>NW_024424452.1:4643687-4663740 GCF_017311325.1 Ursus maritimus | reverse complement strand
TGGGGGGGGGGGGGGGGGGGGGGGGGGGGGGGGGGGGGGGGATGCTCACTTACCCTTCAAGTCCTGGCTAGTGGGGGCGCCTGGGTGGCACAGCGGTTAAGCGTCTGCCTTCAGCTCAGGGCGTGATCCCGGCGTTATGGGATCGAGCCCCGCATCAGGCTCCTCCGCTATGAGCCTGCTTCTTCCTCTCCCACTCCCTCTGCTTGTATTCCCTCTCTCGCTGGCTGTCTCTATCTCTGTCGAATAAATAAACAAAAAATCTTTAAAAAAAAAAAAAAAAGTCCTGGCTAGTGGAGTGCTGTCCCTATTCCACAGATGCAAGGGAATAATCTGCCTCATGACCCAACTGTAAGAGGCCGTTGCAAATCTAGATTTTTCTGCCTCCAAAGCTAGGCTCTTGCTGCATTTGTTCCCCTGATAAGGCAGGGGAGGTCCTTGGCCATCTGGAGCTTCTAGTCTGGGGTGAAGCTGCCAGCCAGAGTGCAAGCTTTTCAGAGGGCTGGAGGAGAGGCCCTAAACTCCACAGGCTGTGGGGCCAGGAAGTATCCAAAAAGGTAATAAGGAGGGGCAGCCAGGCCAGGATGGAGACGGTAAGGAGAGAAGAGAACTATGGCCGCTCTAGGGCTGTGGCCGCCTCCAGTGAGGCATGCCCATACTCTAGCCCAGGAACAGCTTCCAAGCCCAGGTCTTTGGATTTTTCAAGAGAATTGGTGTAACCCTATTTTAACGGTGACTCTCCAGGTTTGGACAGTGCAGCAACGTGATGGGATATCAGGACGGTCAGGTAAGGCCTCCCTGAGGAGGAGACCCCTGACCCAGGCAGAGGTCAGCTTGGCCTGTTCAGGGAGGCCTCTGCACATCGCTCCTGGGGTGGGGGCCTGGGGAGGGCAGAGGTTGGGGGCTGCGGAGAGGGGCCTGACCCGCGGGCCTTGTGCACAGAGGAAGCCAGCCGGGTTTACCCTTAAGTTGACGAGGGTGGCTCCCACGGCCCCATCTGGTCCTTTGGGGTCCCAGCCTACTGTCCAAGGGCGCACAAACTCCACGCCCCCCTCCCAGCCCTGCCTTCACCATTCCAGGCTCCAGGAGGAGGGGTTCGAGGGGCGGAGGGGGCGACCTCTTTTGGGTCCGCTGGGGGGGGGCGGCGCGGATTGGGGCCTCCTCATTAGGTGAGCGTCCTCTAATTGAGTGCTAATGAACCACAACTTGGGCCGGGCCAGGGGCGCCCCGAAGCTGCACCAGTCCCCCGGGGGGTGGCAGGGCTCGGGCCCGGAGCCTCGCCCGCCCCCCTCCCCGGGGCAGCCACAGTCGCCACCCCGCGGGTGAGCGGCCGGGCCGGGAAGGGTTAAGCCCACCGAGCTCGCGGCGGCCTAGAGCGGCGGCGGCGGCGGCGCGGGGGCCGGGGCGCGGGGCGCGCGGGTGGCGGGCGGGGGACAGGATGCGGATGCCGGGGGGACTTCCTGTGCCGGCCCCGCCGCCCCCGCCCCCGGCCCGCTGCCCGCTGCCCGCTGCCGGCCGGACGTACGCTCGGGCGGGCGGGCGAGGCAACGGGACCCGGCGCGGGCCGCCCCCCGCCCGCCGGCTCCGGGCACCTGTGGCCGCCGGCGCACCCCGGCCGGACCCGGGCTGCCCCCGGCTGGGCCGAGACCGGTGTCGCCCGACCCCCCCGCGGACATCGGACGGACCCCCGCCCGGCCGGCCCCCAGCCCCTCCCCGCCCCCCTCCCCGGGCAGCCGACACCAACTTCTGCTCCCGAACTCCGTCCTGCCCCTTTTTTGGCCCAGGGCGACCTCGACAGCCCTGACAGCGACAGGCCCGCCGCAGTGCCCAGAAAGGCCCCCGGTGGCCCAGCGCCTCCCCGGCTCTTTCTGGATGGAGGAGCCTCAGGAAGGAGCTGGCTGACGCTCTGGCCTGCACTCTCCAGCCGCTGCTGACCACACCTCCCCTAGTGCAGAGGCCGCTGTGAGGAGCAGGAAATGCTGCACCAGGTGGGCCCAGCGGCCAGGAGAGAGGGGCCAAAGGCGCGGGGGGGGGGCTTCTCTGGAGGGCTTCTGGACCCGATTCTGAAAGGGGGAGCTGGAGTTAGGAGAGGAGACGGGACTGGATGTGGGGACACCTCTGGGGCCAGGTGGATGCAGGAGAGAGGTGGGGAACCTTCCAGACTTCAGGAGCTCCTGGGCCAGAGCTGATTCCATGGGTTGTCATCCCCTGAAAACCTGCCTTCCCAGAGAGCTGAGGGGGCACCTGGAACCTGTGGGCTGCTTGTGGCCTTGGAAGGCTGGGTGAACCCCAACAGCAGTCTGGTAGGCAAGAAACCAGGGAGGTGAACACATTTGAAGTGCTTTGAAGGGGGTGGTGGAACGTGAGATGTCACTCTTTTTCTGCAAACTTCCTCAAATGTCACTTGCGGGACTCCAGCTCCCTGGTGAAGGCTGGCTCCCGCAGCGGGCTCTCAGTGAGGACCCGACGCATGAGGCTGAGCGTGGGCCCTGCAAAGTGGGGAGAGGGAGGACTGCCTCTGCGGGCGAAATGAATGGGCCCTGGGAGCTGAGCCTCCAGGCAGCCCCGCTGCTCCCTTTCCAGCTGTGGATTGCACTGTCCTCCTTTCCAGCCTGGTGGAGAAGCCGGCTCTGGGGCCCAGGGCAGAGATGGAAGGCTCTCCGGCAGTCCGTGCCACTGGGCTGGGGGCTCACAGCACTCCTACCTGCCTGAACAGCTTCCTTCCTTCCTCTCAGCACAGCTGGCTCCCCGGGATCTTGGTCTGAACGCTAGGATGGAGCTGGGGGCAGCGACGGAAACCTTCGTGCTGGAGCTCCGGTGTCTTGAAGATGGGGGCCCATGTCCTGGCACCCTGTCAGGTGAGGGGCTGGAGAGGCATGCGGCTCTGACCTAAAGCAGGAGATAGTCCTCGGGGCCCCCCTGGAGGATCTTTTGACAGAGCCCCAAGCCTGCTGTGGCTGAGAGAGAGGGGGCTGCAGGGTGGGGGGCAGCCTGCTGTCTGCAAGGGTGCTCACCTGGTGGTTTCCGGGTGGGGAGGGTGGGCTGCCACTGCTCATGCCAGCCAACTTCAGCTGCCTGGAGTGACACGGGCAGATTTGCCTCAGGATTTTCTGAGGCGGCTCTACCAGGCTGTGGTTCTGCTGGTGACAGGCTCCCGGCAGTGTAGACATTCTCAGCCCCTCCCCTGAACCCTGGATGTATGCTGGCTGGGAGCTGCTGCTGTGTCCCCCATGGTCAGGTAGTCTCCACGGTCCTCCCACCTGTCCCGGGCTCTAGGCTCAAGTTCTCAGATTGAATTCAGGGGCTCTCTCCCTCTGCCCCTTGTACCTCAGGCATTGGCCCCCTGGCTTCTCTTTTTCCTGTGGCCTTCTCTGACCTTGTCCACTTTGCCTGACCTCTGCTTCCATCCCTCTTTCTCCCCTTTTGCCCAGAGGCAAATGTGGGCCTGCAGAACCTTCCAAGATGCCTTCTCCCTCAGGGACCCCTCTGGGCCAGCTTTCTATGGTGATCATGGTCCTGGGAGCCAATTCCCGTCTCTGTCCTTTGAGGGCACTAAGTGAGGGCTGGCCCAGGGTCGAACAGCATGAAAAGAACCAAGGGAATTGGAGAGGTTGGGTGGCGATGTGTGGATGAAATGAGGGGTCTTCCCGCTCAAATATTTAACCAAGAAAAGTCTTACAAGAGTATGCACATCAGATGACACTTAATAACGTATTTACCAAAACATCACTATTAGAAATGCTGATGTGGCTGCAAGAAGCCAGGACTGGCCACACGGTCAAGTGTGGTGCTAGAAATGTGAGGACTTACACAGAGGCTCGACGTGTCCCTGCTGCTCCCAGAGGTGGCAGGACGCTGGAGTGTCTCCAACCTGCTGGGGGTGGGGGGCAGGGGTGGAGGGACACGTTTGCGTGGCTGTCTTTGCTCCCCGTGCACGTACTCCTGGCTGGTGTGTGTATGTGAAAAATACTTGTCCGTTAGCCTAAGCAAACGTTATTAGGAACAGTTTTCTAAAAGAAAATTATTTGCATGGAGATACCCCTTGGTTTTATTAGATCAATATACTCCTGGAAAAGTGGCCGGAAAGCAAAATTTTATAAATCGAACCCCTGCTTTCCGTTACAAAATTGAAAATATGAGGCACTAGGAAGAACAAACCTTGAAATCAGACTTGGGAATGGAGCAAGCCTCCTCGGACTTCCTGGGAACATAGTATGAATGCTCGAAACGAGAAATGACACGTGGATATTGTGCAGACAGTGACACGTGACCACGGAGTGACACGTAGGAGGCAGGGGTTACTCTACACTTGCTCAATGCTGGGCCGCACCTGTACGCCCTCAACTTTTCGCCATGTCCATGAGAAGGGCCGATCTCATTTTGCAGGAAGGGACACTCAGATTCCCAGAGGTTACATAACTGGCCGGTCACCGTGCTGATGTGGGGCTCTGGAGTTAGTCCTTTCCGTTCCAGACTAACAGTCTCAAACACGTCCCGTTTCTAGGCTGTTTCAACTGGGGCTAGTTGTGTCCTTGGTATTTCCAAACTGTTCGTCAGTTTGCAGACTAATCAAGCCCACAGGGAGAGGGGTTTGTCAAGCACCTGCCAGGTTCTAGAGGCTATGCCAGGGCCCTTCCTGCTTCACCCATGAGGCTGGAAGTGTGGGTATCCTGAGGCTGTTACCAACAGGGAGGGCTCTGAGGCCGCAGGAAGCTGACAGCTGCTAACCGGTTGAGGTAGGGCCCGATCTGAGGACTTGCCACTGGAAACGTCGTGCTTTCTCTGACACTTCGGGGACTTTTAGAAACCACCTGTAGTAATACTTCCAGGCAGCTTTACAGAGACTCTTCATTAATTACAAAGAAGGCAAGTTTCGCTTATTTAAGGCGTGATCCTAACTGAGGTCAGAGTTCAACGTGGGCCTGTGGCTGTCGGAGTGGCTTGTTCACTGATTCCCACTGGATGGTAGTTAAGCGCAAGAGACTTCTCGGGGAATGGTGTTGGGGAGCCCCAGACACCCAGGCTCTTGTCACGGCCAAGATCTAAGCATGGAGGCTGTGTGGAGGAAGGCCCAGAGGAGAGGTCGGAGAGCCAGGGTCCAGAGTGACGTGACCGCAGCCCTTCGGGCACATTTCTAAGCCAGCCCTGCACCTCTGGGCATTTCAGTTTCTGCCGGGCTGCCATGGCCAATTGACCTGGTGCTTTTGGGTCCCTGCTGAGAGCTCAGTGGTGTGTCCTAGAGTGGCTGTCCATGGGGCAGGGTAAGCGAGGAGGTCGTGGGGGTCCGACCGTGAGAGCTGCCTGTAGATCCTTCTCTCCTGGCTTCCTGCCATTTGCACTACAGGTGGCAGCGGTGGGAGTGAGAGTCAAGAGGAAGAAGAGGCTCAGGATAAGAACGGCAGCCCTCCACGGCCAACAAGCGCCGCCCCAACGGGGGCCAGGGAACTGGCTGAGGAAGCAGCGCCCGGACAGCAGGAGTTGCAGCGGCAACAGTCAGAGCTGCAACCAGAGCAGCAACCACAAAGCCAGCCAGCAGGATGGCAGCTAGAATTGAAGCAGCAGCAGCAGCAGCAACACCTGCAGCAGAAACAGTTACAGCAGAAGCAGGAGGAACAGTTACAGCAGCACCAGCAGCAGCGACAACACCTGCAGCAGGAACAGTTACAGCAGAAGCAGGAGGAACAGTTACAGCAGCAGCAGCAGCAGCAGGAACAGCAGAATCAGGAGAAACAGTTACAGCAGCAGCACCTGCAGCCGCAGGAACAGTTACAGGTGCTGCAGCAGCAGCAGGAACAGTTACAGCTGCAGCAGCTGCAGCAGCAGCAGCAGGAACAGTTACAGCTTCAGCAGCTGCAGCAGCAGGAACAGTTACAGCAGCAGCTGCTACAGCAGCAACAGTTACAGCAGCAGCAGCTGCAGCAGCAAGAACAGTTACAGCAGCAGCAGCTGTTGCAGCAACAGCAGATGCAGCAGCAAGAACAGTTGCAACAGCAGCAGCAGCCCCGTCCACTGGAGCCAGAGGAGGAGGAAGAGGTGGAGCTGGAGCTCATGCCGGTGGACCTGGGGACGGAGCAGGAACTGGAGCAGCAGCGGCAGGAGCTAGAGCGGCAGCAGGAGCTGGAGAGAGAACAGGAACAGCGGCAGCTGCAGCTCAAACTGCAGGAGCAGCTGCAGCAGCTGGAGCAGCAGCTGGAGCAGCAGCAGCAGCTGGAGGAGCAGCAGGAGGTGCAGCTGGAGCTGACCCCGGTGGAGCTGGGAGCCCAGCAGCAGGAGGTGCAGCTGGAGCTCACCCCCGTGCAGCCGGAGCTGCAGCTGGAGCTGGTGCCCGCCGCGGGGGGCGGCGGGACTTCGGCCCCGGGGCCCCCAGCCGCGGTCGTGGTGGCCCCCCCGGGCTACGTGGTGCTGCAGGAGCTCATGGTGTTGCCGGCTGTGGCGGCGCCCGCGGTGGTGGCCATCCCGGGCCCCGCCGGCAGCGCGGCGCTGACTCCGGCCAGGCAGCGGCGGCGGCGGCGCGCGCGGGACCGGCCGACCATCTGCGGGGAGTGCGGCAAGGGCTTCAGCCGCAGCACGGACCTGGTGCGGCACCAGGCCACGCACACGGGCGAGCGGCCGCACCGCTGCGGCGAGTGCGGCAAGGGCTTCTCGCAGCACTCCAACCTGGTGACGCACCAGCGCATCCACACGGGCGAGAAGCCCTACGCGTGCTCCTACTGCGCCAAGCGCTTCAGCGAGAGCTCGGCGCTCGTGCAGCACCAACGCACGCACACGGGCGAGCGGCCCTACGCCTGCGGCGACTGCGGCAAGCGCTTCAGCGTCTCGTCCAACCTCCTGCGCCACCGGCGCACGCACTCGGGCGAGCGGCCCTACGTCTGCGAGGACTGCGGCGAGCGCTTCCGCCACAAGGTGCAGATCCGCCGCCACGAGCGCCAGCTGCACGGCGCCGGCCGCTCGCGAGGCCTGGGCCTGCTCTGCGGCACACGCGCGGCCACCGGCGGCCCAGCGCGCTCCGAGCAGGCGGCGGGGGCCGCGGACAAGGCGCCGTGAGCGGGCCCGGCGCGGACGGGCGGTGACGGAGGGGGGGGGATCGGGATCAGGGAGGGCGCGGGCTCCTCCCGCCCGGTTCCGTGGCCGTGGCCCGGCTTCCAGCTCTCTCCCTGGTTAGCGGAGGGGAGGTCGCGTTCGCGCACCGACCCTCGGAAACGCTCCACGCGCCACGAGACGCGAGCCGCCGGGGCCAAAAAGCACGGGTGTTGGGCTTCAGTACGAACAGCACGCCGCACGAATTTGTTACTGGGAATTGAGCCGTGAGGAGTCTGCCAAAACCCTTCCTCCAGAAAACTGGACTTCGCAGAAGTGGGAGCCACAGGAGAAAACTGCCGGTGACACGTGTGACCGTCGGTGACATTAGACATGCATCGAACACTAACCAGGGAATCAAATATATGTGGTAAAACGCACACGAATAGGATTTGATCCTGGTGAATTTTTCTTCAAGGAAAAAAAAATGGGGAAAAAAAGGAAATTTATCTGCACTTTGTAGAAAACCGATCAAGGCATTAAATTGTCCTCAATGGCATTTGCCTTGAAAGTACTTTCTAGAATGAAAATTGATCAGGGTGGATATCATCCTGATTAAAATGTTTGTGTTCATAAGCACAGGGTCAGAGTGTCCACGGGGTCAATGCACAAATGCCAGGAAGCCCTTCCCTGGGTCGAAGCTAAACCTTCCCTGCAAGGGAGCCCAGGGTTCCAGCGAGTGTGGGAGGCAGGCTGTCGCCCTCGTCGCTGCCGAGGTCCCGCACACACAGTGGCCTGTCAGTGTCCTCTTGAGCAGGAGACGGCGGCTGACGCAGAGGGCATTCTGAGAATGCTCTCCGAAGTCCAGCTCCGTGTTCCCCTTGGGGAAAGAGCTCTGAGGTTGCCCCTCCCTGGGATCCGCGGGCTCTCAGCTTTTCTGTTGCTTGCCCAGGGACTAAGGCTAGGGGGTTGGGGCCTTGAGACCCAGCGGCAGGGTTCTCCTGGGCCAGGCTATGCAGGGTGCTGGCCCGAGCAGATCCTGACCCATCACTGGTGGGGTTAGGGGGAGAAATTGGGGGACAGAGGTTGGAGGCAACAGAAATGCTCTTTACAACGTCTACGCAATTGTCTGGGGGGTCTGTACAAGCGTCGGCAATGTTCATGCCTGTGGGAAGGCAGGACAGTGGAGGAGGCTGCCCGCCCCTTCTGCCCCCAAGTGCTTTCTGCTCTTGACTTCCCGCGTGGCTGCTTCGATCCTGCCCCCCTCTGCTCCCTGCTTCTCCTTTACTAACACAGCCTGCTACATTTTACAAATGTGTTGGTTAAGTGAGAAACAAAAAGTGAAAAATAAATTTAAATGAAGAAATACATTGTCTTGTCTCTGTGTTTTCATGGCTGGATTTTGTGTCTTGCCACCAGTTTTTCTACAGAATATTTTCCTGGTCGCTCTAGAGCAAGGGCCTTGGTATTCAGTCCCATGGTCAGTGCTCCTCACCCCAGACTCGTCCTTCTAACCTGAGTCCCTTGGCCTAGGATGGACTTATTCAGTAAAACCCTGCTGGGAGGGACGGGGACCCGAGGGTAGACACTTGAGGAGGCCAATTTGGGCATCTCCTAAGGACAGCTTTAGATCAGTTCAGAAATGGCTGCATCTTCCCTTCCTCTGCCACTGTATATACAGTGATTCGTGTATGATGGTGATTTCCTCCCCCCTCCACCGATGGGCCAGAGCTGTTTCCCTGAGTAACCAATCACTGAGGGGAGGGGGTATCAGATCTTTCAACTGGGGATCTGACCCCTCAGGGGGGAAGGTCCAAGTCATCCTGTTAGATGGGCCTCCTAGAACAGCAGAGGTGCTGAAGGCAAGGGGGACCCGGGGATGACAGGGGAGATGAGGGCCGACTGGGGGTGATCCCCCCCAGCCTTCTGTTGTCAGCATGCTCCCCCGAGTGGAATCCATGTGTGGCGTGAGTGGATCTGTGTGGGGCAACGAGCAGCCTGAGCAAACGGTGATTCTCTGCCCACATCATGGGTGGATGCTTTTGCAAATATGTGGGCTCCCCTGACCCTGCCTGGCTTCCCCCAGCAGCACCTGTGGCTCTTCCGTCTCTCAGAAAGGGAGGTGGCCCCCAACCCACCTCTGAAGAGTTGTGAAAGCCCGGCTCCCTTCCTCACATTGGGACGAGTCTGAGGCAGCCCTTCTGCTCCAGCGGAGCTCTGGGATGAGGTGGAAGCCTCCTTGCCCCTGTAGGGCTTTGCCTGAGACCCTCTCCTTTCCCCCACCCCCAACCCTGGGCAGCACCCCTGCTCCCACCAGCCTCCCCTGGCCCTTTCCTTGAGTAACATTCTGCAGTCTGCTTCCGGGGAACCCAGGACAGGGACCCACATCCAGGTGGGTAGACCGAGCCTGTTGGTAGGTGAAGGCCACGTGTTGGGTGGGGTTTGTCCCAGGCGTTGACAGGCATTGCTGAAGAACTCACAGCCCAGTAGGAGAGACACACACACGTGAATGGTCATACAATGGGATGGGCTGTGGGGGACAGAGCACCTGCCTCCGACATGGGGAGCCAAATGGCCTCACAGAAGTCTTGCTGGGGCATAAGGTGTTTGCAAGTTAAGGACAGGAGGGACTAGAGGGGAAGGCGGTCCAGACAGAAGTCACATGGTGCAATGGATCAGAGCCCGAGAGGGCCTGATGGAACGGTGAGAGTTTCCAGATGGCTGGGTCATAGGTGTCACAGGAGACAGGTGGTGGAATGAAAGGTGGAGCTAGGGGCTAGATTTTGTGGAACCCGTTGGCCCCAGACTCCCAATCCTCCTGTTTACCGCTCTGACTTCTCCCCAGAACTTCTCAGCATCTCTGTCCCCCTTTATTAGGCTTCTCCATTCTGATAAGCATCTAAGACTAAGCAAGCAGGCCTGCCCTCTGGGCCCACCCCCCACCCCCAATAACTCCTTAGTTGGAAGCCCAGCCAAGTGTGGCTCCTGAAAGGCCCCATGAATCAGTCTCTGTCCCCCGGGGTGGGGGCTGCTCACCTCTGATCCCTGCCCTCATCACCCAACTCTCCCTCCACCTTGTTTTTGCCACCTGACCACAAACCAGCTCAGTCCCCAGTCCTGGCCACTCTGCACCACCCACTCCTGTCAGGGGTCTGGGCAGCAAACACAGGAACAGGCACCCTCCTCCATGCCCAAGAGGGACGGGAGCCACAGCACCTGAGCCATCCCTCACTCCTGTCCTTTTGCCTTGGACAAATGTCATGGGCAGAACCTTGGCGCAGGCCATGCGGTGGCTTGGTCCAAAACTGCCCTGCCCACCCACCTGCCCCAGCCAGAGTACCTAGGGCCCCTGCCTGTGCTCCCCAGCCCAGCGTTCCTGCATCCTGAGCCCCTGTCTATGCAGCCAGGAAGCCACCCTAGGCTCATCCCCCATTCACAGCTCCAGGGTCAGGGCGTCCCAGACTTGAATTCCAGTCAGGAGCGGGGGAATCCCGGTTGCCAAGACGAATGACACGCCAGGGCCCAGGGCTGTGTAGCAAGGAGCTAGGCTCCTCATCTCTTCGACCCTGGCAAGGGCTCCCCCTCCACCTCCTAGCTGTATTTCCAGCCATGTCCAGGGGTTCTTTGACTTGAGTCAATGGTTGCCACGTTCATGTCACCTGTGCCCTTGCTCATTGTGGGGGACTCTGCTTTTCAGTGTTTAGATCGCTCCTCTGTCTTTACATGCTGGCAGCCAGTGAGGCCTGACTAAATCATGTGTGTTGGGAGACACGAAAGGAAAATGTAGAGACATGAGCACTAAGAAAAGAAGTTTCTTAATAGATGGGAATTTTGTAAAGGAGTCCAGACTCAAGGCTGGCTCATACAATGTGAATTAAAAAAAGAAAAAAAAAAAAGCTCACAAAATTACCAAGAGTACAACTAGTCTTAATTTTTCATATAATGATCACACCTACAAGGGTTTGGAAAAGATAGGGATCAAGTTGTTTTTGTGAGGGGGTCAGGAAAGGGCTCCAGGTCTTACGTATTTTAGGGACTAGTGCTAGACAGAGGGACCCTGGTGCGAAGTCCTTCCTGCCCCTTGGTGATGTGTTAGTCACCATAATGACAGTAGAGCAGGGTGTCATGTTGCTTTCTTAGCGATTACGTAAATATCCCTTTGGGCTGGCCCTGAGGCTGTATTCGTGTCATATCAGGAGCTAGCTGGCTAAGCCCATGATTCTCTAAAATGGAAAATCCCCAGGGAATGAGATAAAATCAAATCTATAAAACAGAAAGGAGCCTGACTCTTATTACTGGTCTTTGCTTTCTTTGAGTCAGCTGGGTATCTTTTAGGAAATAGCAATGTTCCTCCAGGGAGGACTTGGGGATTGGAATTCCGGCCACCAGTTACTATGTGACAATTTTCCTTGCCTGCAAAATGGGAGCAAGAGTGTCTATTGTTCTGGGTTATCGTGTATCAAACACAATGGGCGAAATAGGACGGGCAAAGGGGCCCATGTGCCCAGGACACCTTAGTCCCTTCGAATATGTTTGTTGCATCTAAAGCAAGAAAGCATCAAACAGAAATTCTTTCCTCTGATTGGATTTTCTGGGATAAGGCTTTCTACTGTTCCAACGTTACAAAATTTAGACATTGTAGAAATGAACTGGGAGGCCCCCAGATGGTAGAAGAGCATAGCTGTGCCCTTAGGAACCTCCCCTGCAGGTAGGATCTGGTTGGGTCCCCCGGCAACTCCATCCCAGCCTGTGACATCAGCCTCCATCCAGGCTTCTCCCTTGGACCTGAGGACTCATTGTTCTCACAGACTCGGATGTTACAAAAATCTAAAGCTTTAGAAGACCACACAGAGCTCTTAATTCCTGGCCAAGCCTGCATCTCCCGATGCCTCCCTTCCCTGGCCGGCAGCACCATCTACCTGGAGACACTGAGACGCATACCCAGGAGTCCTTCTAGATGTCCCCTGCCTTTCCTATTGCCCTCTGCTTCAGCTAACTCTTGTGCAATCCTCCACTCTAAACAGTGGCTAAAAACAGCAGATGCTTTATTATTTCTGACGGCTCCACATATTGCCTGGGCTCAGCTGGGCGGTTCTTCTGCTCTGTGTGATGTCGTCCGACAGCTCAGTGGGGCTGAGACGTGGGTTCATCACAAGGCTGGTAGTTGATACTGGCAGTCAGCTGGGAGCTCAGTGGGGCTGTCCACTAAGCAGCTACACATAACCTCTCCACCCGTGATCCGGGTATCTAACGGTAGAGGGTCTGTGTCCCAAGAGACCTGGGCTGGGGATCTACAAGCCTTCTCATGATCTAGCCTTAGAAGTTACAGTGTCACTTATGCCAGAAGCTAATTATCAAACTAAGTCACCAGCCAAGCCCAGACCCCAGGGGTCGTGGGATCAAGCCCCACGTCGGGCTCCGAGCTGGGCATGGAACCTGCTTGGGATTCTCCCTCTCCCTCTCCCTTTGCTCCTCCCCCCCCCAATTAGAAGGCAGCTGTAAAAATAAATAAAATGGAAACAAAACAGTGTTTTTAAATTATGGGGAGACCCCATTGCCTGGTGGAAGTTCCGAATTCAAGGCTTGCCCTGTCTTTGTTTAAAGGGTGATGAACAAGTGTGGGAGAGGCGTTGGAGACGAGCAGCCCTGCAGAGACCTTCTCCTTGATGCTATCAGAGGACGCGGAGGAGAAGCGACAGGAAAGGCGACAAGGTAACAACTGGGTATTACTGAAAGTCCTTCCCAGCATGCCCTTAAACCATCTCTGTCCCACATGACCTGCAGGAGAAAATCTGAGCTCCCTACTTCAGAATAAAAGGCTTTTTAAGTTCTCTCTGCCCATTTTCCCCCCCTTCCTCTTTTAGACTCCATCGTATCACATTCTGCCAGGCCGTACAAACTCTGGTCATAAGATTGACTTACCCTCCCAATTTACTCTGAACTTATTTATCTGTTTTAGGAATAAATAAACAGTCAATGGCACAATAAGTAAATATATAAGCACAAATTAAATTTGGACAAGACCATTTAATCTGAGCCCTGATGATTTTTGCCTCTTGCCCTAACAGTGTGGCTTAGCAGGCGGCTGACTGGCTCGGTCACGGCAGGGGAGGGAAGGAACGGGCTGAGGTGGGAGAGGCCGTGAGGGGCGTTTGTCCATGACCTTGGGGGGCTGCTGGAGCAGCCCGGGATCACCCTCGTCAGGACGCCTCTCACCCGAGGACAGTGACACTTTGGTTTGCATCAACTGTTACTTTGCTGGGCTTTCCCGCTGCTCATTGCTGAACTCAATCTCGACAGGTTTCCCAAACCCACCGGGAGAAGAAGTAACTAATTTAAAAACACATTAAAAAAAAAGATGTAAGAAATCAAATGGTGTCCCCCAAAGCATAGACTTTTGTGTTAATACACCTTCCATGTCCCTGTTACATATCTGTCACAATTTGGGGGCCTATAAAGATGTAGTCGTGAAATCAAGTTTACCAGCAGGGTCTTCTGCCTAGTTCCTGCTCGGCCTTCCAAGGGGATGATGGCCGTGAGGAGGCTGTCAGCTCCCCCCCTCCACCCAGTGATTGTCGTGAAGCTCATTCTATGTGTCAGGCTTCCTGTGGCTCACCAGCTGGGGCATGGGAATGTGGAAGGCAAAGGGCATGTGGGTACACTTGGAATTCTGTGAGGCCCACGATGTCCCCGACGTCTCCATAGGAGCACAGGCGCTTGGGGCTGACGCTACCCCTGCACAGACCCACCTGCAGGCATGCTGCCGTCTTCAGGGACTGGACCCTCATCTGGGCAGAGCTCACTCCCACTCAGTGCTCAGGACTTGCTCAACTGTCTCCTCCTGCAGGAAGCCCTCCTGGGCTCCTCCTGGGCTGTCATGCCAAGGACTGGCAAGAAGCCTGGCACAGAGGGGTGCTGACCAAAGTTCCCGCCCAGCCCCACATGCCCAGCGTGGGGGGATGGCAGAAGTGCCATCGCTAAAAAGAACCAGAGCCAGGCAGTAGTTGAAGCAGTAGAAACAAGATTTTATCCAGGACCTAATGCAATAGGGAGAAAGAGGCCTCAGAAGAGAATCTGGATTCATCAAGGACAAGTGAAGATTTACAGCCAAGGAGCAGGGTAGGGGAAGTTGGTGCATGGACATTTAACAAGACAGAAGAAACGGGGGGCGGGGGGGATTCTGGTTAAACAGACCAGACAGGATTCTTGCTGAAGGCAAGCCGGGGCGATCACACATCACGGTGGTGCTGGGGGGGTCGGGGTGAGAACCATGACCAGATACGGAGTGTGATCAGATACCAAGGGTGGGGATTCTGGCTAAACCAACTTGACGGGATTTTTGTTAAAACTGGGTGATGCAGACAGACACAGAAGCTGGAAGACAGGGCCTAATTGAGATGCGGCCGAGACTAAAAGTTCGGTTAAGGAAGTTGTTTTTGTCACAACACCCCCCCGCCCCGTCTGTCTACAGTCTAGACCCCACCCCTGCCTGTTCCTTTCTGCTTCACTGCAGGGACCTGGATTCAACCCTCTGCCCCTGTTGAAGGGGACACTTCTGTCATCTCTGCCTGGTCCTCCTTTCTGCCCTCTGGTCTGCCCTGCACTGCCTAAGCGGGAGGCCACGATGGACTCGTATGACAGACTGGGCAGGCACGGCTTCTGGGGTTGGGGGAGCTCCCTCTGGAAGGACGATGGGCAGGGTCCTTTACAGCGGTGACAAGGATTGCAGAACTGGGGAATGTTCCCAGAGTGAACAGGATCCCCCTGGAAAGTAGAAATTCCCATTTCCACAGCTTGACCCTGTCACCTTGTGCCATGGGCTAAATGTTTGTGTCGCCCCATCTCACCCCCATTTCCTATGTTGAAACCTAATCCCCGGTGCGAAGGCATTAGGAGGTGGGGCCTTTGGGAGGTAACTAGGTCATGCGGGTGAAGCCCTCACTAAAGGCATTAGTGCCCTTATAAAAGGGACCCCGGAGAGCTGCCCTGACCCCTCACTGAATAAGCACAGCCAGAGTGCGAGCTCTGAACTAGGAAGCAGGTGCTCACCAGACACTGAACCTGCCGACGCCTTGATCTTGGACTTCCCAATCTCCGGAACTGTGAGAAACCAATGTTTGTTGTTTAAACCAAGTCTACGGTATCTTTGTTACAGCAGCTCGAATGGGCTAAGACACTTTGTCACCTTAAAGGCTGGTCACTTCCCATCTAAGTTATTTCAATAGCCTTTGGGCAGCTCCCTGCTGCCCACCTGGACCCCTGCCACCGCCCCCCCCATCCATGCTGGCAAATCATGACCCACCTCTGCCTGGTGCCTTTGCTGGCTGCTTGCCACCATGGGGGCTCTACCAGCCACCCCATGGCCTCAATTCCCCTACTAGCCCCAAGCTCCCCACCTTCAGGCTCTTGCTCATGTCAGGTCTCCCCTGCCCCACTGCATTCCAGCTTCTGGCCCTCTTTTGGGCTTGGCTGAAATGCCACCTGGCCCATGGCTCACAGGCTGCCCCTCCTAGCTGGGACCCGTGCTCCTCTGCACCTGGAGGCCCTATGTCCCTTACTGCTGTCCCGCCAGACCAGTCCAGGTAGCATGGTGCAGGAGGGGCTCAAGCCAAGGCTAGCCCTTGTGTCTGGGAGAGGTTGCCGCTTCCTCTCTGCCCAGCTCACCTCCACCAGTCCCTTCTCAGTGCACTCCAGGGAAAGAGCTGTCTTCTGACAGGTCAGTCACTGGCTGGGCTGAGGGTCTTCCCCTGGGACATACTGCCAGCCACCTCTCCTCTCTCCGTCTGGCTCAGACACAGCTGGGGGGAGGGTGGACCAGCCCTTGATATAGGCCTGCCGGCTCTCCTGCTCACTGTACCTCTCTCCCCAGGCTGACTCATGTTGGCAGGGGCCTCGAGTGGAACTGGGTCCCCTTCTCTGAGGTTCCTTCGATTTCTGACCCACCAGCTGCCCCTCACAGAGGCAGACAATCGGCAGGACTTGGGCACATCTGGATCCTAGCTCTTCTTGTCAAAAACGGCCTCCAGCCTCCTCTAATATGGAATCCCGACACCCTGTCTACATTTATAACTGTTATCTGAGGGCTCTCTGTCACTGCCACGCAGGGTTACGATTCTGAGTTCTGAGATGCCCCACGGCAAATTCCGAGGGCCCTAAGCAGCATCTCTGGGTGGGTGGGGCCAGCGCCATAGCCGAGTCTGGGCTCCATTTCGCTCTTGCTGGTCCCCACTCCTGCTCATTTCCCTTCCCACTCAGCCCTGGCACCTCCCTTCAGCTTTCACGGCTCAATCTGCAGCCCTGGCTCTTTGGACCTGTTGAGCCAGGGGCCCAAGTGAAGGCTCNGCCCCCCCCCCCCCCAGAGAGCAGGGCCTGAGCTCTTCAGAGAACCCCTGGCTTGAGCACGGGGCCCTGCGCTCAGCGGGTGTGCAGGTGTGCGAGGGAACACGCCCCAGCAAGAATCCCTGCTGAGAGTAAAGGAAAAGCAGGGATAAAGCTGCTGGCCTCAGAGGAAGTGGGGGTGCCATTGAGGACCTGAGAACCTACAGGAAGGCCGATGCCAGGACTTGGCCAGGGCTGTGAGACTCATGAAACCCAAGCAGCACGGCTACCCAGAGCTTTGGGGAACATCGCTGCATGAACGAGTGAAGGGAGAGGAGAGGGGGAGTCAAGGCTGCAGTCTGGGTCTCTGGCTCTCCAGCACCTGGGAAGAGAGGCCCACCTGGCAGGAACCCTGTCCTATGGTGGTGTTCAGTTTCCGTGCTATAGTTGTGGGCACAGCCAGTGCCAATCCCTGGCATTTCTGGACTTCAAAGGCAGAAGTGTCAAGGCCAGGTGACCTGAGGACATGAGAGTCCTAAGCATGACCCAGCCATTTGGGACAGCCTAGCACTGCTTAGAGTAGGCACAAAGATGACCTGGGGCCCAGGGGAGGGTCATCTGCAGAGGCTTGGCCAGTCTGAGGCAGATGGCAAGTCCCACATCCCAAGCACCCAATCCGGATCCAAAGGAGAGCTGACCCGGAAGGAACAGGGTCAGGTGAGGTCGTAAGAGTGGGGAATTACATTGATTTGACTATAAAATAAGCACAGATACCAAGGCTCCTATCAAGCGGCTTGATTCCCACAGAACAGTGGGCGGTCTACCCGAGCACACCTTGCTTCTGACCTCACAGGTGTGGGGCAGGGAAGGAGAGTACCTTGGGAGCGTGTCCCAAGCCTAACCTTGACCTTGGACGTGCCGTCCGGGTGGTGGACTGTGGGCCCTTTGTGTGGCTGCACCACCTGGGTGTCCTGGGCTGGACAAGCTCTGGGGACACTGCCTGTCACAGGGCAGGAGGGAAGAGAGGCTCGGAGAGGGGACGGAATAGAGAGGCCCAGGGACTCAGCCTCTGGAGGACAGCAGAGCCTTGGGCAGAGCGTGATGGAGGGCAGAGCTTGCTGAGTGGGGAGAGTCTGGTGGACTCCGTGCCGTTGAAATGTCCTCCAAGAAGGGAGGGGAAGAAATCAGGTTTTGGTTTAGGTATCCCGTGGGGACAGGCCATGAACAGTACTGGGGAGATGCTGGGGTGATGCAGGGTCCCTGCCTGATGAGGGTTGGTTCTGTGTTAGCTCCCAGCCCCCCGTATGTTCTCTACCCAGCTTTGGGCATTGGACCATGACTGCAGCCCCAGGACCCTCTTGCCCTCCACAGTACAAGCAAATTTGGCCAACGGGCCGTGCTGGCATGAAGGGGGGGCAGGAGAGGGTTGGTGTATTCTCACCCCTCGCCACGGTCACAGCTCCCACGGGGGACCTCATCTACACCTCTCCTGCTCTCCCCAGGATGGACAACATCCTTCCCCCTCACCCCCCATTCAGGGCCTGATGCCAGTCTCTGGGGCCTCCATTCCTGTTGTTCCCCTTTACCTGGCCTCCACTGCTTCTGTTATCCTACACTCAGACCCTCTCATTGGGACTACCTGGGGATGAAGGGTGGGGAAGGGTCTATGCTGGGGGTCCAGGATTCCAAAGGACCAGATGGGAGGTGCCATATGGAAATAGGCAGGGAGAACAGTAAACCCCAGCCTCAACTATAGGGCCTGCTGGTCAACTCTCAGGGCCCCCTAACAGGTGCCCTGTAAACCATGGCCTTTGTGTTGGCAGAACTTATGATTTTTTCAATCTTTTTACAAGAGACCCTCAATTTGGGGCGCCTGGGTGGCACAGCGGTTAAGCGTCTGCCTCCGGCTCAGGGCGTGATCCCGGCGTTACGGGATCGAGCCCCACGTCAGGCTCCTCCGCTATGAGCCTGCTTCTTCCTCTCCCACTCCCCCTGCTTGTGTTCCCTCTCTCGCTGGCTGTCTCTATCTCTGTCAAATAAATAAATAAAATCTTTAAAAAAAAAAAAAAGAGACCCTCAATTTTTAAGTGTTATTCATTTTAAAACGTTTTAAAAACACCAGAAGCCAAAGACAATCACTGTGAAGAGTTAGCCTCGGCTGGTGGGTGGGCAGCTGGTGCTCTGGGCTGGAGAAGGTGAGGCTTGGAGAAGGGCTGCTGCACCCCTCTGCAGGACCCCAGTTTGAATCCTCTGTAGGCCCGAGAGGCTCCCAGCCAGGGGCTGAGGTTTTGGAGGGGAGAAGCTGTTATTTCAGGCAGGTTTAAACCTGTCCCGAGCCCAGTCAGGTTGCTGCTCTGTCCTGAGGGTCCAAGGCTGGGGGATGCTACAGAAAATTTAAGAATAATGGTGCCTGTTGGGTGGGAGCTTGGGAAGGAGCAGGGCTGCACCATTCCCGACTGGGGCTCACAAGCTGGCTGAAAAGGGCCCGGACCTCTGTGAGGACAGGAGCTCACCCTCAGACCCAGCCGTGTCCCCTGGGGGTGAATGCAGACAGGTTTGGGGGAGGACTGCGGGTGCACCTCACCTTCTCACAGCTCCTACAGTCACAGATCACTTGTACCTCCCTCTGCCTGGAGGACCCTTGCCTTTCCAGAGGCTGCCCCTGCATCATCCTGATGACAGGTCCCTCCACATGAAGCTCCAAACCCAGGCCCTATTGCATTCATTCAGCTGCCCGGGCCCACGGTCCCTCAAGTCCTCGTCGTCATCCATTGGGGTAAAGCCCTCACATTTAGCCGCTTTGGTCCCGCACGCAGCGGTGGTCCCGCAAGCAGGGCCGGTGAGCGGTGGACACCCGGCCCACCTGCTACAAGTCCCACTTGATCAACACCTGCAAGGGATCGTCCCTGCCCCTGTCCGGTGTCATGGCACACAGACTGCATAAATGCCTCCATGAGGCCCCTCCATAGGTCATCGCCTGCCTCCACCACCTCAGGACCTGGAGAGGGTCCCAAGGCCGGGGTGGGCCTGGCTCCAGTCTAGCACTCAGTAGGCACTCCCTGAATCTTGGTTGAATAGACTGGGCTTGGGGAGGCCCTAGGCTCAGAGCCGAGGGATCTCATGGGGAGATTCAAGGGGGAGGACGAGGATGGGGTGTCCAGGGGTGGGGACCGGGGTCTCGGGGTGGGGAGCACCGGGGTCTTCAAAGGAGGGATCGGGGTCTCGGAGCTGGGGGCTCTGAGGTGTCCAGGAGTGGAGTCAGGGTTTCCGGTGGAATCAGGGAGAGCTGGGGTTCCCAGGGGAGGAGTCGGGGTCTCGGGTCAGAGCAGGGAGCGCTGCGGTTCCCAGGGGATGAGTTCTGGGTCTCGGGTCCAGGCAAGGGGAGCTCGGGCTCCCAGGACTGGGGCACCGGGGTCCCCAGGGGTGGTGCCGGGATCCAGCACCCAGAGCGCCCTCCCTCGCACGCGAGGCGCTTCCTCTCCCTCCACGCACGCCCCCTCCGGGAGCCGCTCTCGACCCCGCGTGACCGGAAGTGGCCCCCCGTGGGCGCGGGCGGGGCGGGGCCCGGCGGCGGCACTTCCGGTGCCCACGCGCCGCCGCCGCGCAGCTCCGGGGCCGTCACTTTGTGTAGCGCGGGGCGCGCAGGCCCGGCCCGGCCCCGGCGTTCGGCGGCGGCTCGGCCGGCCCGGCGCGCGCGCGGTGAGTGGGTGGCAGGTGCGGA
>NW_024424452.1:4610175-4643677 GCF_017311325.1 Ursus maritimus | reverse complement strand
CGCGCGCGCGGTGAGTGGGTGGCAGGTGCGGACGGCCGGGCGCGGAGCGCGGGGCCGGGTCGGGCCGCCCCTCCACGCCGGCGCGGGAGGCCGCGGGGAGGCCGCGGGGCTGGCGGGGCCCGGCCTGGGCCTGACGGGGCCGGAGCAGCGCTCTGGCTGGGCGTTCGGCGGCC
This sequence comes from Ursus maritimus, assembly GCF_017311325.1. Lineage (NCBI taxonomy): Eukaryota > Metazoa > Chordata > Mammalia > Carnivora > Ursidae > Ursus > Ursus maritimus. Next base: position 4,643,504 of record NW_024424452.1, on the reverse strand, counting down.
GCGCCAACGCCCGGCGCGGCCCCCGGACTCCCGCCCCGGACCGCGCGATGGGAGCGGGCTCCGACCCCCGGGGTGGGCGGAGGCCGGCAGCGCGGAGCAGGCGGGCTAGGGAGGACACGCGCGAGTCCTCGGGAGGTGCCCGCCGCCGCCGGCTAGGCCCGAGGGGCGGGGGTTGGGCCGTGGCCGCCCCCGGGGACACACCCATCCAGGAGGGGCTGTCACCGCCACGGCCTCTGCGGGAGACCCAAGCCCGATAAGCCCCCTGGAGGGATGGAAGTGGCTTGGCTGGGCGCCCCGTGAGCTTGCTTAGTGACCTTGGGGGCCTCGTCTGGGTCCTCCCTCTCTGCAAATGGAGGCTCCGGTGGGCTGCTGTGCCGTCTTCTTCTGCTGATAGTCTGGTAGGGAACCCATCCCTGGGGTTGGGCAGGGTCTGGGCCGTCCCAGGTGGCCACAGAGGTGGGAAAGGGGCGGATCTTCGGCAGAGGACTAGGTGGGTAGGGAGTTGGGCAGGCATGCAGGAGGATCAGCCCCCTGGCTGCACCTGTGTGGGGAGACCTTGGTACTTAGTTGGGCTCAACAAGTGTTGGTGGGTCTGGGGAGTTGGCCAGCATGGTGAGCGGCTGGCCTGGGGGAGCTGGGATGGCCCCACAGAGACAGCTGCACCAGGAGCAAATCCTGGAAAGTAGGGCAGCCCAACCCATGGACACACAGTGAGGATCCTAGTAGTCAAGGAAGGAAGGCTTCTTGGAGGAGACAGAAACCTGGAAGGCCTTGAAAAACAGGGGTGTGGGAGGGAAGGGCCTAGATATATGTGCACCCACACATTTCTGCTTCTCTGTGTAGGTTCCTTGAATTTGGGACTTTTGTGGAGAGTTTCTAACAGTTTCCAAACTTTTTTTCTGTTTCTGTGGTCCTCCCTTCTCTCTGTGGAGGGTGTCTTGTCATCCTCAGCCATAAGCGTCTGCAGTACTGTAGCCTAGGAGGCAGGGCCCGGGTGGAAATAAGGATCTGGGATGATGTGCGGGTTTATGTTGGTGAGGCTGCTTCCCTGACCCTCTGTGACTTCTGACCTGGAATCAGATCAGGTAGGCAGAGTGAGTGTCAGTGGGCTGATAAGCTAGGAAGAGAAGAAAGGAAAGTGTGGGTTTGGGGGAGTGTGCCCAGCGCCCAGCTGCCTGGGGAGGCAGGAAGAACCTGGTGCCTGAGTTACTGAAGTCTGTTTTCCAGAATGATTCTGTTCTGGATTCTGGGTTGGGGCATGTGGGGTGTCTGGCTGTGCTAGGCCACGGTTCCATCTGCAGGGGGACTGCTGACCTCCACGGCTGCTGAGCCATTCCCCTCTCATCACCAGCAGGTGCATTTTTTGGGAGCAGGGACTTGAGGCCCCAGCCTATTCGAGGGCAGAGACTCTCAGTGCTTCTGGCGTGGGTTCCATTTTGGAAGAACCCTGAAGATTGGTCAGTCTATTCTGGAATGTGGCAGTGGTGCCAGAATACTGAGGTGTGTTGTTTTGTTTGAGTTGAGTTCTATGCCCAGTGTGGGGCTTGAACTCACGGCCCAGAGATCAAGAGGCGTGTGCTCTACTGACAGAGCCAGGTGCCCCTGTTTTTAAAACCTCACATTCATCCCATTGATGACGGACTTTAGAGTCGCTTCATCAATAAATACTTGAGTGTTAGCTCTGTGTGACATGGGGGGATTCAGAGATGAGCAAAGGGAGCTTCTGTTTTCCTGCAGTTGACAGTGTGCTTGGGGAGACAGGCAGTAGGGAGACAATTCCGAAAATAAATAAAAATGACGTGCTGTGAGGGCAGAGTTCAGGGAAGTGGGTGAAACGGGGGCCCAAGAGGCTACCTCCAGAGGATCAGAGAAGAAGAGGGGAAGCAAGTTCCAGGGAAAGGGAAATAGCATGTGCAAAGGTCCAGAGGTGGGACCAGCGCAGGGCCACTTTATTCCTGAGATTTTTTTCTTTTGCGTCTGGGTCCTTGGATACGGCCGACGGGACTGTGGGCGTCTGCTCTGGATGGTGGCCAGGCAGGATACCGCTCCACTGGGCTTGGTGTGATGTCTGGCTTTAGCCTGGATTTGTAGCCTGAGGCCTGGGTGTGAAAAGCCCTCCTCTGGATCCTGAGGTGGGTGGTGATTGGGAAACCTTTGCTGAGCATTCTCTGTGCCCTGGGAGCTGGGTAGGGCTGCTGCTCCTTCCTGGAGGTGGCTGGAGTAGCACTTGGCTCACATGTTTCTGCACTCTGGTGCCTTCACGTGGCCAAAGAGCTACAGGAGACCAAGAACACTGGTTTTGGGGAGAGGCTGGAGGCTGGGGCGGCCCACCTAGGCATAGCTCTTCACCTGTGACGTTGGGTTCAGTGACTGTGAATTCGCAATCCAGTCAGCTAGAGGGGGGAGTGTGAGGGGTGGGAGAGGTGGCTTCTGGGTGCCTGTGCATTCCAGCCCCTGGACCTGCGCCTTGGTCTCTGGGAGGCTTTCATGAATGCTCCAGGTTCCCTAGCTCAAGTGTGGATTTAAAGCAGCAGCTTGGAGCGGTTCAGAGAATGAGTGTGTGCTGCCTTATTAATCAAAAAACGATGGGTTGTGGAATTAGAGCTAATCACTGAGCAGTTTTTTCATAGGTACCCAGTGTTCTGAGCTGTTCTCCTGACCCTGCACGTCTTTACATGGGGTGCCCCTGTCCCGTTGTTGGGGTTCTGTGGCAGATGCTGTCTGCTGGTAGAGCCGGTTGAGCTGTGGTGGGCCCAGCTGCCCCATGTGGCCTGACATTGCAGGAACCCTCTGGCCTTCATGCCCTCGTTGCAGGACTCTGGGGTTGCTGTGTTCGTCATGGGCTTGGATCACTTTGGAAACAGCCCTGTTTACGTCTTAAGTGCTGACGGATCCAGGGCTGGGTAGTGGGCTTGTTCTTAAGCTTTCACTCAAAAAGGAACCTCAGAAACTGACTTGTCAAAACCGTGACCCTGTCTTGCCCTTAGGCCTCCAGTAGGGCTGGTAAAGGGTGTGCACCTGGGAGGAGGAGTGGCCCCTGGGCCCGTAGCCTCCCATCCTCAAGTCCACAACCCTTGGCTGTGGGCTGTGCGGCAGCATGGCTGTGTCTCTCCCTAGCACCTGGGCTGAGCCAGCTCTGACATTGGCATGAGTAGGACCCTGCAAGCCACCAGGGTTTTGACGGTTCTCTCCTGGGAGTCTCTGATGCTTAAACTTGGAGAGATGGCACAGGGCATTTTTGATCATCTTTGCTGGTCTAGTGATGAACCAGATCTCCGTGATCTGTTGGACTTTTCCCAGATGCTCTGGACAGAGTGAGGGGCAAGGGAGGGGGTAGCACATACTCAGGACCTCTTCTCTACCACCTCTGGCAGGAAGGAGCCCGACCTGCTGGCCTTCCTGGCAGTGCTGAATGAGCCTACTGGTCTCGTTGCACCCCTGCCCACACCCAGGCCTCTCCTCCCACACCCCTGCTGGCACAGTGTGGGCGCTGAGAGCTGGGTGAGCATTTTCCCCCCGTATGCCAGGTGGGCTGTTCCTCTCAGACTGCGCTCACCCCTTTCAGCCAAATGTGGGCCACTCTCGGCCGTGTGGCCTGGACTCCCTGCTTCCCACGGCCCCTGAGGCTAAAGACCTGGGCTAAATCCCTGATTCACTCCAAGAAAACACAGCAGTTCACATCCGGCACATAATTGCTGGCAAGAAGGAGCTGAGGCCGCATAATGGGGTCACGGAGAGGGGCTCCGTGGTTAGTTTTCTGGGTATAGACTGTCCCAGTGGTGCCCCATGAGATGGTGGGAAGCGCCCCAGTCCTTCCTCAGCTCTAGCGCCCTCACTGTCTCGTGGGGGAGACGCGTCGTGCCTCCCGCAGGGCGCGAGGGCGCTGTGGGCGGCTCGAGTCACCGCCGCCCGTCACCGCCGCCGGTCTGTGTTTCAGGCCGAGCCGAGGCTCCCCTCCGGGGAAGATGGCAGCCCTGAGAATGACCCCGGACTCACCAGCCGCGCAGCTGGCGAAGGCGGAGGATGGGTTGGAACGCGCTCCTGCTCAGGAGGAAGAAGAGGAAGAAGAAGGAACGGGGCATGTGGCGGAGCTAGAGGAGGAGGAAGAAGAGATCGCGGTGGAAGAAGGGGAGGACAAGGAGATGCTGGAGGCAGAGGAGGAGGGCGGGCGGGCAGGGCACGTGGACCAGGTGGAGGTGGAGCTGGAGGAGGACGAGGAGGAGGTGGTGGCAGAGGCGCCGAGTCCGGCCTTGGGGACCCAGGAACGCCGTAGCCGTGGTGCTGATGCCAAGTCGCCAGTACTTCCGGAACAGGGTAAGAGACAGGAACCAGCTCCTGGGGGAGGAGGGGGGCAGGCTGGGCCAGGCTGCAGCAGGAGCGTCAAGACCCAGGCCCCGAAGCAGAGGAGTCAGGAGCTCCTGACCCTGCTCACTGTCTGGGCGAAGGGGACCGTGGCGGCGAGGCCAGTGGGGAAGGCGGGCAGGCCCCTAAGAGATCTTCCCCTCAGCCTTGCAGGTTCCAGCCACACCTAGGGATGAGGACCTGGAAGAGGACGAGGAAGACGAGGAGGAAGAGGAGGAGGAGGAGGAAGAGGAGGAGGAAGACGATGATGATTTCCTGACAGCTGGATCTCAGGTGAGCTGCTCTCTCGTTTGGAGCTCGGTTAACCAGGCAGGGTTTGCTGAGAGGGGGGCTTGGCACCTGCTGTCCTGGAGACCCCTGTGGGCAGAGCAGAGGCTCCGTGGTCCTCAGGGCGAGTTCAGGATGGGAGCTGGGATGGGGCAACAAGAAGCGACTGGGGGTCGCTATCCCCAAGCCCACGGGATGTGGTTCCACTTTACTGGGGCCTGACCCTTCCCAGGCCATCAGGTCCTGATAATGTTGACTGCCCCTCACTCAGCTGCCCTGCGGCCCCTTTCCTGGAGTGCCCATCACCTGTCCAGTCTTGGGTTTCCTACCGACCCCAGTCAGTTTGGGCACCAGTGCCCACAGTCGGTTGAGTTGCTGCTGCTTGTGGATCCAAGCGTGGGCCCGCACGTTGCTGATGTGACCACTGGCTTAAGCTGGACAATGAGGTGGGGAGGACACAGCCACAGACTTGAGCTTTCTCATCTCCTGACCTCAGTGTGGGTTGTGGCTCTGCACCCCACACGCTGAGCATTTGCCCTCTCTGAGCCTGGGTTCTCATCTCCGAATGGAAATGGGGTGCTTGTCTTCCAGGACCACTGCCAGGCTTGGATGCTTTGAGTACTGTTGGGCCTTTGCAGGCCTGTCAGTGGTGGGATGTGGGGCTATGTCCCCGTGAGCTCCGTGTTGCAGGACCACGGTCAGCTCTTCTTGAGATTTTTCTGTTGCTTGCATTCTAGGGGCTCCCCTGCCTCTCTCCGAGGGCAGCTTAGGACAGTGGCCAGGGCGCTCTGTTTTCCAGGGGCTGGTGACCTTTGAAGATGTGGCTGTGTACTTCTCACTGGAGGAATGGGAAAGGCTGGATGTGGACCAGCGGGACCTTTACAAGGACGTCATGCAGGAAAACTATGGGATCCTGGTGTCCTTGGGTGAGCAGGGAGGCTTTCTGGTGTGATGGCTGCCAGCAGCCTAGCCGTTTGAGAGAGTGGTTTCTGAAGCCCCAGGGTCTAGGAGAAGGGGATTCTGGAACCAGCTACCTCTTGGGGGAAGTCCTAGGGACCATCCTGGCTTCTGGGTGGGGCTGTGTTCCAGGGTCTCCACTGTGGCCCAGCAGTGCTATGAGCCAGGTGGATGTGTTTCTGGGAGCTGCCCGTCCAGCTCCGGCCTCTGTGCCATCAACCCCCAGAGGCCTCCAGCGGTGAGGAGTCAGGTGCTAGAGGAGATGAAGGTGTGTGGAGGGGCTCAGCAGGACAGCTGCAGGTATCAGGGCTAAACTCTAGACTCGTGAATGTGGGATTTCCCAGGCAGAGGCTGGGACGTGGGAGGGCTGGTCCGGGAAGGATGGAGAAGAGGGAAGGGAGAGTGAGGAGCCGGTTGGCATGTCGGGGATGGTACTATGTGGGGTGAGGGCGGGGCCTGTCCAGCGCAGCCCTGCAGCTGCCGGCTGTTTTTCTCTTGGCCAGGCTACCCAATCCCCAAGCCAGATCTGATCTTCCGGCTGGAGCAAGGGGAGGAACCCTGGGTCCCAGATAGCCCCCGTCCTGAGGAAGGAGACATTGTCACTGGCGTCTACACAGGTGAGTAGGAGATGGAATCTCGTGGGGTTTCTGCTGACACAGCTCCTTAGAGCTTTGTCAGACTTTGGCCTTGACCTTAGCTCTGTGCCGTGGCCTTGATGCTGGTGGTCTGGGATGTGGAGTGGGCCACGTGGAGACAGGGAGGCCACTGTGGGCTACCCTCTGCCTTTGTGGGTTGGCTTCTCTTGATTCTAGCCCACGGAAGTCCCAGGCTGGGGAATCCTTAGAAAATCTACGGGTTCCTTTTAGGAGCCTTGGAAAGTGTCCCTGTCCCTGCCTTGGAGCCTCTGATTGTGTTTTGTTTTTGTAAGTGAGGGCCATTTGTGGCGTGTTTGGCTCAGAGAAACCAGGTGCAGGAGCTGGGCAGACTCCGGCTGAGAGTGCCGGAACCCGCCTTTCTGGTTCCCACACTCGAACTGGCCCTGTGGGTTCTCCACCTGTGGGGCTATCTCTGCGCAGAGGGTCTGCGGGACAGGCCTCTGGCCTGGGTGCGCTGCTCTGCCCCTTCCGGAAAGGAGATTTTGGAGGGAAGTGTTCAGGGTGACGGATTTCTCCGGAGACCCTGATGTGGCTCTGGCGGTTTCTCCAGCTCTGAGCTTCACTTTGCTCACGTGGAGAATAAAGAATTTGACTTAAATCCGTAATTCCCAAGCCGAGGACGCGGGACTGTTGGTTCTGTGGAGGCGTGTCACGAGGTCTGTGAGTCAGGCTCAGTGTTTGACAGAGATCTGTGGAGGGCATGGCCGCCTTGGGGCTGGAGAGACGTCCCCTGTCTGCCCCCCCCCCCCAGGGCCACTGGAGGGCTCATGCCACCCTCGTGCTTGGATAGACTCGGAGCAGCATGTAGACGTGTTTTAAAATAAAACTACAGAAAAACACAGACCCTGTTACTAGCCTACGTGTGGACCCTTTGCAACGTTTTCCCATTTACTCTGTATCCTCGCGACAAGCCCGTGCCACCGCAGGGCAGAGGCGCCCTGTCGACCTCGCAGATGAGGACATTGGCTTTGAAAGTGGTGACGACGTGGCTTGTCCAAGGTGGGCCCACTTGCCGTGGTGTCACAGGCTGGCCTTCCCGCCCCGGCTGTCCGCGTGCCATGCGGCCCTCTGTGGGAATCATTCCTGGGCTTCAGACTTGGGTGGGCTCTGGCTGGTGAGACCACTGCAGCTGCTTCTGGGACGAGTCTGGGACAGAGGTGATGTTTCTCAGGGGTTCTCAGTGGGAGGTGGGCCCTGTTTATGGGCACAACTCAGAAAAACCACCTGCAGATAAAGGGGCCACGGGCCTGCCTTGGCCAGTCTCTCATCACGTGGGCTAGATGAACCCCCATTCTCCAAGCTTCTTGGAGGGTCCTGGGGTACAGCCTTTTGCAGGCTCCAGCATGGGTGGTCCCCGCAATGTGACCTGTGAATGTGGGTGGGGTTCGGCAGCACCCTGAGGAGGCGGGCGAGCAGGATCAGCGCCCCTCTGTGTCCCCTGTGGCTAGTCGCTGCACCAGGGCCAGTGAGCCGTGAGAGCTCCCCCCATCCCCACCCCCTCTGCCACCTGGCAAGCTCCAGGTCGGTGCAGGATGCAGGCATAGTCTCAGACACCCCTGTCTGCTGGGGTCAGCTCAGGCAGGGCAAACCTGTCTAAGGCTTTTCTTTCTTTCTTTTAATTATTTATTAATTTATTTGAGAGACAGCGTGCACGTGAGAGCAGGGTGAGGGGCAGAGGGAGAGAGAGAAAGAATCCTCAAGCTGACTCCCCTGCAGAGCATGGAGCCCAACTCGGGGCTTGATCCCAGGACCCTGAGACCATGACCTGAGCTGAAATCCAGGGTGGGCCACTTAACCGACTGAGCCCCCTAGGCACCCCGTCTAAGGCCTTTCTTAACTACGACTATAGTCTGTTTGTTAAATAGTCTCTCTCCCCTCTTCTCCCTGTATTCATTTCTGTGTGGCTGAGTCTGTTGAGAATTGAGAATTGCTGGGTCTGAGAGGAACAGATGCTAACTGTTCTGAGCCTGACAGTTTCTGGATTTCTAGATTGTAGTCTGGCAAAACACAAGTGTATTCCTCTCTTGTGCTTCTTAAAGAATTGGGCCAAAAGGTTTGGACTCTGGCCAGATTCTCCCACTCAGGCGCCCCGTCCCGTCCGCTGTGCTGACCTGAAGTCCCCTGCTCTGCCCTTCGGGCTCCTTGCTCGGGCTCCCACCCCAGGGCCAGCACCTCCAGCTCACTGCTGCTCGCTCTCCTCGCCTCTCCTGACCCCATGCCCTCTCCCGCGCCTTTCTCCTCACCCGGCTTGGATAGCAGTGCCTGTCCCCCGTTTGGGATAGATCCGTGTCGTTGCCTGCCAGGCACGTGGCAGGACCCCATTTCCTGCCCACAGCCACACTGCAGCAGGGTCGTGGTCGTGGCAGGAGAAAAGCATGGCCGCCGGCTGACCACACCTCCTGAGGATGCCGCCACCACCTTGGCCCGGTGGTCTGGCCTCGTGGCCTTGTTGGGTTGTCTTTGTGCTCTTTGAGGACCCCACATGGCCCTGGTTTCTCAGCCGCCTTCCTGGCTGCTTCTCCACCTGCCCCCATTTGTTCCCGAGACCAGGGCGGTCCTGCGTCCTTTTCTGTTCTCTCTGGTGCCCGGGGCCGGAGCTCGCGTCGTTGCTGCCCATCCTCAGTCCTTTCTGCAGCCCTCTCCTTGTCTGCTTGTCTGTCCGTATGCTTGATGTCTCCACTCACTTACCTGATGGGCATTTCAGAGTGAACCGGAACGTGATGGGGCTTCTCCTACTCCAGTCCCCTCTCACAGCGTCCTTGGCCCCTGAGTGGGCCTGGCTGCGTGCCTGGTTAGTCCTTGTTGCTCTGCCTTCCTCGCCCCACCCCGTCCCAGGCTTCCATGAAGCCAGCAGGCCTGTGGCCACAGGTGTTCCCGAGTTGCCTCTGCCTTTCCTTCCAGTAGCTTCCCTGCACACTTGGCACAGCGTCTGGGCCCTGCTGTGGCCTTGAGGCCACCGCCCCTCCAAGCTCCTCACCTACACCCTTAGCTCTTCAGGTTCAGTCCCACAGACAACCTTTCTCTTCAAGCTCTCGCCTGCCTCAGGGCCTTTGTGCCTACTGTTTCTCCTGCCGGGAGTGCCTTTTGGGTGGCTGGCTCGGCTCGTAGGACCCCACTCGAGTCGCGTGTTCTCTGAGCACACAGACTCCAGGAGCACACCCTCCTGCTTACTCCAGGATGTTCCCGGCATTTAAAGCAAACAGCGCTGTCTGAAATGGTCCTGCCCAGATGCTTGCCTCCTCATTTCCTGTCTGCTGCCTCCGGCCGACTCTAAGAGCTGGCACTGTGTATCGTCTACCCCTGTGCTGTCCCCACGGTACTCGGCGCGGGCCCGGCACCCAGCGGGGCCGGCTGCTGATCCCCTCCTTGGCTGCTCTTCCTGCCCCTCGTGTAAAAGCGAAGGACGGAAGAGAAATACAGCATGCAGGACTTGACCTGCTTGGAGATGACCAGGAAGGGAGACAGAGACAATTTACGAGCAGTTAGAGGTAAAACACGGAGATGGGAGAATGTCGAGTCCATGAGCAGTCGGTGGTTCTGGGGAGGAGGAGGTCAGGAGCAGCTGTGGAGGGCAGGCCGGCAGCAGGCTGCCCGTGGTCTTTACCTCACCCAGCCCGCGAGCGGCTGGGCTGAGCGCCCGCACTGGGCCTGTCTGCCCACGGGAGAACTGGGGTTGGGGGGACGTTAGTCCTTAGCATGGGCCTTCCCTGCCTTTGCCGGACCCGTGAGGGGGCCCTGGATATCCCTGAATCCCCCTCTTTTGTCTGAGCCAGGGAGAAGGCTCTTGGGTCCTGTCTTGCCTCAGACCCCTGGGCGTGGTGTAGGTAGAAGGGGAAGGAGCCAGGAAACCTGCCTGAGGAAGGGCCAGGCCTCAGGCTCCTGTTAATAACTGGTGCTTGGTGTTATAGTCATGGTACAGATGAGAAGACTGAGGCCAGAGAGGTCACCTGCCAGTGATGGGGGGCGGGCCCTGTGCTCATGGGAGGACAGAGCCCAGTACAGAAACGTGGCTCTGGCAGGAGCTGCCGCCCCCCCCACCCCCCCGAGTACAGCCCTGGTTACCAAACCCCTGCTCCGGCAGGAGCCCACCTGCACGTCCACGTCCCCCTGTAACTGTCCCTAGGTGGTCTCCGGGTCTGGATGGTGAAGTCAGGAGCAGATGTTGACTTTACTCATGGGCCCCAGGAGAGATGGGCTTAGTCAGAGCCGACTCCATGGGGCCCAGGTCAGGGTGGGTCCCCGGACAGGGGCAGGGTTGCTCGGGGGCGAGAGTTGTGGAAAACAGTGGCACGGTTCTTGGGGTGTTGCGTGTCCGTCGTGCTGTGCAGCCCGCGGAGGGCCTCCCCGCAGCTCAGGGGTGTTCATCTCCTCCAAGGGCCTGTGATTAGTGCCTCGGTGGGGCACTTGCTGACAAGGGGGCTCTCCTGACAAGGCCACTGGTCGGCCCCTGGAATTGTCATCGGGCCTCAGAGCACCGGTTGCAGCCTAGCTAATCACCACCCAGGGTCATAGTCCTGGGGAGCAAACGTCTCAGGGAGGTGAAACAGCAGCGCCCACGTCCCAGGGCCTCTTCTCTCCCCTCCCGTGGGTTCTGGAAGAAGCAACAGTGTTTGACCCTACAGGCCACTGTTACAAAATGTTCCCTCACCTACCTTGTGAAAGCATTCTCTGCCCTGGCTCTCGCCTCACAAGTAGACCTGGTAAGTGCTCACTCGGATTCCAGCAAACTCCCTGAAACCTGGAGTGACCCTTCCATTGGACACCCCCACTCCAGGGCCCCACCTCCAGACCCTGGCCCACTGTGGTGACAGAAAGACAAGAGACTAGAACCCGGCCTCAGGGAAGGTGGGTCTTCTTCTGCTTCCCCCTCCAGTGGCCCTGTTCCTCCCTGTGATCTTGGGGTGCAGCCGGCTCTGACTGCCCGGGGACACGGCTGCCCTTACTGCCCCTCATTTGGGGTCAGTGGTGCTCCCCACCACTTTGCCGTGTGCTCAGTGGTTTCTCATTCCTGGACAAGTGACTGCCAGCTCTGGAGGTCCCTCCTACATCGCTCCCCTCTGCAGAGGCCTGAGGTGGGGAGTTGGGCAAGGGCTCACCTTCCCTGGCGTGCGTGGGGCTTTCTGCTGCTCCTAGACCCCAAGGAAGAGGTGTTGTGGGTGAGTCACTGGGACCTGGCCCACCCTTCCCTGTTCTGAGTGGCTGAGGTGGCCTGTTGGCAGGCCCTCATTTGTCCTGCATGTCGGCTTTGTATCCAGCGGGTGCTGACCCTGGGCTTGGTCCTGGGGTGCACACTAACCCCACCAAGACATTGAACTTGTTCCTCAGCTTGAACTCCCCCTGCCTTGGCGAGTCTCTAATTCAAACTACTCAAGACTCTCACCAGAGTCTTGTGGTAAAATTCTTTTTGAAACTCATGGGAAGAATTCCCAGCTGATCTGAGTATCTGCTGAGCTGCCTGTCCCCCCACTGTCCCCTCTCGTGTCATGAGGGAGCTCCAGCCTTCCAGGGAGGAGCTGGGCCTTCTCTGTGCTGTGCAAGGGGCCAGCCGCTTCACATCACCCGCTCATGGCCCCGGGTGGCACCTGGACGTAAACTGAGCTTAGTTCAGGAAAATGCCTCTTATTTTAAAGCTTATTTTTACTATAACAGTATAATATTACTAACTGTAGAAAACTTGAAAGTATTGCAATTATGAAAAAATAAAATAACCCATTTCTGTATGCCTTTAAATGATGCGTGTTTTTTTTCACAGCTGCAGTCATGCCCAAAAGTTCTGTGTCTGGCTTTATTTCACCCCATGCTGTGCTGTGTCTTCCCATGCGACCATATCACCAGACATGTAGAGTGCCATACAGAATACAGGATGAGGGCTGAGCCAGGGTGGGCAGCCCTCCTGGGCCCCGACCTTCCCTCGGGGGCAGGACCCAGTGATCCAGACTCATCCAGCCAGGTGATGCCTGACACTGGCCACAGTTTCGGTGGTGGACCCAGGTGGGGTAGAGGAGGGGATTCCCACCCTGGGAGCTTGAACCTTCCAGGATTCTGAGGTGGGCGACAGTATGGTGCGTGACCACTGTGGACCCACGCGGGGCAGAGTGTCCATGAGAAAGTAGGCACACAGGTGCGTTGGAATACCCGGGGCCGCTGTGGGTCAGGGGTCTTCCCTCCTGTTCCTTGTGTGACTTGGTGCCTGCTCTGTAGACGTTAGCTGCCTCCTGAGTACGACGGCAGGCACAGCAGCACCGCATTTTATAAACTCGGAAATCCCACAGGCCTGACTCTGTACCTACACTCTGCATTGAAGGGACAGGTCGGATTGGTGGAGGAGGTAGAGAACTGAAGGACCTTTGTTGGGGGGGTGTCCTTGGCCTTCCGTGATAGGAAAGTGCTTGCAGGTCACCTAGTCTTAGCCAGCTTGGGACTGTTTCCCAAAAGCACAGCCCCTCGGAAAAAGCCAAGCTTTAGGGTGGCTTAGCAGGGAAGCTTGGGCTGGGCCTGAATCGTTGCTGGAGGCTGTTAGGATGAGTGCAGAGAGCTAGGGCCCAGTGGCCCCTCTAGGTCTCCTTGGCTCAAGGCAGCCTTTTCAGGTTCTGCTCTGAGAGTGGAAGGGAGACCCATGTCTGCTGGCCAGCCTGAGGCTGGCAGAGAAGAACTCAGAGGGGAAGGGATGCTGAGCACAGCTTAGGTGCTTACAAAAGCAGGTCCTCAGCTGCAGGGCCCTGGGGCTTTGCTGGCACTGGAGCCTTGCCTTGGGCCAAGCAGGCTGGGGGTGGGGTGGGGTGGAGTTCTCTGGTAGACAGGGGGTTTTGGGGAGAACAACTCAGGGGTCTCTCTTTTTTCTGGGTACAGGGCCCCTGTTATGGGCTTAGCCCCTGGTCTCCCAGGAACCTACAGGCAAGGTCACCAACTTTGTAGAGCGTTCCTGTTCCTCAGCAGGGTGGCAAGCCCTGGAGATCTGGAAGAAGGATTACTTGATGCCATTTGAGGACAGTCCAAGAACAAAGGAATCTCAGCCCACCTAGAAGGGACACCCACACGCACATTCTGCCGTCTGCAGAGTTCGTCCCAACTGAGGGAGGCAGTGGCTTTACTGCCCCGCCTGTGCTGGAGCGCGCACAGCCTTCTCCCTTCATGGAATGGAGGGGCACCCAGCTGAGGCTGGGGATGGAGCCTCGGGGCCGGGGGAGCTTGGGGTCCCGCGCAAGTGGTGATTTCTCTAGCTTGCAGGAAAAAGGGGTAGCTTGCAAGGGGCTGCCTCGGCCTCCTCTCATCTCTCTTCTGGCCTTCCTTTGTTGCCTTCAGGGGCCTGGTTCTGGACCGACGACCTAGACGACCACGAGGAGGAGGAGGACGAAGACTTCCTGGCAGAGGTGGCCGAGGAAGAGAATGAGCCCCCAGGGCTCTGGTCAGCGGCCTACGGCGTAGGAGACGTTCCTGGGACGTGGGGCCCCGATGACTCGGATTCAGCGCAGACTCCAGAGGGGTGGGGTCCTGACCCTGCGGGCCTTGGGGTCCTGGCCGAGGGGTCCGAGGCGAAGCCCTTCCTACCGGGCCGGGAGCCTGGCGCGAACCTGCTGGCGCCCTGGGCGTTCCCTGCCACTGTGGCAGCTCCGGCTGGGCGGCCCGAGACCACGTGCGACGTGTGTGGCAAAGTGTTCCCGCACCGGTCCCGGCTGGCCAAGCACCAGCGCTACCACGCGGCCGTCAAGCCCTTCGGCTGCGACGAGTGCGGCAAGGGCTTCGTGTACCGCTCGCACCTGGCCATCCACCAGCGCACGCACACCGGAGAGAAGCCGTTCCCGTGCCCGGACTGCGGCAAGCGCTTCGTCTACAAGTCGCACCTGGTCACGCACCGGCGCATCCACACGGGCGAGCGGCCCTACCGCTGCGCCTTCTGCGGTGCGGGCTTCGGGCGCCGCTCCTACCTGGTCACGCACCAGCGCACGCACACGGGCGAGCGGCCCTACCCGTGCCCGCACTGCGGCCGCAGCTTCAGCCAGAGCTCAGCGCTCGCGCGGCACCAGGCGGTGCACACGGCCGACCGGCCGCACTGCTGCCCGGACTGCGGCCAGGCCTTCCGCCTGCGCGCCGACTTCCAGCGCCACCGGCGCGGCGGCGGTTGCGCGGAGCCCGGCGGCGATGGCCCTCGGCGGGAGCCCTGCGACACGGTGCCGGCGGCGGGGCCCGAGGAGGCTGAGGCCGGGCCGGAGGGGCCCGAGGAGGCCGAGGCCGGCGAGGCGGACGGAGAGGCCGAGGTCGAGGCAAGAGAGGAGGCTGCGGCGGGGCCCACCCCCGGGAGCAAGGAGGACCCCGAGCCGGACAGACGGTTCCTCGAGCTGGGCAACGGCCTGGGGGAGGGCGAAGGCCCTTCCTCACACCCACTCGGCTTCCACTTTCCCGTGCACCCCAAGTCCTGGCTCCACCCGGACGGCTTCCCGATCCTGGGCCTCCCGGACTTCGGGGAGCGGCTGCCGACAGACGGCCGCCCCCTACCGGGACCCCTGGGGGGCCGGCTTGCCCTGGTGGAGGGCGCGGGGCTAGCCTGCGACCCTTTCGGCGGCGGCCGGGCCCGGGCGGGGCGGCGGCGGCGCGGGCTGCGGCGTTCGCCCCGTCGGCAGGCTGCTGGCCGAGCCGGCGCCCGCCGCGTTGGCAGAGGAAGAGAGCCCGTGGATCTGCTCCGACTGCGGCAAGGCTGGTGCCGCGGGCGCTGGCTCAACACCAGCGCTACCACGCGCAGCGGGCACGGCTGCGCGGGACTGCGGCAAAGCTCGGTATCGGCTCGCACCTGGCGCGCCACCGCCGCACGCACACGGGCGAGCGGCCCTTCCCGTGCCCTGAGTGCGCGCTGGCTGCCGCTGGGCGCTCGCACTACCGGCGCATGGGCCACACGCAGCCACTTCCGTGCGCAGCGGCGCGGGCTTCAGTCGGCGCGCGCACCTAACGGCGCACGGGCGCGGCGCTCGGAGCGGTCACCGCGCGAGTGCGGCCGCCGCTTCGGGCAGAGCGCGGCGCTGACGCGGCACCAGTGGGCGCACGCCGAGGAGAAGCCGCACCGCTGCCCCGACTGCGGCAAGGGCTTCGGCCACAGCTCGGACTTCAAGCGGCACCGGCGCACGCACACGGGCGAGAAGCCCTTCCGCTGCACGGACTGCGGCCGTGGCTTCGCGCAGCGCTCCAACCTGGCCAAGCACCGGCGCGGCCACACCGGCGAGCGGCCCTTCCCGTGCCCCGAGTGCGGCAAGCGCTTCTCGCAGCGGTCGGTGCTCGTCACGCACCAGCGCACGCACACGGGCGAGCGGCCCTACGCCTGCGCCAACTGCGGCCGCCGCTTCTCGCAGAGCTCACACCTGCTCACCCACATGAAGACGCACCGCAGCGCGGGCGGCGCGCCCGGTTCGGCGCCGGCGGCCCCCGCGTCCAAGGCCGAGGCTCCCGCCAAGGGGCCGCCGGGCGCGGGCGGCGGGCCCGGGGAGCGCGGCAGCACCCTGCTGGAGTTCGCGGGCGGAACGAGCTTCGGCTCTGAGCCGACGGCCACCTTCGCGGGGCCCTCGGGCGCCTACGAGGAGAGCATCCTGTGATGGCCCGAGGCCGACGGAGGCGCAGCCCGCTGGGCCGCCGGCCCCTTGCTCCTCTGGCCTCGGGGTGCTGAGGGCCCCAGTCCCGGTGCGGTGCCTTCCCCTCAGCCCCCGGTGCACCGCACCCCCCCCCCCCGGCCTCGGGCGCCCCTCCTGCCCGGCCCCGGGAAACCGGGCCGCCAAGCTCGTCCGGCCGTGCAGGGGGCGCGTGGGGAGAGGAGAGCCGCGCGCGGAGAAGGCGAGGGCCACCCCGACCGACACTGCGGCATCCCTGGCTCTGTGCTGTGGAGTCACGCGGTAGGGATGGCAGGCGATGTTATTTATTTCACTCGGATTCCGATTTGGGTGGCCTGGGGGACCGGCGGCCGAGGAGTTTGTAAGTGGGTTGTACAGCGAGGGCGGGGAAGCCCTTGCGTCAAGGGGAGGGTGGGGTGGTCGGGGGCAGAGCTTCCGGCTCCTCCCGTGGGTTTGGCTGACGACTTCTTCCCATTCCTCAGCGAGAGACTTCAGGGACCTTCTGGTCATTTGAGTGTGTCCGGGAAGTTTTAAGGACTGCGCGGGGTGAGGGGAAGTATGGGTTTCCAGAGGACGATGTTCCTCCCTACCCAGGGGGGCAGAGATGCAACTGGGAAAGCGTTTATTCTGTCTACTGTGGGTATTTATTTCCATCTCTTGTACGGCCTCAAGAATCTGGGAGGAGGAGAAAAAGCCAGAAACCAAATTTGTGGCCCCAGGCGGATGGGTTGCAGGTGTTCCAGGGTCCTGAGGGAGTTTGAAGCCTTATTCTGGGGGAGGGTCGCTCGCTCTCGCCCCACCTGAGCACCTAGGTCAGCCAGGCACTAATTCTGCTGGTGGGTTTTGGTCTCCGCCTCCCCCTTTGAGTCCTTTGGTACTCTCACCTCTGGCAGCTGGAGGTGGCACACTCAGAGATCCCGGGGGGCCCCTTGCTGGCTGCTGCGGCCACCTTCCCAGCCTTCCACTGCCTGGGCCATCACCTCCCCCAGAGCAGGGGGACGCACGGGGCCCTGCCCTCCGAGCTCAGTGCTTGTTTAGATTTAATAACCAATTGTAAAGTGACAGGTCGGCAGCAGGAGCATTTCTCACATCCCATGGGATCAGGGCCCTATGACACCTGCAGGTCCCTTTAACGCTGCTTCTGTCGTTATACTAGACGCAAGTAGTGTTTCTGTTTAGAATACCATGTCACAGGGTGGGCAGTCCGTACAGTGGAAAGTCCACCTCTGGGGGTGTGGACTTGAGCCTGTGGCTCAATGACAAGCCAGGCACCCAGCTATGCAAGGCCCTCACCTGGTGGGCACCCCACCCTCCAGGTTGGGCCATTGGGAGCCACTGGGCAGGCAGCTGAAGTATGGCTCACACGAGATCCTTTCCTCCCTTAATGCCTTTTGGGCCAGTGTGAGTGGGGCCAGAAAACAGATTTTGAAGCAACTGCATTCCCTTTTAGACCTAGTTCCTTCTGTTTTAGTGTAGACATGGCCTTCGGGGCCTGAGAGCCAGCAGCCAGGCTGCTGGGTCTGGGGGTGGGGTAGGAGGCACAGTAGTCAGTGGGTGGGAAGGGGGCGTGGATGGTGGTGGTAAGAATTCACCTGGCTGGGTGAGGTGGTGGGGTGGGTTGGGGTGCTGAGAAGGGCAGGGGTCCTAGGAGGCATCAGCAGTGCTCGGTGATGCCTTCCCTGTTCTCAGTTTCTTTCCTCTCCCTGTGGGACAGGAACCTCAGGGGCCAAGGGCAAGGTAGCATAGCCCTGCACGGCTGGGGTTTGGCTCCGTGCTCATCCCTCCTTGCACACCTCTCAGAGTGCAAACCTTCGGTGCCCCCCGGGCCCCAACTGCTTCTGCCCTGGCCCGGAGCCATCAGCAGGAGGACCTAGCTTTAATAAAGAGTGGAGAAATGAGCTTTCTGGCTGGATTCTGTGTTGTTGCCGCTCCTCGATGCCCTCAGGGAGACCCTGCAAGGTCTCGGGCCTTTTTTCTGCAAACAAAACTAAACAAAAACAACAAACCTTTTTTTTTAGGAGTTTCTCCTTTCAGAAACTAGAAATGGCCCGTGAGGAGTCAGCCCAAGATAAGCTTTGGCTCCTGCTGCCTGTGTCTACCAAGTCCTTCTGGGAGTCCCCAGCGGGCCCCCCACACTGCCACATACTCTTTGTAATACACCTATCTTGGGACCTTATTGTGCTTAGGATTGTTTTCTTCAGCCTTCCCGTGGTCAAAGGAGAGGGGCCAGGTCCCCTTCCGGGGGGTCCAGACATGCACCGAGTCACAGACATCTCCTCAAAGGCCTCAACGCTTCGTGGGTTTATCCAGGCTCCTCTGCTCTGTGCCAGGGCAAAGGGCGCCTCTCCAGGACCCCAAACATCTTCCTTTGTACTGATTTATTGACTACCTTCTTCTCACCACATGATGTCCCCACAACCAGATCTGACCTCCCATTCTTTGCCCATGGATTCGGAAAATATGAGCTATGAAGTAAATGCTCTTTCAGATGTGATTTGGAGGCAGCAGAACAGAACCCAGTATTTCAGTTAAAAAAAAAAAAAGGCTTTGAATGGCAGATGGATGTTAAGACCTAGTTAAAAATTGATGGCCTTGACTGGAGGCCGCTTAAATCTATTCGGAAAAGGTAAATTATTCCCTGGTAGAGTTTACAAATGTCCAGCCAAATTCTTTTTTATTTGGGGGACCGGGCGGGGGGAAACCCAATCCTGATGGTCATAGGAGAAAAAAAAAGTAGACAGCCCTTCTGGTTTTGAGAGGACTTTCAAATTTCTGGAGTCCCTGATTGATTCCCCAAGGGTCAGTTTAGCATCTTCTCTCCTTGCCAAGGAGTGGAAGCCCCCAGGAGATGTGGCCCGTGAAAGTTGAGGCTCTGAGCACCCCTCTGGCCTCCCCCTACCTTTGTTATTTTCCTGTTTCTCTGTTGCTTGCATTTCCCCAACCTCCTTCCTTGCTCCTGACCCTATCACTTGATCTCTTCAGATGCCTCCTCCTAAGCCTTTTTTTTTTCCTTTCTCTAATTGGCTACCTATGGAATAAAGTATTTTGAAATTTTTGGTTATATTTATTAAATAAAGCTTTATGATCCTTGTTCATTATTTAATCTTTTCCTAATTATAAAATACATGCTAGTTGTAAAAATCTCAACAGTACCAAAAAACCGTGTTCCGTGCACACTTCTCTCCTCTCGAGTCACACCACATCCAGCCACGGGCCCCAGCGCCGCCGCAGCCGATGTGGGAGCACACGTCTTCCATGGAACAGAACTGTTTCACCACCGGGGACATACTTCACATGTTCGCTGGCAGCTTGCTTTTTTCATTTACCAATATACTGGGACATTCTTTCCTACCGGACCGAACTACCTCACTCATTTTAACTGCTCCTTCATAGCATTTCATTTCACGGGTGTACCAATAATTGATGTAACTGCTCCCCGCACAGTGGGTATGTGCTTGTTTCCAGCTTCTCACAATTACGAACAATGCTGCAACGTAGATTCTTGTACATATTTCTGCGCAGTTATGTAGATTTTTAGTTATCCGTTTAGAAAAAGTACTAGAGGTGATGTTGCTGGGCAAAAAGGCATGTATATTTAAATTTTCGGGTATAGTTACATTGCCACTGAGAAAGGCCAACTCCAGTCCAGCAGCGTATTCTCCCGGCGCGGTGAGAAAGTGCTGGTGGTCCATGGCCTCGCCGACAGGGGGCATCCACAATCGTTTGAATCTTTGCTTTGTTCTTAATTTTACAGAGGTGAATGGCTTGCATTTTTCTATTTCTTTCAAACATGTAAATAGGTTATTAAAAAAAAAAAAGACAACTCATGGCCTTGGCTAAGGTATTTATGGGGCTGAGGCTATAAAATATCCCTATGCAGTCCAAGTTAATAGCTTCCATATTTTCTGGTAAGACAAGATATCTCAGGTTTACCCTGAAAATTTCCTACCCCAAACCTGTAATCAGCCAGTTCTTCAAGGAGCCAGGATTCTTTTAGTGGGAAATGATATTTAGGGACCACAATTTGGTGTCTGGGTGCTTAATGCTATTAGGCTGATTTTTTTTTTTCCTAAGGAAAAAATAATTTTCCAGGTAGAATTCTATATCCAGCCAAGCTATTCTAGTTATGAGGACAAGTGATATTTTTAGATCTGCAAGAATTCAGAAAATTTACCATCTTTTAACCGTTCATAGGAGGCATGTCACAAAGCGAAAGAATCTACCAAGAAAGAGGAAGATTCGAGATGTAGAAAATAGTGGAGGCAGTCTAGGAGAAAGAGCTGTCTGGGTGAACAGCTATGCATCAGTCCAGTTGGAGCATGGGATGGTGGGCTTCAGGAATTAGGTCCCCGTGGAGTGGGGGAATCCGGCAGAGTGGAAAATATGCCTGAGCGGTTGGACAAGGAAGAGCAGAGCTATGGTGAAAGGCAGGTCTGAAGTCGAAAGGGACCTTGGCTGGGAAAGCCAGCATGGCACACCTCAGGGCCATGAAGCAAACTCTCTTCAGACTAGAACTGGGTTGGGGTGGAACCAGGATCTTGTTTCCACCTCGAGACAAAGACTGAATGCGAATGCCACTCACCATAACCAGAGGCCACACTGGCCCCTGTGAGGCTCTGTGCAGTTTTTGCTCTGTATTTTTTTTTTTAACTTTGAAGTCATGTCTTTAATTATATCTGATTAGCCTGAACATACTTATTTAGGTTCTTGCCATATTGTTCCATAAGCTTATTTTGTATTTTTTGGTAAATTTGTTGACTGCTTTTCTTGGCATTAGATCTCTTCATATTTTGGAAACTGACTTTACAGGCAGGCTCATCTGGAGTAGGAGGGCTTTTATTTGTTTCTTTGGGTAGTGGTTGGGTTTCATTCTCTGTCCCTCCCAGCAGTTGTTGGTTACCTCCATGCGAGCCGAGAAATGTGGTAACAGTGCTCTGGGATTGCTGCTCCCTCAGGATACCAGGCTTGCTGCGACCCAGGGAAAGTGGCAGCATGCAGTTGGGCTGGACTCCTGGTCAGGAAGCTGGCTCTCAGTCCCCTCCACCCACCTCCCTAGGTCCTTAGCTCCCCGTAATCCACAGTCCCCAGCAGCAGGTGGGCAGCCCTCGTTCCCAGCTCTGTTTCACCCCCTGAACGTGCCTCAGATCCTTTTCTCACCAGAAGCCTTTTCAGTGTCTTTGCCCCCAGAGCTCTGCCCCCAGCACCTCCCGCTCCCTTCCAAACCTAGAGCCAACCAGGCCTTTTCTCTCATCACTCACATTGCTTCTGCTTATTTTTGAGCCAAAGAGATGTTTACTTTGCTTTTGGATCCTGGCTCTGTCTTTTTAATTATCTCTTGATAAATTTTATCTTTCATTGCTGTGTGATCAGAACAGGGAGGATGCTGGATGCAACGTTGTTGTGCTATCTCGCCCAGACTGATATCACTTTTATTACTTCCCCTTAATTTTGTTCCCTTTACCCTCCCTAGTTGTTCACTCTGTATCCATCCTCCCCTTCTTTTGCTCTAAGAAAATCTCTGTACTACTGGGCGTGCCGATGTGCCCCAATGACATTTCCCAGACTCCTCTGTAGACAGAAATGGCCAATTAAATGTAAGGAAAAGAGAATTATGTGGGGCTTCCAGGAAAGTTCTTTAAAAGGGCCTGATTCTGTTGGGGGAGGGGTATACCTTTTTGCCCTTTGATCTTTCTTTTCTTGTACCTGGAATGCAGATGTGATGGGTAGAGGTCAGCTGCCATCTTGAGACAAAGAAGTCACTTCAAGGATGGAAGCCACATGCTGAGAACAGCTGAGCAGAAAAGCAGCAAGGACCTGAGTTCCCCAAGAGCACAATCAAGGTGGGCTGGGCACTGGAGATGTAACCAAGTTCCTGCCCCAGGAACTTTCCAGTTAGGATGACCAACCTTTGCCGCTGCTGCTGCTGTCAGAAGCAATTTTTCAATAGACCCTCCATACTTGCATCATTCCCTGAAGATTCAAAGTCCCAGGTAGAAGCATATGATTGGCTGGGCTTGGGTCAGGGGCACATTTCCCAGCTGCCAGGAAGTTAAGAATACCTAGCCCCTTTGGCATCTATAGTGGGACACAGGCACTGCCTCCCACTAAGACCCACACAGAGGATTCCTCCCTGGAGAGTCAAAAACCGTGGGTAGCTTCCATTGTACCCCTGTAGTAACTGAAATACAGGGAAATCTCTGGCTGGAAATCCGTCCCCTTGACAAGGTAAGCTGTGGCTTATTTGTGTTCAATATCGGTGTGGATGCTGAAGAGAACACAGGGATGGGCTCAGGTCTTGGCAGGCATCCTGCCTTTCCAGGCTTTTCTTAATTCTCCATTATCCAGGCTCACTCGTGCAAATCCTGGGGAAGCTCCTTTCTTTGATCCTGGTTCTCGGCTTTCCGGACTTTAGCTCCATTTCATGTTGGCGCTTCTCCCAGCTCCCATCCCAAACCTAGCCCTTTACAACAGCCGATGCACACAGGCCCGGCCGTACTGTTCCTTCAGGGACCTCCTTTCCACATGATCAGCCCGCTCTTAGAGGGTCTGGGCCAGGAGCAAGTCAGCTGAGAACAGCCCTAGGACCAGCCGTGCCTTCCCGAATCACTATGCTGAGATGCGGATTCTCATGTCCTGTCCCGTTTAGGATTTCTTTCCAGGCAGCGGTGACAAAAATGTGAACTTGCTTTATTGCTACTTGTCATTCATGGAGCTGGTGGCTGAGAACTGGACGACCTGCAAAAAACCCAATGTTTTTGCTAGCGCAGTACTCAAAGCATCAGGAAGACGCCCCCTCCCTTCCCCCAGCGGCCAAATCTTACACAAGTCCATCTAACTGGAAGGGCCTGGTTTGAGCCCAGAACCCTAGCGGCAGGGAAGGCTGGAAAACGCAGTAGTTAGCGTTCCGTCAGGCACACTTAGAAGGACGTGAGAATGGGTAGGCGTGCCCGCTCACCATGTCCTCACCCCTTGCCATCAAGAGGGAACCCCGCAGGAAGCTACTTGTCGACACCAGGACTTGTGGGGTGTCACTGCCTGGTCCCGAGGTTGTCATGTGGCAGCCATGACACATGCGTCAGCCCCCAGACGCAGCTCCCTGCCAAAGGCCAGCAGACACCGATTTCCACGCACAGAAGGTGGCAACCGGATGGCTCTGGTCTGTTTTTGTGAATCATCTCAGGAGACTGTGGGTGCGCCATTCCAGGATCTGACTTGGAGTAGCTTCGGGAAATGTCATCGGAGCATTAAGGAACCTTAAGTGAAAGGCGTCAGGACACATCTGTCCTATGCCTATTGGACGTTACTAACTGCCTCACCCAGAGGCCATTCCTGATGCTCTGGATTCCCCGCGTAGAATCCCATGCAGATTCTTTCTCTTTTTCTCTTATTGAGGTGCAATGGACTTGGCATGAAACTAACCATTTTGAAGAGTACAGCTGAGTGGCCTGTGGTACATTTACAGTGCTGTGTCATCACCACCTCTGTCGACTTCCCGAACATTTCCGTCACTCCATTAAGCAGTCACTCCCGAGTCTCCCTCCCCCGAGCCCCAGCCACGTCTGAAGCTAGTGAGCCCCATCCTAGACTCTTTAGTTAAGACAATACTTTTCCATTTTTGGCTCCGGCTCATGTGAGCTGTACTTCCACCGGAAAGAGTCCTAAACGGCAAAGCATCCCTCAGGTTCCAGCGTAAGCATCTGTTTGTCAGACAGGACTTCTGCTCCCCTAATTTAATTTCAATTGTCCTGTTCCACTGCCTTCTGGCAACGCGCGGTTCTCCTGAGCACAAATTGCAGTATGGCGTGTGTTACTGGTTTCATGGTTGTCTCCTCCGTGGGCCAGTACGATCCAACAATGTAGCAACAATGTGTTTTGTTCTCTTCCTCTGACCAGCACCGTGCCATAAAAAAATCTGTGCAATAAACATGCTGGGGGGGAGGAGAAAGTGGGAGTGGCAGGTGACATCTAGACCTAAAGACATCAGGTCTGGAGCGGTCCCCAGCTAGTGACAACTTGCTACTGAGTTGGGGAGCCTCGCTGCCCACCTGAATCTTCCAAAGCCCCATAGCTCCTCAGCCCCGAAGACACAAACACAGACCGCCTTTTTGGAAACTCCTGAGAAGAGGCAAGACAAAACGATGCCAGGGACATGAAAATACCATTGATATAAATGTTTTTATCTGTTTGAAAAATTAACACAAATTATACAAATCCAAACGTATTAGAAGGCTTTAGTTTAGAGTGAAAATAAAAGGTTGAGTCTTTTTCTCACACCCACTCCCTAGCTGCACCCACTTGCCTTTCCTTTCCTAAAAGCCACCTGCTGTTATTAACCTCTTGTGTCCCACAGCAACGATACGCACACTCAAATGCATAGATATTTGTACCTTCGTTTTAAACAAATGCTGGAATACCAACACAGATGCTTTTATACAAGCACAATGTTTTTATCCTCTTAACCTTGTAACCTGAAGTGAGTTTCATATCAGCACGATGGGATCTACCTCTTCATTTTAATGCTACACAGTTGCATTGTGTGAATGTGACTCATTCACTCAGCTCCCCTTGAGTGGACACTTTAGGGGCTCCCGGTCTTTTGCTACTACAACCGACACCGGAAGGCATAGATGCCCCTTGCACACGCCTGTTAATAGGATCGTACGATAAACTCCTCGAATGGAATTGCTGTGTCAAAAGGGCACGTTGATTTTGAGTTTTGCCAAAGTAATTATAACATTGTACGCTCTCATCAACAATATGGGCCCCTGTTTTCCCAACAGGCTCGCCAGCAGTATGTGTTATCAAACCTCTAGATCTCTGGCAACATGATGGGTAAAACGGAAAGCCGTTGTCTTAACTAAAATTGTTAAAATAACCCGCACAGAGAATACACTATGATGAACATCCGTTACCTCCAGACTCGGTTCTCGTCCATAGCCAGACATGATGTTTTTCTATATTGCTTCAGAATTTTAATTTTGTTAGAAATTTTGTTAGAAATACATGTTACAGGTGCAGTAAAACTCATATATGTATCCCTGTCTAATTTCACTCTCTTCCTTCTCCCTTTGGAAGTGATTATCATTAATCTGCTGTTCATTGCTCCCGTGCATGGAGGTTATACTGCGTGTTTATGTCCAGAAAATAATATTTGTGAATGCTTTAAAACTGTATATATTAGTCATAAATTCTGCGCATACATAAGTGTGTTTAAATCATATATATCACTCTACGTAATATACATTTATAACAGAGTCGTATGTGCTAATTACGTATTGCAGTTGTATGTAGTTATTTCAACTGTGTATATTCTTCATCAAATTCATATATTTCCATTGATACAGAAAGAACATTAGATAAAATTCAACTAGAACCAGAAGGGAACTGTCTTAACCTTTTAAGGGTAATATAGCAAAAACCTACGCAAACTTTATACTTAATGGAAAAACATCAGAGATTTCTTTTAAAATTAGAAACAGATGTGTCCACCATCCTCCTACCATTTAACATAATACTGGAGTTTCCATGCAAGAAAAGAGTGGGCATAAGAATTACAATGGAATAAATTAAAATGTCATAGTTCTCAGATAACATGACCGTCTCCCTAGAAAAACACAAGAACCCATTGCTAACAGATTAGAACTTACAGAAGTGTTCATACAAGATCAACCTACAAATATCAACAGTGTTTCTCTACCAGCAATCTGAATAAATTGTTGTATCATGCTTTTGTAAGGGATGACTTAATATTATAAAGATGTCAGTCGTCGGGGCACCTGAGTGGCTCAGTCGTTAAGCATCTGCCTTCAGCTCAGGTCACGATCTCAGCGTCCTGGGATCCAGCCCCGCATTGGGCTCCCTGCCTGGTGAGCCTGCTTCTCCCTCTCTCTCTGCCTCCTGCTCCCCTTGCTTGTGCTCTCTCTCTGTCAAATAAATAAATAAAACCTTAAGAAAAAAAGATGTCAGTTGTCCCCCAAACTGTTCCATAAATAATGCAATTTCAATAAATATTTCAGTTGAGCTTTTTGAGGGCCTTCATAAATTTCTGTGGGAGAAGAAGAGTAAAGAGGCGTTCACTTACCCTACCAATGATAAGAAAGCACAAATTGGGGGCGCCTGGGTGGCTCAGTCGTTAAGCGTCTGCCTTCGGCTCAGGGCGTGATCCTGGCGTTCTGGGATCGAGCCCCACATCAGGCTCCTCCGCTAGGAGCCTGCTTCTTCCTTTCCCACTCCCCCTGCTTGTGTTCCCTCTCTTGCTGGCTGTCTCTCTCTCTCTCTGTCGAATAAATAAATAAAATCTTAAAAAAAAAAAGAAAGCACAAATTGTTTACCACACAATGTTAGGGAAACTGGGCAATAATACTGGATCCCTACTTCACATCATATAAAGAAGCAGATGCCAGATACACTGAAGACATACCTGCAAAGGTAAAACCACAATATTAGCAGAAGAGAATGTAGGTGATATCTTTGTGACCTTGGGGTAGGAAAGGACTCAACAAAACTGCAATATCATAGCCATGAGACAAATAATTGAAGTTGATTACTCTCAAATTTATAACTTTTGTACTATGAAGGACTCCAGAGATAAATAGATATCAGATAATAGATATCAGGGGAAAATATTTGCAATATATAAAATTCACAAGGGACTATCACTTAAAATACTCAAGGAACTCCTAGAAATAAAAAAAATAGGATAGCAGTTTAATGGGAAAGTGGGGATTTTTAACATTATTCTCCTCAGAACCGATTTTGTGAATTGGTGTAAGAACATATTTCCTAAGTCTGGAAAATTCTTAGACAGCGCTCTGTAATATTGCCTTTCCATCATTTTCTCTACTTTCCTCTGAATTCCTATTTGTCTACTGGACTAAAAGTGTATTTTGATCCACACCTCCCTCAACAGACCAGAATTAGCTCAAAGGAGGTCCAAATGTAAAACCATGAAGCTCTTGAGAAAACATAGGAGAAGTTTTATAAATGTTTGGTTAGACTAAGAATTTTTTTTAGATACAACAAGATCCATAAAAGAAAAAATTATAAATTGGACTTTATTAAAATCAAGAACTTCAAAAGATATTGTAAAGAAAATGAAAAGGCTGAAAGAAAATATTTGCAAATCACATACCTGATAAAGGGGTTGTATGCAGAAATATATTTAAAAAAAAAAACTCTAAAAGTTTGATAATGAGAAAACAAAGAACACCAATTTTTTTTTAAATGGGCAAAAGATTTGGACACAATCTTTGGATGGGAATTAGGTACATGAAAAGGCGCTCAGCACCATCAAACTTAGGGAAAAACAAATTAAAGCCATAATGATTATAAGTAACTAAACAAACTGACCATATCAACTGTTAGCAAGCAGGGGAAGCTGCTTTAACTCTCATTCATTGATGAAAAATGGTCAGACAGTTTGGCAGTTTCTTAAAATGTTAAATATATCCCTACCATATGACTCAGCTCTTCAAAGCCTAGGTATTTACCTAAGAGAAATGAACTGGAACCTCCCCATCCGTCCAGAAACAGATGAGTGGGTAAACAAATAGTGGTTTTTCCATACAATGGACTACTTGGCGATGAAAAGAAATACAGTATTGATACAGACTCAACGACATTGATGATTCTCAAAATAGTTAGGCTGGCTTACAGAAGCCATTCAAAAAGGAATATAACCCCGCTTTACGTAAAAGTCTAAGATTCTAGAAAATGCAAATTCATCTATAGTGACAGGAAGCATATCGGTGATTGCCTGGGAGTTACTGGGGGGGCAGGGAGAAATGGGAGACAGGGATTAGTTTTGGGAGGTATAATATGTTCATTAGCTTGATTGTGGTGATGGCGTTATGGGTATACACATGCATCAAAACTTAATCAACTTGTAAACTTCATACATGTTCAATTCACTCTGTGTCACTCATTGCCCCCAATAAAACTGCACCTCTGTTATTGCAACACAAGGGCTACCTCCCAGCTTTGTTCTGATTATCCGATGAGTGGAAACCATTAAAACAGCTCCTGGCTCGTCAGAAAGCATTGTTTCTTGAAATTCAAGGCAAAATTCGTTACTTAGTTTTTCTGAAAAAAAAAATTTTTTTTTACTTTCTACAAAGAAATTTTTAACTTAAAAAACGCAAATAATAGAAAAAAAATCCAAGCGATAGCCGAACCAATTCTAATTTCAGATGTTGAATACAACTGATGCTTGCATGGTAACATCCTGAATTCCCTAAAATTCTTATTTTGTGATGGTTTAAATCCTTTGGAGAATCCTGGGACATTTCCCCAGGAAGACAGGTGTGTGGGAGAGAAAGAACTAAACATCTTTCCGGTGCAGAGGATATTACTGTTTCCCATTAATCATTGAGAATTTACATTTCCTGCGACGAGCTCCTTAAACCAATTTCTGCAACCCCACAGAAAACTTCCTCAGGCTAAGACGCCATGGGACCTTGGCGGGATGAATGACGTCCTCTAATTGGTTGAAGAGCTCGTCCAATACGCCCTCCGCTCCTTCGGGGATTGGCTGGGGCAGGCTCTCTTCTGGGCTGCTCCCTCAGGATTGGCTAAGGCTGGCTGCCCACGCTCCCTCCTCTCTCGGGATTGGCTGAAGCGCATCTCATACTGCTCCCTTGGGATTGGCTGAGTCGGCGAAGTTCTTCCCGCCTTCTCCCAGCTGCCCTCTTGTTTTCCTTCCTCTTTGCCCTCGCTAGTCAGCCCCTGGGTGGGGGATGCTTTTCTTCTGGTTTTGAATTTCTGCCTCCTTAAAACACCCCCCCCCGCCCCCCGCCGCGGGAAGTAGGGTCGGCGTCCCTCACAGTTACAGAACCTTTGGTCTGAGATCCGGCTAATTCAATGAGTGTGGACAAGGAACTTTATCAGGATGCTGTGGTCGCCAAGGAGGAGGGAAAGCGGCCCGAAGAGCGATTCCAGGGGACTTCCTCATGGAAAGACCGCATTTTTTCTCTCCTCGTAAAAGATGAGAGAGGTCGAGTGATGCAAACGCAACTGTCCTCAACGGTTTCTGTTCTCATGTTTAAGGTGGAAGAGGAGGATAGAAAGAAGACATCAGGACAGATGGGCTGTTTCCTTGCCTGCCTCAGTTGGCCCCTCCATTCTGGATGTCTGTCTTTCCCCATGGCCTCTGGGATGGCTCTCCCGTAAGGTTTGCCGGCAGCATGACGGAACAAATAGTTTTGTGGGTGGTGCTAATCCGGCTTTAGGCTTAGGAGCAAAGTCTGAGAAAATGGCCATGGTTCAGATCTTAACTCCAACATGGATTGGTTTTATGGCCTCTGCAGGTGACTTAACCTCGAAAATCCTCAGTTTTCCCACCTAGAGAGGACTGCATAGCATATAACCGTGAGTGGTAGATTGCCGTGAGTTACACGTGGGAAGAGCTTGGGACAGTGTCTTAGCCTTTGATGTGGTGACAAATGACTGGCCCCAGATTTTATATAGCTCCACACGACAGGTCGTAATTTCTGTTCTTGATGATACCTGTGTTGTGGGGGGGGGGGTGTGGGGGAGGGGCTGCTCTACTCAGTCACTCAGACAGGATGACTGGTCAAGGGGAGTGCGAAGTCCCATGGGGTCTGTGTCCGTTCAGGCTGTTGTAACAAATTACCATAGACTGGATGGCTTAAACATCAAATATTTATTTCTCCCAGTTCTGGAGGCTGTGCCAGCATGGTTGGATTCTGGTGAGAGCCCTCTTTTGGGTTGCATACTGACTTCTCCTAATGTCACAGCTAGCTCTCTGCTCGCTTCATAGAAGGGCACCAATCCCTCACAACCTAATTACCTCCCAAAGGCTCCACCTCCAAATACCATCATTGGGTTTGGGGGTTCAACCTGTGAATTCTGGGGGGACACACACATAACATAATAAAGTTATCACTTTCTTACTCTTTGGTTTATCTATAACCTTCCTTATTCCAAAGAAACTCCCCACCACAGGGCATGTAATTACACTCACACAAGATGCAAAATACATTCAGATAGATTCCTTCAAAACACCCAAAAGCCACCAGTCCTTGTCCTCCTTGAACAGCACCTTGTCCTTGTACCCCGGTCCCTGGCTTACTGGTGAGTGCTCTGCCAGGCACTGCCACATGCATTTACATATATCAACTCCTTTGGGTCTCACAAGCCTCCAGTAAGGGTGTTCATCCCCATTTTATAGATGAGGAAAGTGAGCCACAGAGAGCCACCCTAAGGTCTCAAGGGCTGGTAAGATGGAGAGTTGGGGTTTGAGCCCAGGCATGCAGACTCTGGAGCCCCAGCTCCACCCCTTTGCATAACTAACTCCTTCTCAGACACACTCTAAGAACACACTTATGCAAATACCCACCAACATGTTTTTATCTACCAACATGATGTCATATAGCCAGCTCTATGCCTATAGAGCAAGGTGGTGTCTTCCTTTCTTTCTTTTTTTAAGATTTATTTGAGAGACAGAGAGCGCCTGCACAAGCAGGGGGAGGGGCAGAGAGAGAGGGAGAGAATCTCAAGCAGATATCCTGCGGAGCGCTATCTCACGACCCTGAGATCAAGACCTGAGCAAGAATCAAGAGTTGGCCGCTTAACTGACTGAACCACCCAGGGGCCCCAAGTGTCTTTCTTTTACCTCGTGGCATGAGGAGGTTGCAGAGCCCAGATTTCCAGGAGTTTGGGGACTTAATAGTGTGTTCCACCGTGCAATGCTGGAATCGTCAGATCATAGGCATGTGACATCTCATAGCAGGAAACTCACTGCACGACCCATCCCACTGCTCTTTATGGGTGGAAGTGTGAAGTCTGGGCAGTTGAAGGGTCATGACCAAAGTGATCCACAGCTGGGACCAGGCCGTCCCTGCTTGGAATCGTCTTTGCAAATGTGAGCTGATCCCCTCTTTAGGGCAGGACTATTGCGTAGCACTGCCTTGAGCCTTGTAATTCCACAAATAAGCAGTGCATATCTTTTCCCTGTGAGGGGAGAAAAATGTTTGTAGAGAAATCTAAAGTCTTATTTAGACTAAATTGATCGAAAGTCCATGCACTCCTCCGAGGAAATCACTGTTGTCTATGCAGTCGTCGTGACCCTTCCTATGACTTTATAGACAAATACAGTGGCTAGAGAGGGAGCATAGTAGAGTGCTGTAATATTCCTTAGGTCTTTTATTAATCATGCAGATTTGAAGTAATGCTAATAAAATATTAATAATCTCATAGTAAGCCCAAAATTTAAAATAATACAAATTTGTTAAACTGTATATTTAAAATTGACAGGAATTATAGAAGAGTAAAGCTGACATGCTTTGCCTACAAATCAGGGTAGTGTCCCTCTGGCTGATATTCAGATGTTAATTCCATTCTTTAGATTCCTGGGAATGAACCACGTCCAGAATGTCCACACTGTTCTGTACTGTTTTGTTTGTGGGTTTACCTTTGTTCGTTTTTTTTTTAAGACTTTATTTATCTGAGAAAGAGAAAGGAATAGAGAGAGAGAGAGCACAAGTGGAGGGGCAGGGAGAGGGAGAAGCAGACTCCCCGCTGAGCAAGGAGCCCAACATGGGGCCCGATCCCAGGACCCCAGGATCATGACCTGAGACCAAGCAGCAGACGCTTAACTGACTGAGCCACCCAGGTGCCCCTGTCCTTGTTCATTTTGAATAACACATATTTATTTATATTTTTAGAGTACATATACAAATTAAAAAAGGACCCCACTTTATATCTTGGAGAATATTTTGATTCCAAAATCGATCATGAACATTGTTACACGTGAGTTACTTCCCTTACATTATCGTTTTAAATGGCTGTCACCTCCTGCAATGTACTTTACGTATGCATTGATTAGCCATTTAAATTCTCTAAATTCATATTGCTTCCATTATTTTTCTATTACAACTAAATTGAACAAGGTTCATATACATACATCATTGGATGGTTATTTCATTAATGTCCACTACAAGACATAGAATTAAAGGGTATTTTTTATTGTCAATACAGAGTAGCTTCCAGAAAGTTTGTATGAATTACCCTCCTACTAGACATGAGGGAAATGAATATTTTTCTCAATCTGTACCTATCCTGGATATTAGTATTATTTTACTCTTTTCAAATTGTATTTTCCAAAAATATCTTCTTTTAAAAAAATGTTTTATTTACTTAAGTAATCTCTGCACCTAACATGAGGCCCGAAATTACCACCCCAAGATCAAGAGTGGCATCCTCTTCAGACTGAGCCAGACAAAAATATCTTAAAATTGCATGTCTGCTATTTGTCATGAGGGACTTTTTCATATATTTATCGTCCACTTATATCTTGTCTTATTAATTCCCTTTCGTATCTTAAAGGAGTGACAATAGTAATGCTGATCTTTTCAATGATTTGTAAGAGCTGTTAACAAATTAAGATTATAAAGCCTTTGTTTCTCATGTATATTATAAAGATCTTTTCCTAGTTGGTCTTTAAGCTTTGTTCCAGTTTTTAATCTGAAACGGAAATGTGTAACTTTCTAACATAAAACCAGTTTTCAGCTTGATGGTTTCTTAGCATGCTGCCCTGTGTTTCCCATCCATGGATTGCATATTCTAAAATTCACTTATGCTTGAAGAATTTGCTTTTAGGGATGCCTGGGCGGCTCAGTCGGTTAAGCATCTGCCTTCTGTCTGCCTCCAGCTCAGGTCATGATCCCAGAGTCCCTGAATCGAGTCCCGCATCGGGCTCTTTGCTCAGGAAGGAGCCTGCTTCTCCCTCTGTCTGCTGCTTCCCCTGCTTGTGCTCTCTCTCTAACAAATAAATAAATAAAATCTTAAAAAAAAAAAAAAGAATTTGCTTTTAAATTTTTTAAAATCTTGAATCCAGGGTAAACTTACTCTGATGCGTGAGCTCCGTATTTAACCTTAATTGTATTTGATCGTGGTCACTGGTTGAGCTAATGATGTATTGCATATTTTACTCTCCCACCGATCCCAGAGCCCCTTCATCATTGTAGTTACAGTGTCCTCGGCCTGTGCTCTGGTCCCTCATGATCCTTTTTTATTTTTTCTTTACGGTGAAACTGTCAGAAGGATGCGCGCCTAACGGTTCAGTATAGTCATCCCTGGGAGAAGGTGCAAGATACTTCTTTTCGTTTCTGTGCGTTTTGACTTAACTTCGATTTTTGTGTATTTTGTCTTAAATTTTTATCATCCCCGCCTTTATTTCGTTTTCATTCACATCTTTTAAAAATTGCTTGGCTGGGCAATTCATTGCAAGGGCTCATTTGGTTAAAACTTTTCATCTGTATTTCCGAATCTCTGTCTTCTTCCGCGGCTTTGAGGAGGCCCCTCACCGCCTGGCAGGAGAGGCCTCTGAGCTGGGGTTGGGAAGACGTGGGGGACTCGGGGTGATGTGGGAGCGTGGAGGGGATGGCAGTGGGGTGACATGGGGCGGGGTGGGAGTGGGGTGATGTGGGGGCGCGGTGGGTTGGGAGTCAGGGTGAAGTCGGGGAGGGTTAGGGTGGGG
>NW_024424452.1:4512783-4610165 GCF_017311325.1 Ursus maritimus | reverse complement strand
GGGGCCGGTCCGCGCAGGTCCCGCCCCGTCCATGGGCGGAGCCTCCCGCGGGGTTGTGGAGCGCGCGGCCAGGCCGGCGTCGGGCTCAGTGCGCAGGCGCGCGTCTTTCCGCCGCGGGGCGTTCTGGGGGTCTCGGGCCTACCCCGGCGAGGGCGCAGTTGCGGTCGCGCGAGGGCGGGCGGTGGGCCCTGGAGGTTCGGGCTGTGGACCGCGTGGGCGGCCCGAGGCTGCAGCGCGGGGCCTGGGGAGAGGGGCGGCATACCCCCGCCCTCTCAGGCCGCCCCCCCCCGGCGGGGGCCGTATCCACCCAAAATGGGGGCGCCTCTGAGACCCCCGAACGAACGCGCAGGAAGGGCCGCGTTTTGGGGGGAGGCCGCGCTTTCCGCGGGGTCTCCATCCTCGTAGGTGCTGAAGGGGCCCGACCGCGGCCCGGAGGACTGAGCGCCAGCTGCCACCGGCCGGGGGGTCGCCTAGGTAGGACTGGGACCGGGTGCCGCGCCTTGATTGCCGCACACCCGTCAGAGCCTGGCGCCGAGGCCCTACACCTGTGACCGAAATGTGTGTGCCCGGCTTGCCCGCGACGGTGTGAATCCCGGCGCTCCTTAGCGTTTCTCTGGGTGCGTGCACGACTGGGCGCGCGGGAGCCTCCCCGCAGAGTACCGTCCCGCGGGGCGCGGGGTCCCCCCGCATCTGCGCTGTCCAGAGCTTGAGAGCTCTTCACCGCGGCCAGCCCGCCTTTGTCCTCGGCCCCTTGTTTGCAATCCCTGAGAGGGGCCGTGTGTTCTTCGGGAGGCGGGTCTAGGGCCCCTAATGAAGGTTCCAGCTGAAGGGAGTTTGTCCCTAGGCTCTCCTGGAACAAAGCAGCTCTACTGAGGCAAGAGAGGCCGAGCTTCAGGAACAGGAATCTCACCAGGAGGAACCCTCTGCAGAGCTTTAAAAGAGAAGAAACGCAGAAAAAGAGCATACGGGGCCCGAGTCATTTCACCACGTTCAGAAGCTGTGAGTGAGAAGGGAGCTGGGGCCAAGTGGTGGCAGGGGACAGACTGTGTGAGAAATGTCACCTCGTTGGCTCTACAGCTAGGAAGCTTTTACTTTCAGCCCCTCCCCAAAGGGCACTCTTCCCTCCCTTAATTCTCCACTGATTCTTTCCAGAAGGTGGGCAGCTTTCTAATCGTGACCAGTCACCAGGTCAGGCATCTGGAGATGTGTTCTTGTGTCTTCCTGATCTGACAGGCTCAAGAGTAGTAGTTCAGGGAGGGTTTGCCAGGATTTTCTGTTTTTGTCTCATTTGGCACAAGAGGGGACAAGAACCTGGAGGGGAAAATGACTTGTTTAGGATCAATAAGAGGCGAGTAGAAGCCAGAGTCCCTGAGTCGACACAATCATGTCAAAATAAATTTCCTCTTAAAAGATCCTTTTGAGAAACACCAATTGAATTAGAGGAAACAGTTTCTTGAAAGACTTATGTTTAGGTTACCTATCCCTTTTTCCAAAGCTTTGAGGATTCGTGGATTCAAGGGGTGAATGTTATTGTTACTAAGTCAAATACACAAAATAGCCTTTAGGGTTTGTTTTCCCCTACAATATCAGGTTTTGTGTTTTGTTTTTAAAATTTATTATTTATTTTATTGTTTATTTGCCAGAGAGAGAGAGAGCCTGCGAGAGTGAGCGCACGTGCAAGCAGAGGGAGTGGCAGGCAGAGGAAGAAGCAGGCTCCCTGCTGAGCAAGGAGCCCGATGTGGGACTTGATCCTAGAACCCTGGGATCATGACCTTAGCCGAAGGCAGATGCTTAACTGACTGAGCCATCCAGGTGTCCCTGTTTTTAAAATTTATTTATTTAGGAAGAGACCGCTGGTGTGCCAGTGATGGGGGGAAGGGGTAGAGGGAGAGAAAGAGCAAAAACCCCAAGCAGGTTCCATGCTCAGCATGGAGCCCGTGGCGGGCTTGATCCCACGACCCTGAGATCACGACCCCAGCTAAACCCAAGAGTCGGTAGTTCAACCAACTGAGCCACTCAGGTGCCCTGCAAGATCGGTTTTAATGAAGACATTGTATTTCATATTTTGACACGCCAGTATTTGCTTAATAGTTCTGTTTTAAGGGGCGCCTGGGTGGCTCGGTTGGGCATCCGACTCTTGACTTCTGCTCAGGTCATGATCTTGGGGTCATGCACTCAGCACTGTGTCTGCTTGTCCCGCTCCCTCTGCTCCGCCCCCCTCCCCACACATGTGCGTTGGCACACACAAACTCTCTCTCAAATAAAATCTTTAAAAAAAAAATAGTTGTTTTAAACGTTTCGTGTTAGTGGGAGGGGGACATAGTTAAAGCAGTAAGAAACATTCCAGGTTTAAGGAGTCACAGAGGGACGGATGTTCCCTTCCCTCTCTTCTCCAGGATCAGAAGTTACCTGGCTGGTGCGTAGAAGTTTGTACAGGAACCGAGGTGCTGCAGGGCCAGCCAGACCTGATTACCCTGTTGCTCTTGCCTCCTCTTATAGGTATGCCTTCCCGGCTTT
The DNA here is from genome assembly GCF_017311325.1 of Ursus maritimus. Taxonomy (NCBI): domain Eukaryota; kingdom Metazoa; phylum Chordata; class Mammalia; order Carnivora; family Ursidae; genus Ursus; species Ursus maritimus. The sequence goes on along the minus strand of NW_024424452.1, from coordinate 4,607,648 downwards.
TGACATTCTACCAAGAACAACAGAAAATGAACAAGTCCCACGTGAGTTGGTTCTTTTATTTTTTCCCTATTTCATTTTCCAGCAGATTTTGTGGTTTTTATAAGCGTGTTCATATCTTAAAGTCGAAATAGATACAAAGCTACTTCTGGGTAAATGAAGAGTGAGTGGTACCTGTGTGGCCTGCAGCGGTGGCCGTGAGTCATGAGACCCCTCAGTCATCAAAGCTGAGCCACACGTTTGTCTTTGAGCTTCCTGATCTACGTGGGACTTTCAGTGACCGCAGAGAGGAACCAGCCAGTTACTTCTGGGACAGAAAGACTTAGTGACTCTGGAGTCTGGAAAAAAACGTCTTTGAAGTTCTTCAGGTAGTGAAGAACCTTATGGTGACCCCCTTGTTGCCTGTAATCGCTCTTCACTGGAGGTGGCGGTCAGAGGTCAGGTTTGATTAGGGACCAAAGTGCTGTTAGACTCTGAAGAGCTTTCTGAACATCCGCTCGGATCTCGGGACAAAACCCTGAGGCGCTCTGGAGGCACGAAAGAAACGGTTGGCTTGTTCTTAGTTCCTTAAACAGTTGGACGGCAGGTTGTTCAAACTGGTCTTTGGCAAATGCTTATGCACTGTCCACTCACGTTTCTTTTATCTTGATAAAGTATATATAACAAAATTCACCATTTTAACCATTTAACCGTAAGTGTACAGTTCGGTGGCGTGAATTACATTCACAATGTTGTACAGCTGTCACCCCTACTTTCATAACTTTCTCGTCACCCCAGACAAATCTCTATAATCCTTTAGCCAGTAACTCCTGGTCCCCCAGCCACTGGTAACCAGATCTGTCTGTCTTTCTGAATTTCCCTATCCTAGATATTTTATATGGGTGGACTCACACAGTCTTTGTCCTCTTGTGCCTTCCTTCTTTCACTTATTATAACATTTTCAGGGTTCGTCTGTGTCGTAGCATAGATCAGAACTTCCTTCCTTTCAGTGTCTGAATAATCTATTGTACGGATGCATCACCTTTTGTTCATTCATGTGTTAATGGACACTTGGGATTGTTTCCATCTTTTGGTCGTTAAGAATAGTGCTGCTGTGAACACTGGGGTACAAGTTTCTGCTTATCCTTTCCCATTTTAATCCACTCGATGCAACCTTGCTTCTTCCCCATTACTTACCTAAATATGTTCTGATAAAGCTTGGCAGTAATGTCTCTACAGTGGCCCCCGTTGGATGTTTTCCAGACCTTACTTTACTGGAACGTTCGGCTGCCTGTGGCAGTTAACCCACTCTGACCTTCTAGAAAGGCCTCTGTCTCTGGTATTTTGTGACATCGTTCTTCTCGCTTTTTTCCTACTCTGAGTTCTTTGTCTCCCTCATGGCATCTTCCTCCTGTTTTGCCCATTCTCATGGCTTATCCCCAAATTCCCATCCTTCGCTCGTTCCTCCTGTTACTCTGCCGGTCCTTTCTATTTCATACCCTCTGTGGTGATAGTACCAAGTGTTATCATAGCCTGGGCTCTTCCCTCACGTTTTGTCCTTCTCTGTGCAGGTGGCTAGAGGCACCTTTGTTTTCCACGTTCCAAAGTTAAAGTAACCATTTACAGCCTCCCCTGTCGCCCATCTAATCTTGTCCCTCCACCCCCTGTCAGATGATGGTCCATCTGCAGGACACAGTTAAAGGAAGCACTGGGAGGGGATTCATCCTAAAGCCTTCCCTCCCTCATCCTGTGTGCGTCTCAGTTTTACTACTTTTAAGATGTCAACAGTTCTTAAACCTGTTCTTCCTACTGCATTCCTTCTCCTCTTATCAGAGCTTAATTCTCTCTCCCCTGGACTGTTGGAATAGCTACTTGCTCCTTTCTCCCCCAGATTACGTCTGTCCTCCTAAGTAATTAATCGGAAATGCTATTCAGGGGCGCCTGGTGGCTCGGTTGGTTGAGCATCCAACTCTTGGTTTCAGCTCAGGTCATGATCTCATGGGTCCTGGGATCGAGCCCCATCTTGGGCTCAGTGCTCAGCGGGGAGTCTGCTTGAAGATTCTCTTCCTCTGGGGGCGCCTGGGCGGCTCAGTCGTTAAGCGTCTGCCTTCAGCTCAGGGGGTGATCCCGGCGTTCTGGGATCGAGCCCCGCATTGGGCTTCCCCGCTGGGAGCCTGCTTCTTCCTCTCCCTCCCCCACTCCCCCTGCTTGTGTTCCCTCTCTCGCTGGCTGTCTCTCTCTGTCAAATAAAATCTTAAAAAAAAAGATTCTCTTCTTCTGCCCCTCACCCCTGTCCCACACGCATGCTCTCTCTGTGTCTAAAATAAATACATCCATCTTAATCTCAAATGCTGTTCAGATGATGCCATTGCGATGTGGAGAGCACTTGAGTACCTCGCAGCCACCTGTAGGGGCGAGGCTACGCTCCTTATGAAATTAAGGCTGTTGAGACTATGACCACTTCCTATTTCTCTGTTTTATTAAAACATTTTTAAAAATTGTAATACTCTTCACATTTTACTCAACTTTGGTTTATTGGTCATTTGTTCGATGTGCTGGACACTGGACCGTGTGCCACAGACTCCACTCAAAGCCATGTCGAGACCTGGTCGCTTTTTGATGGAATTTACAGTTTGGTGGAGAAGGTGACGTTTTACAAGCAAAGCTGTAATGTGATCCCAAACCTGACGTAGTTCCCTAACTGCCTGCCAGTGCATTTGTTGACGTTCCTGCTCTGTGGGCTGACTTTGACCCCTGCTCCAATTCCTTTTCTGAGTCTCTGAGCTAAACTGGGGGTATCTCAGCCAGGAAGCCCTTCTTCTCTTTCTTTGTCCCCTCTCTAGATAATTGCTCTTCTCCTCTGTGTTCCCACAATACCCCGTGCTGTCCCTGTCACTGTACTTTGTCGCTTGTGTGGAAATTACTTGTTTGTGTCGATAGTCAGGGCATTAGCCCTTCCAAGTCTAGATGCGTATCGTGTCCATCTTTGTACTCTCACTTCCTCACCCTGTGCCTCACTCCTAGTAGGGGCTCGACACATATTTGTGGCTGACTAGACAAACGGTAGGCTTTGTCTTATTTGGGAACCAAACTCTACTCTTACTGGGCAAACCATCCTCCCTGAGCACCCAGCAGGGCCATCGGGAGAACCGGGGTCTCCTTTCCCTTCTCTGAGTGCTGTCTCAGGTCATGCAAGGTGGAGTTTTGTTGTTGTTCTCGCTTGAAGAGTTTATTTTTTCTTAGAACAACGTTAGGTTTACAGCAAAATGGAGTGGACGATGCAGAGATTTCGCATGTACCCCCGCCCCCCCCAGCCTTCCCCATTGTCCGCATCCCCCGCCAGAGGGGTACCTTTGTTGCAGCTGATGAACCCACACCGACACAGCAGAATCACTGCGTCCGAAGTTTACGTCAGGGTTCACTCTTGGCGTTCACTCTGTGGGCTTTTGACCCACGGATACGTGTATCCGCGGTTGCAGTATCATACAGAGTACAGTGACCCTCGAACAATACAGGGATTGGGGCACCAGTTCCTCACTCGAGAGATTTACCTGTAACTTTTGACTCCCCCAAAACTTAACTACTAATAGCCTAGTACTAACTGGAAGCCTTACAGATAATACAGACAGCCAATTAACAGGTATTCTGTATGTTATATGTATTATATACGGTATTCTTACAATATAAATAAGCTAAAGAAAAAATGTCACGAAGAAAATCATAAGGAAGAGAACAAATATATACGGTATTATATTTATTTAAAAAATCTTGAGTGTAAGTGGACCCATGCAGTTTAAACCCATGTTGTTCAAGGGTCAGTGTGTTTTCACTGTGTTTAGAAATCCTCTGTGCTTTACCCACTCATCCCCCCCTTCTCCCTCCCCCTGGCAACCACGGATATTTTTATTTTCTTCATAGTTTTGCCTTTTCCAGAATGTCGCATAGTTGGGATCATATAGTATAACCTTTTTAGATAGGCTTTTTTTCACTTAGCTGACTGCATGTCTTTTCGTGGCTTGTTAGCTCATTCCGTTTCAGCACTGAATGATGTTCCACTGTCTGGATGGACCGCAGTCTATTTACCCAGTCACCTACCGAAAGACATCTTGGTGGCTTCCAAGTATTGGCAATTGTGAGCAAAGCTGAAATAAACGTCCATGTGTAGGGTTTTGTGTGGACATAAGTTTTTCACTTTATTGAGTAAATACCAAGGGGTGTGATTGCTGGATGGTCCGGTAAGAGTTTGTTTTGTTTTGTAAGAAACCATCAAACTGGCTTGCGCACTGGCCGTACCGTTTTGCATCCCCCGGCGCTGAGTGACCGTTCCTGTTGCTTCGCGTCCTGACCAGCGGTTGGTGTGATCGGTGTTCTGGATTCAGGGCTTCGTCGTAAGTGTGGAGAGGTTTTTCATTTTAATTTGCGTCTCCCTAATGACATATAATGTGGAGCACCTTTTCATATGCTTATTTGATGTCTGTATATCTCCGGTGAGGTGTCCCTTAAGGTCTTGTGTTGTTTGTTTTCTCAGTGTTGAGGGTTTTTTTTTTTTTTTTTAAGTTTGTTTGTTTGTTTATTTTTAGTAATCTCTACACCATGAGATCAAGAGTCGCATGTTCTGACTGAGCCAGCCAGGCACCGCTCTTCCTGAGTTTTAAGAGTTCTTTGTATATTTTGGAAAACAGTCCTTTATCAGATATGTTTATTGCAAGTATTTTCTCTCAGTCTGTGGCTTACCTTTTCATTCTCTTGACAGTGTCTTTTCACAGGACACAAAGTTTCCATTTTAATGAAGTCCCACCTATCAATTCTTTCTTCTGTGGGTCGTGCCTTTGGAGTTGTATATAAAAGGTCATCGCCAAACCCGAAGTTACCTACGTTTTCTTCTGTGTTGTCTTCCAGGAGTTTTATGGCTTTGTGTTTTACATTTAGGTCTGTGATCCAGTCTGAGTTTATTTTTGTGAAGGATGTAAGGTCTGTATCTAGATTCACTTTTTTTGCATGTGGGTTTCTAATTATTCCAGCACCATTTGTTGGCTGTCTTTGCTCCTTTGTCAAAGATCCGCTGACTGCATTTATGGGGGTTTATTTCTGGGATCTCTGTTTTGTTCCATTGATGTGCCTGTCTATTCTTTCACCAATAGCACCTGCCTTGATTACTGTGGGCTTATGTAAGACTTGAAGTGAGGTGGTGTCAGTCCTCCGACTTTATTCCTTGCTTCCAATATTACATTGGTCACTGTGGGTCTTTTGTCTTTATATATAAACTTTAGAATCAGTTTGTTGATATCCACAAAATAACTTGGTGGGATTTTGATTAGGATTGATGGAAACTATAGATCAAGTTGGGAGGAACTGACATGTTGACAGTATTGAGTCTTCCTGTCCACAAACATGGAATAACTCTCCATTTATTTCATTTTTTATTTCTTTCATCAGAGATTTATAATTTTCATCGTATATATTTTGTATGTATTTTGTTAGATTTATACCTAAGTATTTCATTTTTTCTGGGTGAAATGTACATGAAATTATATGGGTTTTTAAAAAAGATTTAATTTATTAGAATGAGCGAGAGAGAGAGAGCAAGCACAGGCAGGGGCAGAGGGAGAGGAAGAAGGAGAAGCAGACTCCCCCGCTGAGCAGGGAGCCCGATGCGGGAGTCAATCCCAGGACCCCGGGATCATGACCTGAGCCGAAGGCAGACGCTTAACTATCTGAGCCCCCCCCTCCGTGTGCCCCTTGCAATTATGTTTTTAATTTCAAATTCTACTTGGTCATTGTTGTTACATAGGAATACAATTGCTATATATGAACCTTGTGTCCTGGAAACTGGCTATAATCACTTAATATCTTCAGGACTTTTTGTTGATTCTTTTGGATTTTCTACATGGACCATCATGTTATCTACAAAGACAGCTTGTTTCTTCCTTCCCAGTCAGTATAGCTTTTATTTCCATTTCTTGTGTTATTGCATTAATTAAGACTTTCAGGACAATGTTGAAAAAGAATGGTGAGAGGGGACATCTTTGCCTTGTTCCTGATGTTAGTGGTAAAACTTCTAGTTCTTCACCATTAAGTATGACATTAGCTGTAAGTTTTTGTAGATATTCTTTATCAAGCTGAGGACATTTCTCTGTATTCCTAATTTATTGAGTTTTTTTTACTTGTCAAATGTTTTTCCTGCATCTTACGGATATGATCTTGTGCTTTTCCTTCATTAGCTTGTTGATGTTTAACGGCTTATCTTAATTATTTAGAGTGGTGACCCAGCCTTGCATATCTGGAAAAATCCTACTTGGTTGCGATGTATAATTCTTTCTACACATTGTTGCTTTCATTTTGCTAATATTTTGTTAAGGATTTTTGCTTCTGGGTTGATGAGAGATATTGGTCTGTAGTTTTCTTGGAATGTCTGTCTCATTTTGGTATTAGGGTAATGATGGCCACAGAGAATGAAATAGGAACTGTTCCCTCTGTTTCCATCTTCTAAAGGAGATTGCAGAGAAGTAGTATTTCTTCCATAAGTGCGTAGTAGGATTCACCAGTGAACCCATCTAAGCCTGGTGCTTTCTGTTTTGGAAGATTATTAATTATTGACTCAAGTTCTTTGATACAGACTTATTTAGATTGTGTGTTTCTTCTTGCATGTTTGACAGGTTGTGTCTCTGAACAGATTGGTTCCGTTCTAGGGTAACAAATTTGTGGACATAGAGTTATTCATCCCTAGGATCTGTAGTGATATGTTCCCTCTTTCATTTTACATATTAGTAATTTGTGTCCTCTCTCTCTTTTTCATAGAAAGCCTAGCAGAGGTTTATCGATTTTTTAAAAAAATCTTTTCAAAGAATCAGCTTTTGGTTTCATTGAGATTTTTTTTTCCTGTTTATTTCCATTTTGCAATTTCTTTTGAAATTTCCATTTGATTTCTACACTGATTTTTATTATTTCTTTTCTTCTATTCACTTTTAGTTTGTTGTTGTTTTTCAGATTTCCTAAGGTGAAATCTTAGGTGATTGATTTTAGTTCTGTCTTCTCTAGCATATGCACTAAATGCTGTGCTCCACTGCTCTGGTTGCATTGCATACATTTTTCATAAATTGTGTTTTAATTTTCATTTAGTACAAACTATTTTAAATTTTCTTTTGAGATTTCTTCTTTCACCCATGAGTTATTTAGAAAGCGTATTGTTTAGGGGCGCCTGGGTGGCTTAGTCGTTAAGCGTCTGCCTTCGGCTCAGGGTGTGATCCCAGAGTCCTGGGATCGAGCCCCACATCAGGCTCCTCCGCTGGAAGCCTGCTTCTCCCTCTCCCACTGCTTGTGTTCCCTGTCTTGCTGGCTGTCTCTCTCTCTGTCAAATAAATAAATAAAATCTTTAAAAAAAAAGCGTATTGTTTAATCTTCGTGTATTTTGGAGTTTTTCAGTTATCTTTCTGTTACTGATTTATAGTTTAATTCCACTGTGGTCTAAGAGCAGAACTTGTATGATTTCTGTCTTCTTTTAGTTTATTAAGGTGTGTTTTATGGCCCAGAATGTGGTCCATCTTGGCGAATGCTCCATGTGAACTTGAGAAGAATGTATTCTGCTTCTGTTGGACCAAGTAGTCTGTAGATTTCACTTCGATTCAGTAGATTGATGGTGTTGTTGAGGTCAACTCTGTCATTGATGGTCTGCCGACTGGATCTGTCCATTTCTGATAGAGTGATGTTGAAGTCTCCCAGCTGTAATAGTGGATTCATTCTTTCTCCTTATAGTTCTATCAGTTTTTGTCTGACATATTTGACACTTTGTTTTTGGGCACATACTCGTTAAGGATTATTATTTCTTCTTGGAGAATTGACCCTTTTATCATTATGAAAGCCTCTCGTTATCCTTGATAGCTTTTCTTACTTTGAAGTCTGCTCTGTCTGAAAATAATATAGCCCCTCCTGCTTTCTTTTGGTCAGTGTTAGCATGGTATATCTCTCTAGCCATGTACATTTGATGGGGGTTCATTCTTTAATGTAACTTTTCCCCAGTTTTTCTTTATTGTGGCATATAAAATTTACCATTTTAATTATTTTTAAGTATACAGTTTAGTGGTATTAATACATTCATAATGTTGTACAACCATTACCACCATCCGTTCCCACAACTCTTTTAATCTTGTAAAACTGAAGCTCTGTGCCCATTGAACAATAACTTTCTATTCCTCCCTTCTTCTTGTCCCTAGCATCCACCATTCTATTCTCTGTCTCTATGATACGAGTAGCTCTCCTTTTGTGGCTGGCTTATTTCTCTTAGCGTAATGGCTTAAAGGTTCATCTATGTTGTAGCATGTGTCGGAACGTCCTTCCTGTTTCTGTGGCTGAGTAATACTCTATGTATGTACCACGTTTGCTGGTCTGTTCCTCTGCTGATGAGCATTTGGGTTGCTTCCACATTTTAGCTATTGTGAATAAAGCTGCTATAAATACAGGTGTACAAATATGTCCAAGACCCTGCTTTCAGTTCTTTTGGGTATATATCCAGAAGTAGAATTACTGGCTTAAACGGTAATTCTGTTTTTCACTTTTTGCAGAACTGCCATGCCTTGCCATGGCGCCTGTACCATTCCACATCCCCACCAGCATTGCCCAAGGAATCCAGTTTCTCCACATCCTCTCCAGCACATGTTGTGTGTGTGTGCGTGCGTGTGTGTGTGTGTGTGTGTTATAGGTGCCATCCTAATGGGTGTGAGGTGGTATCTCATTGTGTTTTAATTTGCATTTTCCTAATGATCAGTGATGTTGTGCATGTTTTCATGTGCTTATCAGCCAGTTATGTATCTTTGGAAAAATGTCTGATCAAGTATTTTGCCCATTTTTGAATTGGATGTTTGTGGTTTTTGTGTTGTTGGGGTTTTCTTAGGAGTCCTCTATATATTCTGGGAATTAATGCCTTATCAGATATATGACTTAAAAATATTTTGTCCCATTCTGTGGGTTGCATTTTACTCTGTTGATAGTGTCTTTTGATGTACAAAATTCTTAATTTTCAGAAAATCCAATTTGTCTGTTTTTTTTCTTTTGTTGCCTATGCATCATATCCAAGAAATTATAGCCAGATCTAGTGTCATGAAGATTTTGCCTTATGTTTTTTTTTAAGAGTTTTAAAGTTTTAAATAGTACATTTAGGTCTTTGATCCACGCTAAGTTGATTTTTTTATGTGGTGTTAAATAGGAGTCCAGTTTCATTCTTTGCCTGTGGATGCCCAATATTCCTAGCGCCATTTATTGAAAAGACTGTTTTTTACCCATTGAATGGTCTTGGCACCCTTATAAAAAAATTATCTGGTCACATATATGAGGGTTTAATTCTGGGCTGTCTATTCCATTGGTCTGTGTGTCTATGTATACCCGTGCCACACTGTTTTGATTTCTATGGCTTTGTAGTGAGTTTTATAATCAGGGAGGGTGGGTGCTCCAGCTCTTCTTTTCCAAGATTGTTTTGGGTATTTGGGGTCCGTTTGAGATTCCATGTAAATTTTAAGATGAGTTTTTCAATGAGTTTTCCTATTTTCTACGTAAAAACATCACTGGGATTTTGGTAGGGATTGGATTGATTCTGTAGATTGCTTTGGGCGGTATTGACATCTTCACAATATTAAGTCCTCCAATCCATGAATGCAGGGTGTGTTCCCACCTAACTGTGTCCTTAATTTCTTTAAGCAGTGTTCTGTGGCTTTCCTCGTACAATCTTTCACCTCCTTTGTTAATTCTTAAGTATTCTATTCTTTTGATGCTGTTGTAAATGGGATCGTTTTTATAACTTCTTTTCAAATTGTTGTTAGTGTACAGAAATGCAGCTGCTTCCTGTGTGTTGATTTGTGTCCTTCCTGCTACTTTGCTGAATTCATTTATTAGCTCTAACAGTTTTTTTGTGGCCTTTTTAGGGTTTTCTACATATAAGATCATACCATTTGCAAATAAATATAATTTTACTTCTTCTTTTCCGATTTGAATGTTACTTTTCTTTCTTTTGTTTTCTTCCTTCCCCCCACCCCCCGCATAATTGCTCTGGCTAGAATTTCCGGGACTAGATTGAATAGAAGTGGCGCAAGGGGCATCCCTGTCTTACTCCTGATCTTAGAGGAAAAACTGTCTGCTTCCACCAGTGCGATGTATGCTGTGGGTTTTTCATGTATTTTATTATGTTGAGGTGGGTTCCTACTATTCCTAGTTTCTTAATTCTTTTTATCATGAAGAATGGGTGTTGGATTTTCTTGGATGCTTCTTCCACATCGGTTGAGATGATTGTGTGTTTTTTCCTTCATTCTGTTAATGTATGGTATATTGTGTTGACTGATTTTCATATTCTGAACCACCCTCACGTTCCAGGAATAAACCACACTTGGTCACGGCGTGTAGTCCTTTGTGTATGCTGCTGAATTTGGTTTGCTAGTATTGTTTTGAGGATTTTTGCGTTCATAAGGAATAACAGTCAGTAGGTCTCTTGCAATGTCTTTTTCTGGCTTTGGTATCAGGGTGATACTGGCCTCACAGAATGAGTTAGGAAGTGTTTGGTCCCCTTCAATGTTCTGGAAAAGTTTGAGAAGGATTGGTATTAGCTCCTCTTTAAATTGTTGGTAGAATGAAACAGTGAAGCAGTGAAGTCCACAGCTTGTATTTGTCAGGATAATGCTCATTACTGACCCAGTCTCCTTACTAGTGACAGTCTATTCAGATCATCTGTTTTCCTCTTGCGTTAGTCTTTTTTTTTTTTTTTTAATATTTTAGTTATTTATTTGACAGAGAGACTGCCAGAGAGAGAGGGAATACAAGCAGGGGGAGTGGGAGAGGGAGAAGCAGGCTCCCAGCAGAGGAGCCCGATGTGGGGCTCGATCCCAGAACGCCGGGATCACGCCGTGAGCCGAAGGCAGACGCTTAACAACTAAGCCACCCAGGCACCCCCCTCTTGAGTTAGTTTTGAATGAGTTTTGTGTTTCTAGAATTTTGTCCATTTCCTCTTGCTTATCCAAACTGTTGGCATACGGTTTTTCAGAGTACCATTTCATAAATGTTTGTATTTCAGCAGAACTGGTGCAAATGTCCTTATTTTCATTTCTGATTTTAGTAATTTGAGTCTTCCCTTTTCCTAAGTCCATTCAGGTAAAAGTTTGTCTGCTCTGTTTATCTCTTCAAACACCTGGCTTTTGTTTTCATTTTCTCTGTTGCTTTTCTGTTTTGTTTATTTCTGCTCTAATCTTATAATTTCCTTCCTTCAGCTAGGCTTGGGTTTTTCTTCTTTTTCTGGTTCCTTAAGTTGTAATGTTAGGTTGTGGCTTTGAAAGCTATAACCGTGATTGCTTTCATGTCCTTGCTGGTACCTCATTATCTTCAGTGTCATACCCGCCGCCTGCCGAGGGCCTAGCATCCGCCAGCAGAAAGGAAACAATAGGTTGTCAACATTGAAGTTTTAGCCAGAAAAAAAAAAAGGCAAATTAAGCTTATCATTATTGTGTGGATTGGCAGGATGTATATATTATCTATTAAGAAATAAATAAATTGGAGGTGCTCAAACTTTATTCCTAGGGTGGGGGTGGACTATTTTGGAGACACTAAAGTACAGGAATAACCCCAGACTTGCTCTGTAATGTATCCTTGGACACCGTTGCAGATCTTTACCTTCTTACAGTCCTACACACTGTTCTGTCACACTTCTGGGTGCTTCTCATGGCTCCTCGGCCCTGCTTAGGTAATGATGGCACATTAACGAAGATCTCCTGCTAAGTGAAGCCCAACCTGACAATACAAAATAGAACCATATTTTCTATCATTATTTAATACTCCTTATAAATGACTCTAGCACAGCTCTCATGATAACCTTATTACCAGTTAAGTGTTCGTAAATCTGATTTGTCTCCTTATTGAGACTTAAGCTCCTGGGGCACCAGGGTGGCTCAGTTAGTTGAGCGTCTGACTTTTGATTTCAGCTCAGGTTATGATCTCAGGGGCATGGGATTGAGCCCCCAGTCAGGCTCTGTGCTCAGCAGGGAGTCTGCTTCCCTTCCTTGTCCTCTGCCCCCACTCACATGCGTGTGTACATGCTCTCTCAAATCTTAAAAAAAAAAAAAAAAAGATGACTTAGGCTCCTTAAAGGCAAGAAAAAGAACAGGATTGGTAGCTTACTATTCCTGGCGGGCTAGGACACTTCAGAAACACAGTAGGACTGTTAGTTTTTTTTGTTTGAATTAATAAGTTAATATTGGGTTTTCTGGGTTTTCCCATCTTATCACTTTATCCCACGAAGTAAAAATAAAAGAAGGTATCGAATAGGCAACATATATACTGTTTTACAGAAAACTCTTGAAGTAAATGTGTTAAGACTTGTTTCCCACATGTCTGTTTCATGTCACCCAGCACTGCTCTCTTTGGCTTGAACAGAAATGTCCTGGTCAGGGATCCGTGTCGTTCAGGGACGTGACTGTGGACTTTACCCGGGATGAGTGGCTACGACTGACGGGCACACAGAGGACGCTGTACCGGGACGTGATGCTGGAGAACTACAGCCACCTGGTCTCAGTGGGTGAGGGGTGTTCCCTGTGTCACGTCTCAGAGTGTGTGTTTCCTTCCTTCCTTCATCGCTGCCAGAGTCTGTGGGCCCCTGAAGGAGTGTTTAATGATACTGCATGTATATCTCATGATCTCATGGGTCAAAGATGTTCCCAACAGGCACAGAAAGGACGTTGTGTTCTTGCCTCCCTAATGAAAGGTGCAAATGGGTACCTTTATCATGTGGCTCCTGAAGCTGCACCTTCCTCGTCCTCCAGGGACCTGATATCCAAGCAGCTGTGACAAGTTCTACCCTGTATCCCACTCACAGGGTGTCACCTCAGCAAACCAGAGGTGATCTTCAGGCTGGAGCAAGGAGAAGAGCTGTGGCCATCAGAGGGCGGATTCCCAGACCAGCGTGATCAAGGTGAGTTAGTCATTGTGGAGGAAGGAAGAAGCCCACAGAAATCAGGTCTTAGATGGGTTGGTTTTGAGGTGGGTGTGTGTCTTTGTAATTCAATTTTGGGCCCAGACCTTCGGAAGTAGCTAAACAGTGAGCCAGCAGACCTCTGATCACCCGAATCACCCAGTCTGTCACTTGTAAATACCAGTGCTGCCCTTTTCTGCCCGATAGCCGGTATGGAACCCCTGCCTTCTTCGTTTCAGACCTTTGTCTTTAGTTTCTTAATCTGGTATTCATCTTCTTCCATTTTCATGGACTATTTCCTCTTTATTTTTCCCTCAGGCATTCATTCATTCATTCATTCATTGTTCTGCAGATAGTCCTACTACTTGTGCTCTTGGTGTTGGAGATACGCTGGTGAGCATAACAGTGTTGCTGAGCTCTTAGAACTTACAGGCTAGCAAGAGAAGATAGATGTAAACGAAAAAATCTACTTATCAAGTGGTGACAAGACCCATGGAGAGAACACAGGCTAAAAGGAGATAGAGAGTGGGTGTGCTCTTTTAAAAGGTGGTCAGAGGATGCCTTTTTGATGAGGTCCACATTACAGCAGGTAGCAGGAGGATCCTGGGGCTTCCAGGCAGAAGGAACAGCTGGGCCATGCTCTTGCAGCAGGTGTTTGTTGGAAGTGCTCTGGGAATTGCAGGGGGCTATTGTGGCCGCAGGGTTGCATCCAAGAGGGACATTGGTAGGGGTGACTTCAGAGAGGTAGCCAGAGCCCAGATGACGTCTTACAGGACAAGGTAAGGGCTTTGATTCTGCTTTAGGTGAGATGGACAACTATTAATGGATTTCCACAAAAGAATGTTTTAAAATAATTTCTGTGGCTACTGTCCAAAGAAAATCAGAGATGGGCGTGAGGGTCTTTGACAAAAGTAGAAGCAGAGACAGTGTGCAGGGCTGGCTCCCCCAGAGTACTGCCAGAGTTGCCCACTGATGTGGCAGATTCTAATTTACAGCTCACCCGGACAGTCTGAGTGCCATGGAGGGAGGTGGCATGGAGGTGAACAAAGGTTATTTATAGGATTTGAGGGCATGGTTTCAGGTATATTTTTAACACAGAAGTTTGATAACCATTGAGTAAGGACCATAATATAATAGTTTAGGATGTGTGGACACAACAAGAATTGAAGAGTCCTGGAGAATAAGTTTATTATTTATTGGAAAGTTGAACAGTTTGTTTAAAAAGTTTTGGGGAAGGTTCTGAACTGAACAGTAAAATTACTTGCAACTTTTAGCTTCCCAGGTGAGTTTCCTGGAGTAGTAAAGTCCTGTTACGAAGACACAATACTAGTCAAGTTAACATAGATAGTGGGCTGCGTGGGTGTGGACGATTTCAGCTCTCAGCGGAGCAGACATGCTTGCAGTGGTTCAGATAAGAAGTGATGGGGGCTTCGAGTTCAAAGCTGGTGCAGGTGAGGAGGTGGGGCTGTAGGTGTAGGGAGGAGGATTTGCCACTAAGTCGGGTGTGGCCTGTGAGAGGAGGAGGCGGCAAGGGTTTAGTCGGAGCAACATAATGGGGGTGGGAGGTGTTTACTGACATGGGAGATTGGGGAGGAGAGGTTTGGGGGAAGTTTAAAAATTAACATCTAATAATTCTAAAATCTGAAGTCCTTTATATTTTAATTATATTCTGATAGCAAGTCCGTGCTTTATTTCTAGGCTTGTTAAATCAGTCCTTAAAAGCAGTCTTCTGCTGTATTACATTTCACCATTTCTTGACTGAAGTTCATTTGCTAGTAGGTTCTTTAAGATTTCATGAGAACAGAACTTCCCTGCATTTTTGCATATTCAGACTTCCTGGTGTTACTTCAACTGAGTACCGTTTTGTCTACATGTAACATTATTGGGATTTACTTTTAGTCTTTAAGGATTTTGAACTTCTTTCTCCACTGCTTTTAGCACTGAATTCTATTACGGTTGTCTGAAATCAGCTTGATTTTTTTTTCCTCCTCTTAAAAATGACTTCCTTCGAGTTCTGGGGCTGTGACGCACAGCAGGTGAGAGCTGTGGCTCGTAGAGGCTGAGCATCTAACCACGCACGGCTCACTGGCTTAACTAAGCGCGGTGCTAGGTGTTTCCACTATCTTGGTCTTTGGTCATCAGGAAACGTGTTAACATTTTTGAAGTACACTTAATTTTTCTTATTTATGACCTTACAGACAGAAGCCGGGAAAACCAAGACAAACATTTGTGGCGAGTTTCACTCATCAACAAAAGATCACTGACTAAGAAGAGCGATCATGTTTTCAGAGAAACACCCTGTCAGGATGACTCATGTGGAAAGAGTTTGAAAAATGTTTCAGAATCAATTATTAGTGATAAAAATCATTCAAGTAAGAACTCTGATGAAATTAATGTATGTGGGAAGTTGCTCTCTGATAATAACCAAGGAAATACTCATGCTGGAAAGAAATCTGACAAACATAACCAAGCTGGGAAATCCCCAAGTCATATTGAGAACCGTACTGAGCAACAGAAAAGTCAAACTTTGGGACCACTTTTTGAAGATAATGAATGTGGAGAAACCTTCCTTAATAAGGCAGCCATCATGACACCTATGAGCGTTCAAACAGAAGAGAAATCGTGTGGCTATAAGGAACAGGGGGGGAATACCAGTGATGAGTCAGCTCTCGAAGTCCTTCAGGAAACTCATGCAA
Organism: Ursus maritimus; assembly: GCF_017311325.1. Taxonomy (NCBI): domain Eukaryota; kingdom Metazoa; phylum Chordata; class Mammalia; order Carnivora; family Ursidae; genus Ursus; species Ursus maritimus. The sequence goes on along the minus strand of NW_024424452.1, from coordinate 4,592,039 downwards.
GGAAGAATCACTGTGAGGTCAATGAGAGCCTGAAGTCAACCCTCTTAAAGCATCAGAGAGTTAACGTGGAATCTAATGAAAGTGAGAATAATTTCAGCAAGAAGTCCCATGTCACTCAACTTCCTGAAACTCACACAGGAGAGAGAACCTTTGAATGTAGTCACTGCAGGAAATCTTTTTACCAAGAGTCCCTCCTGACTCAGCATCAGAAGACACACACAAGAGAGAAACCCTGTGGAAGTAATAAATCTGGAAAAACCCTTCAGAAATCACAACTCACGGACCCTCTGAGATCTCACGCGGGAGAGAAACCCAGTGAATGCGATGAAGCCCCTGTGCTGTCAGCCCTTACTGATCAGCAGAGAACACGGACAGAAGGGAGGCTTTATGCGTGTAACGAGTGCCAGAAGTCTTTTCGTTATAGCTCAGCCCTCAAAGTCCATCAGAGAATTCACACAGGAGAGAAGCCCTATCAATGCACCGAGTGTGGGAAATCCTTCTATGCAAAATCAAACTTCAATCATCATCAGAGGACTCACACAGGGGAGAAACCATATGAATGTAAGGAATGTGGGAAATCCTTCTGTGTGAAATCAAACTTAACTAAGCATCAGAAAACACACACAGGGGAGAAACCTTTCAAATGTAACGAGTGTGGGAAAACTTTCTTACAGAAGTCACAGTTTGCTGACCATCAGAGAACACACACAGGGGAGAGACCCTACGTATGTAATGAGTGTGGGAAGTCCTTCTACTATAAGTCAGCCCTGCACGTACATCAGGGGAAGCATACAGAAGAGAAACCCTATAAATGTACTGATTGTGGGAAATCCTTCTGCTATAAATCAGCCCTAATTATTCATCAGGTGTCTCACACAGGGAAGAAACCCTATGACTGTAATGAATGCGGGAAAACCTTCTGTGTGAAGTCAAACCTCACAAAACATCAGAAAATTCACACGGGTTTGAAACCTTATGAATGTAATGAGTGTGGCAAAGCCTTCTCTATGAATTCGATCCTAATAGTACATCAGAGAACCCACACGGGGGAGAAACCCTATGGATGCAATGAGTGTGAGAAGTCCTTCTATAAAAAATCAGCCCTTACTAAACACCAGAAAACTCACACAGGGGAGAAACCACATGAGTGTAACGAATGTGGGAAGGCCTTCCATATGAAATCCACCCTTATCATACACCAGAGAACTCACACTGGAGAGAAACCCTTTAAATGTAATGAATGTGAAAAGTCATTCTACGTGAAGTCACTTCTTAATATTCATCAGAGAAATCACACGGGAAAGAAACCTCATGTATGTAGTGAATGTGGGAAAGCCTTTTCTATGAAGTCCAATCTCACTGATCATCAGAGGACACATTCAGAAGAGAAACCCTACGAATGTAGTGAATGTCAGAAGACCTTTCGCCATAAGTCAACTTTAACGGTACACCAGAGAACTCACACAGGGGAGAAACCCTATAAATGTAACGAATGTGGGAAATCCTTCTATATGAAGTCAGCCCTCAGTCAACACCAGAGAATACACACAGGGGAAAAACCTTATGAATGTAAAGAATGTGGGAAAACCTTCTTCCAGAAGTCACACCTCACTAAACATCAGCGCACACACACAGGGGAGAAACCGTATGAATGTAAGGAATGTAAAAAAACCTTCTTCCAGAAGTCACACCTCACTGAACACCAGAGAACACACACTGGGGAGAAGCCCCATGAATGTAACAAATGCGGGAAATCTTTCTGTTATAAGTCAGCCTTAACCATACATCAGAGAACTCACACAGAAGAGAAACCATATAAATGCAATGAATGTGAGAAATCTTTCTGTATGAAATCACACCTCACTGTACATCAGAGAACTCACACAGGGAAGAACCCCTTTGAATGTAAGGAATGCGGGAAGACTTTTTATGTGAAATCGAACCTCATTAATCATCAGAGGACTCACACAGGGGAGAAGCCCTATGAGTGTAAGCGATGTGGGAAATCCTTCTGTATGAAGTCGACCCTCACGGTTCATCAGCGCACACACACAGGGGAGAAGCCCTATGGATGTAACGAATGTGGGAAGTCCTTCTGCAAGAAGTCGACGCTCACGAAACATCAGGTGATTCACACAGGAGAGATACCCTAAGGTGCAGCAAACGTGGCAACCCCTCCTGTGTGAAGCCGAGTTTCATCAACACCAGGAGAACCTGTGGGAGAAGCCTTAGGACTGTGGTAATGTGGAGAGCTCCGCTTGCGGAGATTCAGTCTTTAACTGGTATCAGAAGACACACATGGGGTGGGGGTTGGTGGGCTCTCTCGGGAATGGATATTGGGAAGGTTTCTGTGTCATACCTTAGTAAATAGCCGAGAGAACTCACATGGAGAGAGCCCTGCAATCGGCCTGTATATTAGTGTCCACCTGTGAATCTAATAGATGTCTCAGAGCAATCCGTCACAGGGCTCACATCACGGAGAATGCCACAGAAGTATAAAGGCATTTACAGATCATCAGGTAACTGATGTTGGAGTGGAAGTATAGCAGTGTTTTACATGCATGAAAGCTTTTGAGGAAAAAAAGTCAAACTCTGTATAAGAAAGGAATCAATCTCAAGGGGAAGTCTATCAATTTGGGAAATGTGGATACGTTTTCTCTAGAAATGACGTAACACTAGAAGTCATGATTTGCATGGGGCACGAGATTTCGAAGATGTGGCCTAAGATGCATCTGACGCTAATGGTGCTCACTGTGGGGTTCCGAGGCCTTTGGAAGAACACGGCGGTGGTGGCTGCTCAGAGCGCCTGGGTAATCGAGGCTTTGGTATGTTGTACGCAGCATACACACATTGTGTGTGTTTGGTTTATGTAGTGGGTGTTGAAATAGGGGGCAGTAGGAAGTATCTCCCTATGGCTTAATAATTACCATGACAGATGTCTTACACTAAATGCCCCCAGTGTTTGTATGTTTGTAGTACAGTGTGCATTATAAGGGTCACGTTTGACAAATTCGAAATACTATACCCTAACATACTGTTAAGTGAGGAACGCCAAGTACACCCCACCATATAGCATGCTACCTTCTATGGAAGAGTTGAGAGGAAGTAAGATACACACACAATTGCTTATTTTTGCAAAGAGAAATACTAGAAGGATAAACTACAAACTAATATAAAAATGAATTCCTATGGAGGCAGGAGTGAACAGCATTGAGTCAGGGATAGAGCAAGGTTTCTTTGGTTATAACTTTCTATGACATTTTGACTTTCAAACAAATGTAAATTATTTATATATTCAAAAATAGAAAATAAAAGCATCCTGAAATTGAAAACGGAGAAATCAACTTTATAGTAAATTGGTAACCACACAGAGAAAATCATTCTTACAAGAAACAAGTGAACACAGAATTATGACTACATGTCCTTAATGGGATATTTAAGGACAATGATCTGCAAAAACTTACGAACACCACTCATTAATTTTTTGTTATTAATACGGGTGTTACTTTGGATCTAGCTTGTGTATACTGTAAGATAAGGCAAAAAGAAACTGTTAAAGTTACTAGGAACCAAACTTCCCAGTGTAAGAGAAGAGATGACCATAAAAATGAAAGAATTTCTGTAAAACTCTCCATAATAAGAAATATGAACTAAAGTATCAGTCATTGTTTTGAAAAAGGTGTATCTCTTAGCTCTGTCCGCAGAGGGACTGGAAGCAGGGGCAGCCCCCACAGATGAGCAGACTTGGTGCCAGCACTTCCCTGTCGAGGAACCAGGAGCGACAGTCTGGGACCTGGAGTGTCCAGGGTGAGGCCGGGACCTCTTGTGTCAAAAAGCAAGGAGGTACTCGGAGATTATGGGGATGTGTCAGCAGTCCCAGAAGCTACCTTGCAGGGTTTCTCCCTGGCCAAATCTGAGGTGCTTTGACGGTCAAACAGAACGACGTAACTGACTCTACAACATTTGGATAAACAGAAATCTGTGTCCACATCAATACAGAAAAAGAGAAAGGGGCTGGAGCTTATTTCCACCGTTGTAGGTGAATCTTACGAAAGCTCCTTACTCTGTCATTCGAACGACAGCTTTTCACCCTGCCCTTTCAGTAAGACCCGTTGTGGGAAGGCTACTCTAGAAAAGTGTCAGCTAATGAACGTAGAAGGAATGATAGGATTTGAAAAATCGCTAATTTGCAACCCCTAGGGCATCTAGGCAAAGACTGTGGATGCCAGGATCAGTAGGAGCGAAGGAAACGTGTTTGTGCGGGGCCAGCCTCCCTCAGGTACCTTCCTCACCAGCCCCGGGAAAGGTATGTCTTTACACTGGGATGGTTTACTGCCCCCCCTTCTCCAGTGATAAAATGCAGCACCATCAGCAGTGGTAACATCGTGTGGCTCTTGCTGAGGGGCAGCGAGAGGTCCGTGCGTCGCACTGTGGTGTGCTGTTGCTAGAGTACGTCATAGGAGCTTAATCAAGTGTGTAGTTGACAGAAAATATGAGAGCGAGCAAGCAGCTTCAGTGGAGGAAACAAATCTAGAATGTGGGGGCATCACCAAGACAACTGGCCCGGTCTCGTCAAAAGTCAGTGTGATTTTAAAAAGAGAAAAGGCCAGGGGCCTCTTTCAATACGGAGAGGGTACTGAGACCTAATCAGACGCAGTGCACAATCCCCAATTGGGTCCCCAAACTGTCCAGCTCAGAGACCTCCACGTAGGTACTTTGGAGGCATCTGGAGCAATGTAAATGTGGACTGGCCCTGGGTAGTACTAGGGAACTCGAGTGATTTTCTTCAGCGTGGTTACGAATGTGAGTTTCTAGGAGACCATGTAGAACAGAGGTGAGCTGTCACGGCTGTGACGTGGTTCAGGACAACGTGTGCGTAATTAGAGGAAGCAGAAAATAGGGGGAATAATCGAGGCGTTGAGCACAGTGCTCAACACATGGTGTTCACTCCCTTTCTTAACAGAGTTCTGACAAATGGTAAACGTTTTTGAAAATCACCTCACCCCTTACCTGTTCTGGTTTTTGGCACATATAGTGATGCCTGTTGTTACTGATTGAGTCAATAAAGAAGCCAAACGATGCCTTAAAAAAGTGTCTGTCTTGGGTTTGGCTGGTTTAATGAACACACATTCATCGAGTGTGCAGAGGCAGGGGTGCGGCGGTTGGCGAGGAGTGGTGCTTGTCACGCTGAAGACAGAGCTGTGTATAGAAAACACCCTTCTTCCCAGTCCTGGTGGGATTCGGAGGACTGCCCTGACCCTTGCTCCCGGCTTCAGACAGCTTCCTTGGAGCAGGTCGGCAGCTGCTGCCCCCTCTTCGTCAGAGGGCCTTGTGTTTCCTCCCTCACCAGCGGTGGTTTGGGGCTGGCAGTATGACCAAACACCAGAGTATTCAGCTGATGTGGGGGGAAGGTTTTCTCGTCGATAAAGAATTGGGAACAGAAAGGCATTGTCCATCTGGATCCCCGCTGATGGCATCTTGTGACTCAGGGCTGGTAGTCAGGAAGGTGAGCTGAGGGAGGGCAGGGCCAGTGCGCGGACTGGTGAGTTAACCAGCTCGGAAGCTGCTCTCCACCGGTAAGACCAAGGTCTCCAATATTCCTTACAGCTTAGGCCTGTTGCAGTTGAGATTGTTCTGCTACTTGCAGCTATAAGGCATCCTAAGGTTGCAGAGGGTGTGTGTGCGTGCGTGTGTGTGTGTGTGCGTGTGTGTGTGTGTGTAAAACCAGAAGTGTTAGATACAGGAATTTGGGAGCAAGAATGATTTCATTCAAGAAAATGATCAGTGACTGCTTTCTGCCCTGTACATGTCTATGCCATGATGAAATAATGCTGTTTCTCATTTGAAAGAAACAGCACAGGAAATTTCTTTTTGCAACCCAGTTACATATTAAGTATTCTTTCTGTATGTGAAATGATCTTTAAAAAATTGAATCATTGATCTTTTTCCACTTTTTTCTTGATGTTGCCTGATGCGTCTGATTTTTATTTTCTTAATGAATTGTTGTCCTTACTCTATTGACTTAATCTTTTTGTCCCTGACTTGAATTACTATCTTCATCATGGATTAAATTATCCCTTTCAGTGGCTTTGCTTTTTGTCTGCTCAGTGCTCTTCCCCACATCCTTCCAGAAAGGGAAGCTGATGCCCCAGAGCCGGCACATTCCCTGGTGGGCCAGTCACAGCATCCACCCTTTGTGCCCAGTTTAGTTGTTCCTGGGATGGACACTTGAGGCCAGTGAGAGTCGAGGGGAGTTCCTGCCAGGGCTTTTGGTAGACATGGTGGAACAGCGGTTGGCTGGTTTGGATGGTGGAGCTGCCGGCAGCTTTGTTATCTCGGGTCTTCTACTATTTGCAGTCAGTCCTGACTCACGGCTTGCAAGTACTCTGATTCTGGGTTTGTTTTACTGACCTATTTTGTAATCATGCTGAATAAGATTGTTTTCATTGCTTTTCGTTTTTTTAAGATTTTATGTTTTTCAGAGAGCAAGCACGCACACAAGAAGGGGGAGTGGCAGAGGGAGAGGGAGAAGCAGACACCCTGCTGAGCAGGGATGTGGGACTTGATCCCAGGACCCTGAGATCATGACCTGAGCTGAAGGCAGACGTTCAGCCAACTGAGCCACCAGGCGCCCCTTCTTTGCTCTTCGTAATGTTTTGGCACGTGTTGAAAAGCAGGTCTCTCTTCATTCTCTTTTTCAAAGCTTTCTTGGCTTTTCCCACATTAGTTCTTAGGGACGAAATCAGGCGTGGGCTTACCAGGCTCCTCTCTGAAGCCTTTGGGAACCTGATTTTGTGTTTAGTCTCAACTGCCCACCGAGAGTGGCGCACTCCTGATCCAGCTGGCTGGGACCAGTCCGCAGTGACCAGAGACGAGGGACTCATGGAGACAGCTGTTCTCTTCCCTGTCTGTGAGTGGGCCATACTTTGTCTCTTTGCATGTTTTATCATTAATTGTTGAAAACTGGGCATTTTAAATATAACAATGTGGCAACTCTGGAAATCAGATTCATCCTCCACCCCAGGGTTTTTGGATATTTTTTTGGTGGGTTCTTTTTATGTGCTTTTTAAATGGACTTTTCTGTTTCAGTAGGTGTGTAATCTTTGTCAAGCGCAGCCACTGAATTCTTGTTCCATTAACTCAGGGGTTGGGTGTGTTTTGCCAGATTCTCCTTTAATATCTGGAGTTGAAAAAAGATTTTAAAAAGGAGAGGGGGGAAAACAGGAAAAATAAAGCTCTCCCAGACTTTGCAGACCTTCAGCGCTTAGCCAAGCTGGTTCCTGTTCTGCCCTTTCACTTCCAGTTTCCATTGAGCCTGGAGGCCCATCCGAAGAGAGTGTACAGACTTTTCTAAGCCCGTGTCCCACCCTGGGTACAGGTGATTTCCTGGTGTGCATGGAAGCTTCCAGAAGCCTATTCCCACACATCTCTCCTTTTTCAACCTCTTCCTTCCCAGGTGTCTGTTTGCTGCTCACCTTGATGGCCATTCCTTGCCCCAGCTGGCTTACAACCAGGACTTGTGCTTTTACGTGCTTGCTGCACAAGCCATCTGGGACGCTGCACAGGCCTGTGACTGATGTGAGTCGAGGAGACAAGGGGAAGCCGTGCAGCCCTCCTACAGACAGCAGTCCAGCAGGCGACACCTGCTCCACAGCTGTTTGAGAACAAGGTCTGTAATTCACCCCTCAGCCCCGGGACTTGCCTGAACCACAGGCCGTCAGGTGAGTCAGCTCTGTGGCTGCACAGCAGCTGCCCTCCCTCACCATGCCTTCCCTCCCTCACCATGCCTTCCCTAGTGCTTGTGAGTTTTGGACTAGATTCTAGAGTTCTGCAGAGGTTGCCAGCTCATTATTTGCTCCTGGGGTGGGGGGTGCAGAGCCCTCCCTTTCCCTCCTCTGCCACACCTTCCTATCAGCTCTTGAGCACGTCCGGTTGACAAGTCAGTGTTCTATGCTTTCAGTTTTCCTGAGCAGCCCTGGTTCCGTTTGATGATGAATAATATTTAGGTATCAAAATCTGAGCACACATTTTTCTAAAGATAAAATTGCTACATGTTTTATTAGGATCTGAGAATTTGTAAACTGCTAGTATCTTTTGTTAGGATTGCTGCAGATGCTGCTAGAACTCTTGTTACATTACAGAGGTTTTGAGTGGGCCGCCCTTACTCTACGTTCTTTCCATGACTTACTCCTCCTCGTGTACCACTAGGTTGGGAGGGACACATCTGTCACAGTTTAGAAGAAATAACGGTGGTTCGTTTTTGTTGGCTAATTCTGTGTCACACTGGCTGCCAAGCTAGAAGAGTGCCATCTCACGTACAATTCCAAACGAACAGGCAGTCCAGGGAGGTAGGATAGCCCTGTTCCAGGCTGTTCCCCAGAGAGAAGGGTCCCCTTTATCCTGTTACTTCTTTTTTTTTTTTAAAGATTTTATTTATTTATTTGACAGAGAGAGACAGCCAGCGAGAGAGGGAACACAGCAGGGGGAGTGGTAGAGGAAGAAGCAGGCTCACAGCAGAGGAGCCTGATGTGGGACTCGATCCCGGCACACCAGGATCACGCCCTGAGCCGAAGGCAGACGCTTTAACGACTGCGCTACCCAGGCGCCCCTATCCTGTTACTTCTCCATCCCCTAGAGCGGAGTCAGCAAGGGACAGCTCATGGGCCACATTTGGCGCCCGCCTCTTTTGTAGAGCCTGTGAGCCAAGAATGGGTTTTATATTTGTAAGTAGTTTTTTAAAAAGATCAAGGTAACATTTTATGGCATGTGAAATTCTATGAAACTGAAATTTGTGTCACGTGCATAAAGGTTTATTGGGCCAGGCGCTTTCACACTACAGAGGCAGTGCTGAGCGGCCGCGGAGGCTGTGCCCACAATGCCCGAAGTGTTCCCAGCTGGCCCCTCCCAGGGCCTGCTGGCCAAGCCTGGCCCTCAAGAGTTATCCTTGTTCTCAGGGTAGAAGCTGGCTCAGCACAGTGGTTCTTCACGGGCGAGAGGGAGAAAGACGCAGTGAAGAAGGACAGTCCTTGTAGAATGTGACTCAGGAGAGGACACGTTACTCCACTCACACCCTGTGGACTAACCTCGGCCACCTGGCCATGGCAAGCTGCAGCTGGGACATCAGAGCAGCAGTGAGGTCCCGGGTGAAACTGGATGGAAGGGGACTCTTACAGAAGGAAGGGGGGGGGGCACTGGTGCACAGAACAGTGCAGGCTGTCCCACTCAACAAGTTCTAGGCCGCCATGCATACCCTCCCAGGTGGCGGGGGGCATCCCTCATCCCAGGAAGCACGTTTCAAAGTACAGTGACTGCCAGGGCGCCTGGCTGGCCAGTCAGTAAAGCACGAGACTCTTGATCTCAGGGCTGTGAGTTCAAGCCCCATGCTGGGCCCAGAGCCTTAAAAAAAAATTTTTTTTTTTTTAAGTACAGAATGACCAAAAAGGACACAGACCTTATTTAGGCACCTGGGCTGTGAAACTCTGGCTAAAACTGAAAAGCATAAAACACTGAGGATTTTTATTTCTCTGGTCCTTTAACTTTCATGTTTTAATGTTTCTGGAGTCCTGGGGAACAGTGTTTATCATACCACTCAGTTCAAAACATTTCTTTTCAATATCGGTTGCTGCATGGAAACCATTCTTGACCTGGTTCTTCTCTTCATTCCAAACCCCAATTCCATTCTCCCCCCATTCAGTCTATGACCTCAAGCCCACCCCACTGTAGCCTGTGCAGGGGAGTGTGTGTGTGGTGTCACGTTCTATGTGCAGATACGGTCTATGCTCCTAACTGCTGGAGAGCAAGCCGTCCACTGCCTGGTCTTCGCTTTACTTGCCTTTCCTGTACGTACATCCGCGTGTGTACAGAATTTCTCTGGGACAGAAAAGCATATTAGCAGCACCACTGCACAAGCAGACACATATGTGAATTTTAAAAGGCATTTCCAGGTCAGTTAACCCACTTCTACAGTCTACAGATACCAGCAATTATCGTTCACATCCTTACCGATATTACACGTTGCTGTCGTTTCTGCCCCTCTGATCACTGTAAGGGGTATGTCATTGGTTTAACGTGCGTATTTCTAATGACAGAGGTTTCCAAGCACTGCCCTTTCTTGCTACTTTGCTGGATCTCCTCATGTATTCTGGTTATTGGTCTTTAGATTAAACTAAGTTTGCTTTACAGACCTGAGATTTTTCTGTCCCTTTCCATTTGGCATCACAAAAGCTGCTTTTAATTTTTTTTAATTGAGAAATTTTTAATTCATAATTTTCTTCCCATCCTAAGAACCCCAGGATATGGGTATTATGTCTGCTGTCTTCTGGTCTCAGTGTTTCATTTTTCACAAGCATCTCTTTTTTCTTCCTGGTATCCCGGGCAAACCCCTCCTGTTACCACACAGCCCACTAACTGGTTTTATGGCTGTGTCCATGCCCTGTCCCCTACCTCTTTCAGAGTAACTGTTCCTGCTTCATATAACCAATTAAGGATGTCTTCTAAGACAATTTTGAAATCCGGATTCCTACATTCCATTAAGCTTGCCAGTTGTGGAGACGTATGGTGTGCTCTTAGTAACTGACTCCTTATAAGTTCTGCAAATCTAGGACGGTACGAGTAGCAGGGCGAAGGTCTAATCCCCAGTTCCTGCTCCTCAGGGTGGCTTCAGTAGGCCCGTGTATTACAGAAGAGAAACCATGCTCCCAGTGAGGAGGAACCCCTTTCCTGATAGATCCTCTCCTCTCGGCACGGTCCTCCTCCATCCAGAAACGTGCCTACTTACTGTACGCACTTGGCCCCGGAGCGAGAAGAGGCTGCTCCAGGTGTGTGCGTGTTGAGTGCACCCCTCATCTCAGCTGGACGGAGCTAATGCACCTGCCTTCTGGGTCATGAAGGCCCCGTGCTGGGCATGACAGTGGACAGCTGCCAGCACCTGCCTCTCTAATGTCTCTGGCTGCTCACAGCCCCCCAGGCGCCCCCACTGCAGCTCCCTGGACCCGCAAACTGCTCTTACTTCTACGGCAGGCCCAGAGTTGGGCTCTGGGAACGAGTTTGTCAATTTTGCAGGGATCACAGACTTTAAATTCAGGGAAAGGAAAAGCAATTTATCTGATGTAGTCCTGTGATGAAAAGGAATTTGCTTGTTTTATTTGCAGGCATTCTATAAAGCGGGCAGCTACCTGGGCTGTAGTCATGTGCATTATACAGCCTTGCCTGGGGTGCTTGACTGCACAGCACAGCCAGGCACATGACCACGGAACAGAGAAGAGGGTGACTCGGGGTCTCTGAGAGGATAGGGCCCCGGTGTTAACACCACGTCTTTGATTTGACCTATTTGAGAAGCATGAATGAGCTATTACTTCACGGACTAGAGGAAAATAGAAAAACTTGGGGGGAATCTCACATGTCCACCTGGCAGAAAGGTCTTCCTTCTGCTCAGCCCTTGAAAACCCCTCAGAGTTCATCATCTGCTTACACTCCAAATCATGAGGTCACTGTGTGTAAACACACAAGAACTCACACTCTGCCCCAGTCCCACGTGCGGTCCTTGCTGCAGGACAGGGAAGCGGACGTCCCTCTAGTGCTCTCCCTCATGGACTCAGGCCTGTGTATCTTACAAGGGGCAGTTAGAAACTTTTCAAATACTACATTCCATCAAATTTAAGACAAACTGTTATTTTAAGTGCCTCTAGGGAAGAAAAAAAACAGTGTCATTAAAGAAGAACAAGCCACTGAGCCCACGCAGAGATGTAGTATGAAAACACCGACAGCTCTGCAACCACGAACAAATCCTGTCACCACGTCATCAGAGACGCGGTTCCGGACCACCTCCGTGCGCCGGGCCCTTTCATCTGCAGGCACTCTATGAGAGAAAGAATGTGGTAAACCATTTACGCTTTTTAAATATTTTACTTAAAATGCATACTGTGTATTTAAGCTATGAGGACAAACTACTGTGGGAAATCTTTGTAGATACCATTTCAACAAATACACCATGAATATATTTTCCTACACAAATCTATGCGATCTAGCAGACTTTGCATTCCGGTTATGGAGCAAACTCACAGAGCTAGAAGCATCCGGAGGGAAAGTGGTGAGCAACAAGAACCGGGGCCACGAAGGCTTCAAATACGTGAAAAAGACGGCATTTCACCTCAGTAGGCAGCGCTCAGTCATTCACACGTAGGCCGTCGGGCTAATCACAGGAAAGCAAAGCTCCTTACCTCCACAGTGTATATTGTGAACGAAGAGTGGAGTGATGATCCATGAATAACAAATTAACCTAAACAAAATGTAATGTCATGCACTGTAAAAAGGTAGGTGTATCTGACATCGCTGTTATCGGGCTCTAAGGGTTCTTAGGTCAGCGATGTAACCATTCACGGAAACACATTTAATTGTTTCAGGTTGATTTGTAGTGCTCAAACTATTTACATCAAAATTTACAGAAAATAAGATCAACCTCTATCAGTACTTCTAAATAAGTGATTTACCTAAAGTCCACTTCTCAACTGCATAATTCCTACAAAGGTATAACTCTGTATTTTCAGCTATCCCTAACAGCAACCTACAGCAACTGGCTCCAAGGTGAATTTCGTCCACTACAGAAGCAACAGTCCAGAGGCCGAGGGGCTACACGGCTGGGTGGTTCAGTGGCTCCACATCGTCCAAGTCCCCGGTTCTCCCCGTCTTTCTCTCTGCCATGCTTAAATTCTGCTTCCATGTTGAAAGACACAGGCAGGCATCACGTGCAGTGAAGGCAACGCTCAACAAAGACTCTACTTCACCCTGCAGGATTCATTCCTGGAACCTTTAAGGAAACTGTTTCCAGAAATCACCTGTCAGATATCTCCTTTATCTGCATAGAACTGGGTCCTGTGACCATTCTAAACCAATTGCTGGCAATGAGAAACGGATTATCATTATTAGTTGAAACTAGTCAGGATTTTTCCCCCATTCCACAGGGAGGAATGGATCCCCAAACTCCGCCAGCAAACAGTAAGGAGTGAGTCACCAGGGTTACTCAACAGTGTCTGCCACAAACCCATAGGAAGAGTTCTTCATTCAGGAAGGAGTAGAACACAATATTTAAAAATACTATCCTATCAAATAAAAATACAGATAATTCCTAAGTTACACAGAATGTGTGCTCTGCACACTCCTGTAAGCATCCAAACAAAACCAATGGAAAAAAAACTGATATAAATGGAAATACCTTAAGTACTTAAATATTTTAAGTAAATATAACTGTATAGAGTACAAGGAGTACTACAGGTGCTTCCTACTGGAAATGTCCGGCATTAACAACTTAAAATTATGTATGCACTTTACTATCGTATGTGTAGATTTCTAACTCTTGCTGACTCAGGTACAGTTGAACATGTTATAAAAACATTGACTTCTTTACAGAAGACTTCATTCATTAACAACGATCAAAGACGTTTATAAATGCCAGGCAAGAGTACGAGAAGCCGCGTACGTGAGACTATCAGAGGTTGGTTCAGAGACTGCGTCAGGCTGTCAGGGTACTAACACAGTGGGGCTATTTAAAATGGATAATCTTACCATGTCTTACAAATGACTCTAATGATGATACAATGGCTTTTCAAACATGATTCAAACGAACACACACTTCCTGTAATGTAGCATCCTAAAAAGCAAGCAGACAAACTGAAAACCCCTCAACAACTAAGTCCTACATTCCCAGGAACCACTCCCGTGTGAGTGTGAGGTTGCTAGGCTGTAGTCATGATTACTGGCAGCTCATTTTACAGCTTCTATTTACACAAGTATCTTCATCTTCTGTATTTTTGTTTTCAAGAAGCTTGATACTACATCAAAAACATAACATTTAATATTAATAATTTCCAAAGGAGTAGGTTTCCCACCTTCTTTAAAATGGAGAGGTTTTTCCCTTGGTATGAATTCCCTGATGTGTAAAACAGTCTGAGTCCACAGTGAAGTGCATATGCGTTCTAAATACTTACAGACTTTTACTCCAGTATAGTCTGGCATCCAACAAGTCCTGTGGTCTTGTTACAACTGTGGTTTCTACCTTGTGAACTTTCGGGCTTCAAGTCTAACACAAAGGCTTGTGCACAACACCTGTGTGAGCTCTGACATACTCGGCAGGCATCTCCCACTCGTCACACTGAAAGGTTCTCCGACTTCAGAGAAGCCTCCCCACATCCAGCACATTCACATTCCCTCTCCTGTGAATCCTCTGATGGCTATTGAAGGCTGATTTGTGGTAGAATTTTTTCCCACACTCATTACATTCATAGGGCTTCTCTCCGGAATGAGTCCTGTAGTGCACAGTGAGGTAGGACATCCGAGAGAAGGCTTTTCCACACTCATTACATTCAAAGGGCTTCTCTCCCGAATGGATCCGGTGGTGGATGGTGAGATAGGACATCTGAGAGAAGAACTTCCCACACTCGTAACACTCATAGGCTTTCTCTCCTGTGTGTGTCCTCTGATGTCTGTTAAGGGCTGAATTCTGGCAGAAGGTTTTCCCACACTCATTACATTCATAGGGCTTCTCTCCTGAATGGATTCGATGGTGGATGGTGAGGTACGACATCTGAGAGAAGAACTTCCCGCATATGTAACATTCGTAGGGCTTCTCTCCTTTATGTATTCTCCGATGTCTGCAAAGGGCTGAGTTCTGGTAGAAGGTCTTCCCGCACTCGTTACATTCGTAGGGTTTCACTCCTGAATGAGTTCTGTGATGTATCGTGAGGTACGACAGCTGAGAGAAGAGTTTTCCACACTCGGTACATTCGTACGGTTTCTCTCCGGTGTGTACTCGCTGATGTCTCATGAGAGCTGAGTTCAGGTAGAATGTCTTCCCACACTCGTTACATTCGTAGGGCTTCTCTCCCGAATGAGTCCTGTAGTGTACGGTGAGATAGGACAACCGTGAGAAGAATTTCCCGCATTCGTTACATTCGTAGGGCTTCTCTCCGGTGTGCGTCCTTTGATGTGTGGTGAGTGTAGACTTCCGGCAGAAGCACTTCCCACATTCATTACACTTGTAGAGTTTCACGCCCGTGTGAATTTTCTGATGGTCGTTCAGTGCTGACTTCTGGGAGAAGGTTTTTCCACAGTCGTGACAAACGTAGGGTCTCTCTCCTGAATGTGTTCTCTGGTGTTGTGTGAGGTGTGTCTTCTGGCAAAAGGATTTTCCACAGTAACTACATTCATAGGGCTTCTCTCCTGAGTGAGTTCTCTGATGTTGAATGAGGTGTAACTTCTGGTAGAAGGTTTTCCCACATTCATTACATTCGTAGGGCTTCTCCCCTGTGTGTGTGCGCTGATGGACGGTGAGGGTCCCCTTCTGGCAGAAGGATTTCCCACACTGATTACATTCATAAGGTTTCTCTCCTGTGTGAGTCCTCTGATGGATGATAAACTTTGACTTTTTACAGAAGGATTTCCCACATGCGCTGCATTCATAGGGCTTCAGTTCCATCTGTGATCTCTGGTGTACGCTGAGGTTGGACATTTGCAGAAAGGTTATTTCAGATTCGTTCCACTTATAGGGCTTCTCCTCCATGTGATTAACAAAAACTGCATCCTTCTGAAAGGCTTTCTGGCATTCAATATATTCAAAGGGTTTCTCCAAAATATGAATGTTCTGAAAAATACTTTCTTCATTTAGACTATAAGCTTCCCCATTTTGATTAAATTCGTAAGATTCATCTCCTGGATGAGTTTTCTCGAGTTTAATGTGGGGAAGTGGTTTCCCACATGCACTACATTCATCAGGCTTCATTCTTGCATAGCTGCCGTCACTACTAATATATTCTGCAATAGATTTCAAACTCTTTTCACACGAGTCACATTTATAGGACATTTTTCTTGAAGGAATGGGGTTCGTTTCCACATTAAAAGTCTTACCAAGAACATTACCTCTCTCTTCAATCAGGGTTTTGTTGTTGATGGATACAGTTTGCCTTGAATATCTGCCTTCATTTTCTTGGACTCTTTCTCCCAGATCATCGGTTTTCCAGACTTCTTCTAAAGAGAGGCAAAATAACAAAATTTTGTACCTCTTCCTACATATGGAAGGTGACTTACATGCAAGCATTTCATTCTGGTGGAGATGCAAGCTGCATGGACAGATGAAAATAATTCCCAGTGTACTTCTCTCCCCCCTATTGTTATGGTTTGGAATAAATACACACACACATGCATATGTGTATACAAACACACATACACCTCCGAAGTAAGGAAAGGGGAAAAGCACAAACACCTTTGGTCTTTACTACTTTGTAAGATTTTGCTCAAAACTGGCCATAGATAGTAAGATACAAGCACGAAACACTGATGGGAAGACAAAGGACGGTGGATGAACAGCTGACAGGCAGATATGGAAGGACTCACAGCAAATGGGGTGAATGAAGGGCGACAAGGAGCAGTACTGGGCCAGAAGGGGTGCACAGGTACCCCAGAGGCATCAGGTGTGGGGGAAGGGACCAGTACTTTGCGCCACACCACTTCACAGCACGTTGGGAGAGAGGACTACAGTCCGAGGCACCTTCACCTTTTACAGAGATTTTTGTGGCAGCATTCTCACTGGCCTAGAGCCTTCCAAACTCTTTTGCCCAGACTCTGCACAGTAGGGCCAAATCCGCTTGCACCCAAACCTCATGTTTAGAGTAGCAGCTGTGTGGCCAGCGCTCTAACCCCCTGTGGTTCAGTGTCACTTGGAAGGAGAGCACCAGGAACTCTGTATGTTCAACAGGAAGGATGAAATAGACCAGAGCATGCCAGCCCTTCAGAAGTTTAAGATTTCATAGATGCTCTCTGGCGTTATGATTTAGCCTGAACTCACCAGGACCACGGAACTCTATTTGTTTCTATTTGGACAATACAGCATGCACTCTGGCTGGCCGACCTGGGGGAGTCCTTACGTCGCCTGTTGCTCAGGATCACCCACAGGTGACACAGAAACATTGGTATCTATGTTATAGGGTCGCTGGGGGATTGCATAAATCCATAAAGTGCTCAGAGCAGCATCTGGCACAAAACACATGCTCAGTAACGTACCAACTAGTTTTCCCATTTTCAACCTCCTGGTGATTTCCTTAAACGAGTCTTGCCCCTGACATACCACTGTCACTTCATTCTGTGAACAGACTTCACTCCTGAGTTTCACTTGGTTTCATTTTCACTTCCAAACCTTAAAAATCAGATTCCCCAAACTGTTCTTTATTTTCACTTACAAGTTTTTAGATGAACTTGACTTTGTACTTGCTGTCATCCACATCAAATAAACTGTACTGACCTCGTCCTCCCAAACCTACAACTTCCCTGAGCCCACTGCCAAAATGTGGACAGATAAAATGGGGGGAAAACACCTGACAAAGAATACTTTTCACCTGGGTTCACAGTATGATTCCAAACTTGGTTTTTACTAGTCTATAAAAAGTAATTTCTGCTCCAGGAAAACCAAGCTATTTGTTGGGCAAAGAGTGTCATCTGATACACCCTAGGGGGGCTGGGTGTGGAGGAGGGGAACAGCGCTCAGCACACCACCTCGCAGCAAGTTGGGAGACATGGATTCCTGGCTCAGGAACCATGGGCTTCTGAGATTGCTGTGGTGCCAACAACACCCAGCTCACTTTCAAACACAAGTCTCCCCTCTTACTGCTTAATTCAGTTCACTTGCTTCCAGCCCTGATCTACTCAAAACCTTTCAGGGAGTCTCTGTGTTTAAAAAACAAACAAGAAAACTTCTTAAATTCTTTCTCACTTCGATTAGCTCCATCTCCCCTTAACGCTGAAAATAATTACCCCACACACAATGACTAGCACAGTGGTTCAGCCCGGCATTGGATCAACAGTCCACATGAATGCTGAGTTTTAAATTATGCCACACAACTCTCTTCTCTTTCTTGACCAAATCCTGTCTCTTAGAAACTATGACTCTATTCCCTATTTCCTTTGAACCCTTTAATAGAAAATCAGAGCTGTTACTCTTAATCTGAATCCTATGGGTATCTTTCAAGCACCTGCAGAATAAATGGGGATGCGACCCAGGCATGTGTATTTAGGACTGCTTATAAATTATTTCTCAATAGATGGACAAGAAAGTTCTTTCACCCAGGGCGCCTGGGTGGCACAGCGGTTGAGCGTCTGCCTTCGGCTCAGGGTGTGATCCCGGTGTTATGGGATCGAGCCCCACATCAGGCTCCTCTGCTATGAGCCTGCTTCTTCCTCTCCCACTCCCCCTGCTTGTGTTCCCTCTCTCGCTGGCTGTCTCTATCTGTCGAATAAATAAATAAAATCTTTAAAAAAAAAAAAAAGTTCTTTCACCTACCTGGCCCCTCAGATACTCAAGTGCAGACTACGCGTTACGTACTAAGGCAAGGGAGAACATATTACATACTAATCTGGGGAAGAAAGAAGCTCAAGCAAAAAATATATCTGACCAAATAACAGACGACTTGATCAAAGCTAACTTTTTTCAAGGTATGGCCATGAGGTGGAGTCACCTTGAGAGAAGGAGCAGACTGAAATAACGACAAGAGCTAGAAGGTAAAACTTCAAGGAGGGGTGGAAAAACTGAGCTCTGACTGGAAGAATGTGTTGTTATCTGACAAACAGAGCACGCCCCTCTGAAGTAAAGCTACAGGGACAATAACCATATGAACAGAAGACATTTAGGAGCAAGGACCCTGTGGAATGTAACAAGAGTTGTGGGAAACAACAGAACACTAATTTTCCAGGCAGCACCGGGAAGAGGAGAAATGTACACTCCCTCAGGAAGCAGCAGGGAATCACTGAAGGCTCCTCCTGGGCAACCAGTGATAAGATCAACCAAAAACTTCGAGAAACCCATCTCACAAGTGCACTTAGCATGAGGAGCTGTGGGGCAGCTGCCATAGGAGATGGCGGACAGGAGGACAGGGACGGTAAAGCATAAAACAAACAGGCAAGCAACAACCCTAAGGACACAACTTAGGAACCAGAACCCACTAAAGGTGGAAGCAGACCCTTCAGAGAATTTTCTGGAGGGTTGAGGGACAGGTACTCACTCCTGTGCACCACATTCACTGAGCACCTGACGTGACAGGCCACTGGTCAAGCACTGGGACAGAACGGTGAGTAAGAGACGAGATGGACACAAGTGTCTGGGACGTAAGGTCTGGATCGTGGGAAGGACGAGCAGCACACCGACCACGGGAGAACCAAACTCAGTGACTCGGGCACAGCCGGGGGTTTGGATCTGCCCTCAGAGAAGGGAGCCGTGAAACCGGGGACAGCAACCAGTCCGAGGCATTTCACAAAAAAAGAGGAATAAAAAAGGAAGGCGGCAAGAACTGAAGAGTCGCATCAGTTACTTTTCAATGACAGACTTACGAAGGCCTAAGAACCGAAAGAACCCAAGATAAGGGGATGGCTGAAAATGCCGTGGGAGCGAGCGCAACACAAAGCTTGGGGGAAGAAGGAAGTGACTGGGCGTGGGCTCTGGGAAGAGGCAAGCATAGCAACGCTCTGCAAACACGGGTTCTCGTGGGGAAGGAAGAACGTGCTGGGAGTGGGACTCGGGTACCCGGAGCACAGAGGTGACTGTCTGTAGGCTTCTACAGTTTCGGGACAGTTAACAATTTCCAGGAAAAACCCTTCCAAGTTACCAGTGTCCGCACTGCCTGCACTAACACACCTGGGTAACTCTGTGGTAGGAATTCTCCTTCTACTATCCATGGCTCTTCTCCTTGCTCCAACTTGATGATAACTTCCGGTTTGATAATGTGACAGCCTGTTAACAGAAATGAAAGAGAACTTGAGCCTGACTGCTGGGCTGCTGGGTCTCTGTTGTCTGAGGACAGTGCTGCCTCACAACCAGCACCACAATTCGAACCTTTCACTGGGGAGGTGAAGACCAAGTGCCCTGCCTGGTGCGAAAACAGACCACTCACATTTGTCCCAACAAATTCAAAGTTAGAGTCGGTAACATGTGAGGGCAATCCCATGTATCTCAGCAACCGAGAAAGCGGGCTCTCCTCACCCACGGAGACGAGATGCCTGTAGTTCTCCAGCATCACGTCCCGGTACGTGGTCTTCTGCTCGGGCTCCAGCTGCTGCCACTCCTCCTGGGTGAAGTCCACGGCCACGTCCTTGAACGACACTGGCCCCTGTAACGGCACCAGACCGAAACTGGATGAGGTGAAGGTGGATGAGGACAAGAGCTTACCAAGCTCACTGGTCAAGTTAACTATAAACACCGTATACCTTGTTGTGGAAAGAAAATATATCAGAAATACGCCAGAATGTGTTCATTCGGCACACACTGAAAAAGAAAATACCGTCTTGTACTATGAGCCAGGGGCAATCCTGGCTTGCGGGGGACACTAAGACCAACAGACAGAGCCCCTGTCCCAAGGAGCGCAGGCCTGAGATGTACTCACAGAAACACAGGATGCACTTTGCTCCTTTTTGCTTCCAGAACATTACCAATGTTGGCTCTCCTCTGACCCCTCCCACTGCTCCTTCCTATCTCCTTTGCTGGCTCCCCTATTCTCCAAGTCATCCTTAAGTTAGAGGGCCCAGGGCTCTGTTTTTGGTGCTTCACTCTTTGCTGTCTGCACCCGGCTGTGATCCCAGTGGACCGCATATGTTTAATTCCCATCTATACGTCAGCATGACCCAAATGTACACCAGCCACCCAGACTTCTCTCCTAAACTCCAGACACATGTCCCAGATGCAAACTCAACAGCCTGAAATTCAACCGCTATCTCTGTTCATACCTGTTCCTCCTACGGCTTACAAGGGAAGGTGATCTGTGACACTGGCCACAACTGCAACAAGCAAGCCTGGCCACGTACATCCCAGTCGTGTGTGTTACTGCAAGATAAGCCTACACAAGTCTGACCATGGCTGCCGCATGAATTGTCAGTAATGGTGTGGTTCGGCTGCCCCTAATTCCCAGCCAGGGAACTCGGAATCCCCCTTCTTCCCATTTACACATTCCAGGAGGGCAGAAGCACGGTCCTGAAGAGGGGCAAACAGCTCACAGCAGACCCAGAGACTGTCCAAACCAGACCTTTAGCCGTGGATCTTCTGAATAAACTGTCCCACTCAAATACACCAGTCATTACAATTGTCCCGCTGTATTGCTACCTCTGAAATAAAGGTAATAGTGGTGCCAACCATGTCAGGTAATACCTGCGTCAAATGGACTGATCCATGGAAAGCACTTAGCAAACTTCTCTGGACATAATACACGCTTCTCAAGGACAACTACGTATTACTGTCAACTCCCCTTATGCGTCTTATCATTCTTTCCAAATAACGACAGAAAGTAATCAGAAAACACAGAAGTTAAACAACTGTAAAGCAGCTGTCAAGTTTATGCAATTGCCAAGGAAGGTTTAGAGAACAGCGTCAGCGCATTAACAATCAGGCCCTGGGGATTCCGACAAAACACAGAGCAAGGAGTGGTGTGGACAGCGGTGAAGGGAAAGGCCATGTCATGTGCAGGAGCCATTTGAGAGGACCACAGACTCCTGACATTGACCGAAAATCTAAGCTTTTTTTATGTGGAACGATCGAAGAAGAGTGCAGGATGTGCCCCGCTGGCAAGATTCCCCGAGATGCCCGGTCACCTGAACCTGTTATTCTCCCAAGCTCCAGGTGCGGGGACGTCCGGGGACCAGGCTTTGCTGTCCTGGGAAGGGTAAAGGTGCTGGGCTCGGAGCACAACTGCTGGTTGGAGTGGCGTTACAAGTGGTTCCTGCCCAATCCAGACCAATCTGTGTGCAGAACTGCCCTGGCCCAGCCTGTGAGCAGACGGTCTAGGAGAGCAACAGTGAGCAGGTCTTCCAGAAGCTCTGCCCATCCTTCCTTCAGACATCGCCAGCCAAGCCTGTGGCCACCCTGATGAAGACCGGTGCCCACAAGTTCACAAGTTAGAAGTCATTACCAAAACCAAGAGAGCAAGGCATAGAGAAAGAAAGTAGTTTAGTTTTAATACATAAATAGAACAATGTACGAAACTTCTGGTTTTGCCATCTGTAATTTCACAAAATGTACCATTTGCAGGGATTTTTTAATGCTTGCATTTTTGCATTAGGAAAAAAATACACATTAAGAAAAAATGATAGTTTTTGTTGTTTATAATGCACATGAAATACATGCACAGTTGCTGCTTAAAATCAGTATTATCGTGAATGTTCCAAACTGATTTTCTCTTTCCTGATGGGTCTGAGTAGCTTGCCCGAGTTCACGCTTACGTGCAAAGGGAGAAGGAGAAAACCGTATTGTTCTTTCTCCAGCTTTAAGCAAGCAGCTTTACAAGCATCTGAAACTCAGAGAAAATGGGTTTCAGAAAACCTGGTTAACAAGTTAAGAAACCAGCCAGACTGCAGATATGTAGGGATTTTACTTGAGTTTCAAAAGGGAATAACTCTCGATGTATTAAAAGAATACTCAGTGCAATTACTATTCCAGAGACAGCTTCATAGTCAAGAACCCCGAGCTGGCTACGCATTTTCACACAAGCCAGACCATAGGACGTGAAGGGAGAAGACTCTGAACACCTCAGTCGGCCCCGTTGTCAGGGCGCTTCCAATGCAGACGGCGCTGCTCCCACCTTCCCCCCCAATATGTAAAAGCTGAGAGAGGAAACGAGGGCGAGGCCCTCGGAGAAGCGTAGACAATGACCCAAGTGCAAAGGGACTCTAACAAAGGGCTCTGTATGCCACAGCCACCTCCACATGTCCCAGACCTCACACCCATCGCTGGGACCAGAACAACAGAGGTCAGCGTGAGCCTACAGGGGCCGGAAGCCCCTAGTCCACAGGCCCAACCAAGCCAGAGTTGTCCTGAACGTCCAAGAGAAGGACATTCTCAGACATCCGAGGCCTCCAGAGCCGGGAAGTCAGCACACCCCGACATGGCCCATCCAAGGGGAGGCACCGCAGCTGTCCTCCAGAGCCAGCATAGGAAAACAGAACCCACAGAAAGGAGGGGGAAGCCCGAGCCCGTGAACTCCACCCCCCTCGCCACCACCAGCTGTCCATGGGCAACGCTGTGGCTCCAGTGGGGCCTGAGGGGTCCCACTCGCACAGTCGTGCTCATTTTGAGAAATTTTAAAAATGTACAGTATTTAACTCGTCAAAATGAAAACATTAAAGAATGAAATGATAACGCTGGAAAATAAAGTAAAAAAATAAAGCAGCTTGGAAGAAAATGTTTACTGACATGCCCCAAACGGAAAAAATGTATAAACATTTAAGACTACTTTGTAAGTCAGTATGAAAAGCAAAACAAAAGAGCATTGTGACAGACAGCCTGGCAGTGGGCATGAGCGGGCACTTCACACAAAAACTGAACAGGCCCGTCTGAAAAAGCTACAGGCTGTAGGACTGCCTTGAACAACGTGGCGGTTAGCGACAATGACCCCCACAGTTGAAAGTCCGCATATGACTTGTGATCCCTCCCCCCAAATTAAGGATTAACAGTGTCCTGCTGACCAGAAGCCTTACCGATAACAAGAGTCAATTAACATGTGTTTTGTATGGGGCACCTGCGTGACTCAGTCGGTTAAGTGACTGTCTTCAGCTCAGGTCATGATCCCAGGGGTCCTGGGATGGAGCCCCACATCGGGCTCCTTGCTCAGCAGAGTGCCTGCTTTTCCCTCTGCCTCTGCCTGCTGCTCCCCCTGCTTGTGTGCTCTGACAAATAAAATCTTAAAGAAAACGTTTTATATGTTATGTGTACGATAAACGGTATTCTTACAAGACAGTAAGCTGAAGGAAAAAAAATGTTAGGAAAATATCTTTATGGTGCCAGGCTGTGTTTACTGAAAAAAATCCACATGTAAGTAAACCCAAAGAGTTCAGGCCCATGTTGTCCATGGATGTTCTGGAAAGGGCAAAAGTATACACACAGTGCAAAGACCGGTAGTTGTCAGGGACTGGGGGAGGGAGGCATGAATAGGTGGTGCCCAGGGAACTTTTAAGGCAGTAAGCGTGTTCCCCATGCTACTGTCATGGCGGACCCATGCCATTATACAGACGTCAAGGCCTGAACCACACAATACAAGGCGCGACCTCTAGCATCAACTACAGGCTTCAGATAATAACCTGTCACTACCAACCCATCCCCTGAAACAATGTACCACACTGACCTAAGACGCTCACAACAGGGGGAACTGACGGAGGGGTCGACAGCATCTCTGTACCAACCACTCGATTTTCCTATAAACGTACACTGCTCTCAAAAATAAGTCTACACATTAAAAACAAACAAACAAAAAAACAAGGAACAGCTTCGAAACATGTTAACATATTCTTAACCTCACTTGTGGTTAAGAACAAACTCAAGCCCACCAACGCAGTATGGGGCCTAGGATCAGCTGGAATATCCCAGGCCATATTCCTTCTCCATCTGCATCTCACTAACAAGCCGGGGCCCCTTGACTCCCTCCACACCCCTGCATTTCCTGCCACTCAGGGAGTCTCTGAAGTGCTTTCTATATGGCAGCAAAATGATGTGGTACACATTTTTGGAGAAATGCTCAATGTGGAAAATACACTTGAGCCCGTGGAGGAAAGAGGGAGCACAGAAAGGTACGTTTTTGTAATGGTCCACGAATGAAAGAATGAGCTATTTTAATGGCAGCAGGGAAGGGGTGAAGGGGAAGGAATAGAAGCCACTTAGAAATATAGGAACACACAGATATGGTAACACAGGACAAAGAAAGAGATCAGAATGAATCCCATTGTCCGGGACAGAGTGACAGGCAGAACAACAGAACACAGAGCCGACTGGGACAAGAGCAGAAGGCACAGGTTGGGGGGGGGGTGCTGCAAGTAATTACTTTTAGATCTACAGGGTCCATTAAGCTGAGGTGTCCTTTGGACAGCCTCCCCGGAAGTGCCGGCAGGTGGCAGGGCAGATGTATCTGGTCCGGGTGGAAAAACCGACAGAGCCCGTGGTTCAGGGCCCAGGAGGGTGAGGTCTGATGGGTGTAAAAGTCACGAGCCGGGGTGGAAGAAACAACACACGAAGAGGGTAGAAGCAGAAGTCAGGAAGAGAGGAGAGATTCTGCAGATGGGAAAGGCGGCAAGTGGTCCAAGGCAAGGAGTGGCTCCCAGGTAACCTTTACTGGGTCAGGTTCCAGGGAGGTGTGGGGCAGACTGGGGACCACAGGCCCTGGGACACAACGTGAGTGGGAAATCAGCAATCTCTGCCAGAGGCGTCACTGCCCAGTCTGAGATGCAAACCAGACAGACAATCAGAGAACTATTTAGCGAGACTTACTGGAGAATGGGAAGGCCATTCCTCCAGGGCTTCCTCGTCCTACCCCCTGGCTCAAGCAGTAAAAACAATGCATTTATGGGATGATGTTTTAGTTACCAGAGAAATTCTCTGCATTGGCTGCTCCCTGGACAGTATGCCTTGCTTACAAGAGGCACAAGGAAGGTACCAATGGCCACGGTTTAGAGACGGCCACTCAGGAAGTCTGTTTACCATTACAGCGACATGGCCTAAGAAATCACAAGACGCGCGAAAACACAAAACTGTTTCGGCAGGTGAGTGTTAAGTACTGAATGGTATCTGTCATTTTTTGCAACGAATGTCAAGCCCCCAAGCAGTGCCTGTACCCTGGCTTTAAGGACCCTGAAGGACCGTGCTTTCAACACATATGAACATTGGTGCTTGCTGCCACGCTGGTACTCCATGCTTTATCCGCCCGCTTCTCTTTTCTGTTTCTACCTTCCCATTTGCATTTTAAAGTCTGAACGACTCACCTCCTAAGGTACATTATAAAAGCAAGTAGAGAATAAATACATACACAGAAACACTCACCACAGATTTACTCATTTTCTGCTGTTCTTGGAAAAAGGGGAGGACAGTAAAAGTGGAGGCAGACCTGGGGAAAGAAAAGAGAAGCAATGAAGCTATGAGACCTGGACTGTCGAGAAAGTACTCTTCTGGAAGGTTCCATGAAAGAAACTGTGACACTGTCCCTTTAAACCTTCAGAAGTGACTGGAAGAATGAGGGAGCACCCACCTGTCTGTAACTCCCACCTGACTAGATAGGTTTCTCGTTAGTTAACAAACCTGAACCCTACTGAAATAATCCTCTATCATTAAATATAAAACAAGAAAGTCTGTTACATTCCTCTAATTTGTTTCTCGTTAGCTAACCAACCTGAATCCTACTGAAATAATCCTCCATCATTAACTATAAAACAAGAAAGTCTGTTACACTTCTCTATCTTCTTCGTACCCCTTGTAACTACCGAAGATCAGAACAGAATGCTCTGAGTAAAGAGCAGTGCTCAGGCATGGCTGTCTTCAAATTATCTGTGCAAACTTAAATGTGCCCCACAAAAGCATCTTTTGTTAAGAAACTCACTTTGACTTAAATGTAACCGAGCAGACAGAACACCGGCCCAGGAGCTGAGTCCTGTGAGCAAGCCCATCCACAGACCCCGTCACCCTGGACAAGCCACCTCTCTGCTCAGGCCCAATCTCCTCCTCTGTCAACACGGGCAGCAGCAGCTGGCCCTCACGCCCTGGTCCTGCGCGACACTGTGGGATGCTCCAGGGCACAACCCAGCGGGGTCAGTACACACTCCTGCGCGCTTAGAGACACGTCGGGAAGCCGGACAGGGAACCGGGGGAGCAAGGGGGGTCGGTGGGGAGGGAGGCAGGGACCCTCTGCGCCCCCGGGAAACCTGGGTCCCACGAGTCCCGCGTCCCGGGGGAGCGCCCATCCCTCCCCGTCCAGCCGCTCGCGCCCTCTCGCCGCCGCGCCGCTTGGAAAATCCACAAGCGCACGACCTACCCCGTCGGGACCCGCCGAGCTGCCTCAAAGCTCCCGAGGGCTCCGGGGCGGGGGCTGCTCCTCCTCCGCCTCCCGGGGCCGCCGTTCCCGGGGAGCGGGCTCTGGGCCTACGGGACAAACTCACTTCGGGCCGACGACCCTCCCGAGGCCCGAATCGGCCGCCCGGGGCCTCGCCGTCCCGCGGGCGCAGATGGGCCGGGCCCGAGCCCGGGCCCCGCCGCCCTGCCCTGCCGCCGCCCGCCCGGCCCCTCCAGCCCAGCTCGCGGGCTCCGGGGCCCGCGCTCGAACCTCCGCCGGCCCGCGCGGACCCGCGCCCGCTGGGTGCCGGTCCGGCCAGAGAACGTAGCCCCGCAGGCCCCGGGACTCTCGCCCGCCGGAGGCCGAAGCCTGGGAACCACGGCGAGCGGTGACCTGGGCTCGGACAGGAAGCGAGAGCAGCGCGGCGGCACTACGCGTGCGCGAACACGCACACAGGCCGAGCTGCACATGCGCAGGACGACGGCGGCCGTGCGCCCGCCGGAGCCCACCCGGGAGCCCGACAAATACCCGACCTCAGTTTCCCGTGAGTCCAAGCGCCCACATGTTAGGGGACGTCTCGAAAGTCTCCACCCCATCTGGTGGTTAAGAGGCGCTGCGCTGAGGATTGACCGCCCGAACCTAGGGCCCAATTTCCACTTTGTCTTCGCTCCTGTTAGGGATCAAGGAAAGGTGTCACCTCGAGTAGAGGGCTGTGTTTGCGTCCTGGATGCCTGGTCCTTTGCTTGTCCTGAGATCTATCCAGTTGGCACTGAGATTCCCCACGAGCAGGAGAGGACAAGGAAAGGGTGCATCGTATACACGTCACTGAAATATTAGAAGTTTCACTAAAACACTGGGACGCAATTAATACCCAGCCATGACATTAGATAGTGTCATCCGTGGGCACATGGTTTCTCGAAGGAAGCAGAAAATGTAGCTTGTCCAGATTACACAAGGAATGCTTAAATACTGTAGAACAATCAGAAATCACACACAAACCAAAAATAAAAACAACCCCCCCCCAAACTCAGATACCCGAGATCTTGCCCATCAAAGAGAATATGTTAGGTTATAATGTCATTTTTCAAAAAAGGGACCATAAGGACAATCATCTATTAATATTGTGTGTGTGTGTGTGTGTGTGTGTGTGTGTGTGTGTGTGAGAGAGAGAGAGAGAGAGAGAGAGAGAGAGAGAGATTATATAATCCTATTCTTGGCCAATTGCTTCTTAATCACTGTTGGGTGGTGAGGATTAGAAGTAAAATCTCCAGCCATCCAAGAAATCCTCTCCACAAATACAGATATAAGGACAACTGTTCTATTGTTTTAAGATTTATTTTAGAGAAAGACAGCAGGGCGAGGAGCAGAGGGAGAGGTAGAGAGTGAATCCCTAGCCGACTCCCCGCTGAGCGTGAGCCCCATGCAGGGCTCAATCCCAGAACCCTGAGATCAGGACCTGAGCTGAAAACACGAGTCAGCTGCTTAACTGACTGAGCCAGCCACCCGGGTGCCCCTGTTCTATTGTTAAATAACCATTAAATCAGATGGTGCTGCCCATCACAGGTGAACCACTAACAAGACTGCAAGGAGAAAAATGAACTTTGTCTTTTTATGCAGCTAAGCAAATACAATCCATTACATAGAAGTTCTCAGGCGAAACAGTACACCTGCTCCTCGTTAACAGGACTTGTCAGCACCATTTGCTATACATTTTTTCACAGTTCATCCTAAATTCACCAGGTAATCTGGGTGCCTATCCTTGCTAGTTATTTCTGTCCAAAGGAAAAAGAAATCTTCTCACGTCTCTCTGACAACCAGGTAGTTACAGCTCAGAGCTAGGTGCCTAGAGCCCATCCTTAACTCTCCTGGTGACAGACACTACCTTCCTTGAGGTTTCCATTTCAAAGAGATGGCTCCCAGGCCCTTAAGAACAACCTTCCCCAGTTGTAATGCTGGCAAGACAATTATTTAGCTTATAGAAAGATTTAGATACATATGAAATCAACAGAGGAAGTTTTCTCTGGGTAACAACACTCTTTTAAAAGGTAATAATAAGTACTGATTTATGCAAAGGAACGGGCACATAACCCATTCCTGATTTCCCTAGCTGAGCTGCTGCATCAAACTAATCCCGCACAAAAGGCGTACTTCAACTGAAGCTGCTGTCCTTAGTGCCTGGGCTGCGTAGCCAGGAAGTCTTGCCCCGCTGCTAGTTAAGTGCAGCCCATCCCAAATTCTCATCAATGGAATGCTGGAATTATTGCGAGGTGACCACACCTCCCCTGGGCCTGAGCCTAAAAGACCTCCAGGCATGTTTCTTCTGTGTTCTTTTTCATTTTCAGCAGGTAAAGGACAGAAGCTGTGCTGAGCACCTTGGTAAAGACAGGCAGAGCCGCCCCCCCTCCCCCCCCTAGTCCTCTGGGTCCTGGTCTCCAGCCCTTCCCTCCCCCACAGGCACTGATCAGCTCACCTGAAGACTGGGATGCCCTCCCACCTCTCTCTCCACTCTGGTTCTCTGCCTGTGAACTCTGGCTGTCGTGCCCCCCTCCCTGCAACCACTCAACTCCATCCCTGCAACTCAGAGTAACGCTGGGTCCCCCCCAAGACCCCAGCCCCATACCTTGGCCTGGATAACTCTGGGCAGTGAACTGGACGCTCTCGGGGCTCACCCCTCTCTCCAAATGGCTAAAACCTGTCATTTCATATATTCATATATTTCCCCCTTCTAGAAACTTCTTTAAGTGGGGAGGGCAAATCTGAACCCTGTGATTCTATCTGGGCCAGAAGCAGCAGATCCGTACCTTTTAATGTGGCTTTATTAAGATCTCTACACATTTATTAGTGTTTAAAATATAAAGCTTTCTCTTTTTGTATTTGTATAAAATAAATATTTTTCCCAATTTGTCATTGACCTTTAAAATTTAAATGTTTTAATTTTCTGCCATACGGACATTATTTTTTGTTTTCAGATTATTCACTTTCTGTTCATACTTTTCATCTGTTTTGACACTGTACTTGAAGCCTTTCCTGCCCTTAATTTTCAAGTAGTTGCCTGCTTTTGCTCCTATTTATTTTTTTCTCTTTAATGCATCAATTTTATTAAGATAACTGGCACCCATCTTCAAGATTTGTAAATCATTCTTCTCTTAAAGTCTTTCAACAATTTTTTCCCCCAAAACTAGCACATTCACCATGACCAGGAAACGCCAGAGGCTAAGAAAGCTCAAGTTTCTAATCTGTATGAAAGAACTGGTTCTTCTTTGAGGCCTGGGGGACTCGTCTTGCTTTAATGGAAGGGGCAGCAGAAGTGTCAGAAAGTGACTGTCAGATCTGAATTCCCTCTTATTCAAAATACTGGTTGGATCGGTTTACAGGGAAGCTGCAAAAGTAAGACAACCCAGGCAACTGCATTGTCTCTGGAGGCTGGGAGTCCGAGACTCAGGTGTGGGCAGGGGCTGGCTCCCTCTGAGCGCTGTGGGGGAGGGTCTGTCCCATCCTCTCTCCTTGGCTTGTCCATGACCGTCTTCTCTCCATATGTCATCGCACTCTCTTCCCTCTACCTGGGTGTCTCTGTGTCCAAATTTTCCTTTTTTTTTTTTTTTGTAAAGAGTGATGAATTTATTTGAGACAGGGCACGCATGAGCAAGGGGAGGAGCAGAGGGAGAGAGAGAGAGAGAGAGAGAAGCAGACTCCCCACTGAGCACGGAGCCCAATGCGGGGCTCAATTTCACAACCCTGAGATCTCGACCTGGACCGAAATCAAGAGTCGGATGTTCAACCAACTGTGCCACCCAGGTGCCCCCCCAATTTTCCCTTTATATAAGGATACCACCCATCCTGGATGAGGGCCCACCCTAAGGACCTCATTTTACCTTGATTTCCTCCTCAAAGAACCCACCACCAAATAAAATCACATCCTGAGATACCAGGGGTTAGGACTTCAACATATGAACGGGGTGGTGGGGGTGGGAGGGGGCATACAATTCAACCCATAGCATTTGTGTACGGGGTTATGTCCAGTTTGCTTTCTCACTGCCTTGGTTATGTTAACATGGGCAGAGCCCTTACAGATCATCTCATCTAAGTATTTTATTTTATAGGTGGAGAGATGGGTGCTGGGAAGGCGGAAGCATTTGCCCACAGGCACTTGCTGGTTTGTAACAAAACCACTACGTTCCCACCCCCCTCCCCCATCTTTCAGACAGACGTATTGTAACTACTGGTTTATGTCCTCCAGATTACCATCAGGAGTCTGGGCAGATGGAGAAGGGGACACAGTGAACAGGATATAGGACTTGAATCAGAGCAGCTGAGGTGAATCCTAGGGTCTTGCTTCAGTCTTTTGGGCTTCACATCCCTTGTTTCTAAAAAACAAATCTCAGAACCCTGCTTTCTCCACTCAACAAAGAAAATGAGACAATCCTCCTGAAAATGTCTTATAAAGGATGAATCTCTATTTCAAAACAAGATTTGCAGACATTTTATAACACTTAAAGGGGGCAATTTTAACAGACTACAACTCACTTGATCTTAGGACCTCCGAAGAGTATGTCAGCCATGGTGGAGGGGAGTATAAAAGTCAATGACCAAGACTGGCCTTTATCACTTAGCTTCAAACACTAGCTCTTAGAGATCAGTATCCAGAACCTCTTCCCATCTGCCCATCCCGAATTCTGTGAGTTAGCATTCCCTGTCGCCTTCCTAGGGTGTCTCGAGGTCTTACGGGTCACAGAAAGGAAATAAAGAGACCATTATTCATTAGAGAATGACAGGCCAGGGTGAGCGGCCCCTGGCGAGCCATGACTTCCAGGTGGAGAGGGCGGTTTTAACACCAGCGCAGACACACTTGGGATAAGCTCTGCTCATAGGTCTACGTATCCAAATCGGCGCCGAGGCTGCTGGACGGGTTGTCACCAGCAAGCTGGCCAGAGGATTGGAGCTGGTTCTGAAGGTCCACTCAAGGCTTGGTCACAGCCTTGCCATGTCAGATCCAGGTCATAGTCTACTTCACCCAAAAGTGGCTTTGCTTTCGTTAGGGCGCCATTGCCCTGACCTGGGTGGCACGTCCCACAGAGATTTCCAAACCTGAATGTGCATCAGTAAAAAAGTTAAATTGCCCTTACCTCAGTTCTGTTGATCTAGAATCAATGAAGCTGGATCCAGGTATCTGGATTTCAATTACTTTCTCCATGTGATCCCCATGCTGAAAGGAAGGCTTGTGCAAAGCACTTCTGCTTCACGCTACTGATATTTGTGCAATGTAGCCACAGCCACTGGAAGAGACAGAGGAAAGGTGATAGTTTGCTCTTCCCCATCTGAGCTGTTTAGTCCATTTTGGGGCAATGTACCAGCGTATCTTGAGATGGGCCCTGCCTCACTGCAGCGCATCTGGACAAGGTAGCATTGGAGAGAAAGGACGGTGCAAACCATTTCGAAGAGTCCCCCTCTTCAAAGTAATCCAAACTTTCACAGCACAGACAAGACATTTTAATGGGGACAGACTATCAACCTTCTGGTATTGGGAAGCCTCACTGGGAGGCAGAGCAGACTGTTTTGGGAGGACCCGACCAGCTATGCTGGCTGAAAGCACGAGGAATGCAATCTGAACGCAAATTGGCTTCCTAGAGCTCAGACTTCTCCAGTCATGAGTCACGTGTCCCTCACATGGCAGTGCCTTTCCATCAGTGGGCCCCCAGGGAGGGCTGGGGCCCAAGGATGCTGTGTGGGAACTCCAAAGCTGTCTGTATGCTCTCTGACACCTCGTCCAAGTCGAAAGTGGACGATTGCAAACAAAGGAGACACTCGGCCCTGCACCTTTGATCAACTATCTTTGCAAAGTTTCAGCTCTATTGAGGCATAACTGACTTATAAAACGGTAAGATGTTCAAAGTGTACATCACGGCAATTTGATATATGTAACCACAGTGAAAGGATTCTAACCATCTAGTTAACTAACACATCCGTGACCACACATACTGACCTTTTTTGGGGGTGAGAACATTTCAGTTCTACTCTCCTGGCAAATTTCAATATTACAATACGGTGTTATCAGCTGTAGTTACCATGTTTGATTTGAGATCTTCAGACCTCATTCAACTTATCACTGGAAGTTTTCACCCTTTGCCAGCCTCCCCCTAGTTCCTCCAACTTCCCAGCCCCTGGCAACCTTTTTTTTCACCTTCTGTTTCTATGAGTTTGACTTTTTTTTTTTTTTTTTTTTTAAGATTTCACATATAGGGGCACCTGGGTGGCGCAGTCGTTAAGCATGTGCCTTCGGCTCAGGGTGCGATCCCGGCGTTCTGGGATCGAGCCCCACATCAGGCTCCTCCGCTATGAGCCTGCTTCTTCCTCTCCCACTCTCCCTGCTTGTGTTCCCTCTCTCGCTGACTGTCTCTCTCTCTGTCAAATAAATAAATAAAAATCTTAAAAAAAATATTTCACATATAAACGATACCGCTCAGTATTTGTCTTTCTCTGTCTGGCTTATTTCACTCAGCATAATGTCCTCAAGGTCCAACCATGTTGTCACAAATGGCAGGATTTCCTTCTTTCTCACCTATACATGAGCTATATATCTACAGATCTCTCTATATGCACCTCATATCTTCTTTATCCATGTATCCGTTGATGGACACTTGGGTTGCTTTCGTATCTTGGCTATTGTGAGTAATGCTGCAATGAACACAGGAGGGCTGATATCTCTTTAATATCCTGTTTTCATTTCCTTTGAATATATACCCAGCAGTGGAATTGCTGGGTCATACGGTAGTGTTTTTTTTTTTTTTTAATCTTTTGAGAAACCTCCATATTGTTTTCTGGGTGAACTGATTTGACTTTATTGATGCTTAGATTGGACTACTTAGAAATACGTAAGTGATCAAAACGCAAAATAAAACTTTAGGCACATCCCAAATAACAGATGTGCTTCTCTATCAAAGTTCAAACAATGGATTGAAACCAAGACTTAGCTAAAATGCGGATACAACCCAGCTGTCCATCAATAGATGGATGGGTAAACTAGAATGGTATGTATGTATATATATCATATTGTTAATTATTATGAAAGGAACATGCAAACGTACACACACATACACACACACACACACACACACACACACACACATACAGAGGATATTATTCATCCTTAAAATGGAAGGAATTCTGACACACACTACAACACGGATGAGCCTTGAAGACATTTTGGTGAATGAAATACATCAGGAACATATGGACAAATACTGCAGGATTCCACTGATAGGAGGTAGCTGGAGTGGCCAAATCCATAGAGACGGAAACAGAGTGGTGGTTGACAGGGGCTGGGGGAGGAAAGAACGGGGAGTTATTCTGCGATCGGGGGGGGGCAGAGTTTCAGTTTCAGGGAAGATGAAAAAGTTCTGGAGAGGGATGGTGCCGATGGCGGCACAGCAACTGCAATGTGCTTCATGCCACCGAATTATACTCTTAAAAATGGTTAAAATGGTAAATTTTATGTTGTGTTCTTTCAGCACAAAAAGAAAGAGCAAGCCAGATTCAGATGCCCTGGTGAAAAGCAGAGGTAGGAGGTAGGAGGCTCGGAAGAAGCTTCCCCTGATACTGATGGACAATCAGTTATTTTTTTTTTTTACGGCATCTGTGCTCTCACATGCTTCCCACCTTCTCAATAAAACAGCTTCCGGGGCGCCTGGGTGGCTCAGTCAGTTAGGCGTCTGCCTTTGGCTCAGGTCATGATCTCAGCGTCCTGGGATCGAGCCCCACATCGGGCTCCCTGCTCAGCAAGGAGCCTGCTTCTCCCTCTCCCTCTCCCTGCTTGTGCTCTCTGTCAAATAAATAAATAAAATCTTTAAAAAAAACGAACAAACAGATTCTGCCTTGGAGATTTTTCCACTTAGCATTTTTTGTGCATGTGACATCTTATTCACAGGCTACACAAGGGGGAGTAAAGTTTCTGGGTCGAGAGCGATACACACGGTCGCAAATTTTACATGCGGATGACAGCTGATTCATTGCAATCAAGGGGCAGGTTTGGGGTGATCTGGGGACTTCTGAAATCGTAGACACCGTCTGAAGTGTGTGGGAGCACATGTACAGTTTTCTACGAGTTTAGGTTCCCACAATGTCTCTCGGGCTCAGGGATGCCTGAGAGTAGAGCACAAGTGCTCCCCCAGCACGGAATCCCCAACACAGTGTCAGTAAAACATCGGGCAGAAGAACTCTGCCAAATCAAGCGATTTAAACTAACTTTTAAATCCAACAAGTCCGTGCACCTGGGACCTTCTTTACATACTTATTTCACTCTTGTAAGGTCTTACCTTCCTGCTCACCCCAAATTTCCTTGTCTCTTTCGTCCCTCTCCCGCCAGACTGCACCCTGAAATAGGAATAGAAGGATGGAGAGAGCCCGACATGTTTCCAGCTTAGAATGAAGAGAGCCGGCATCCGCTGGAGAGGAGTAGAGTGACCCAGACCCCTCAAGGAGAGTTTTGGAGGATGGTCCGAGGTTGGGTCGGCGGCAGGGGACACCACTTACCCCGAGCTCCAGCAGTGGACATCGGTCTGGCAGTTATACGTGTTTCCCTTCAAACTGGTTGCCAGGCTGGAATGACCCGTGACATCAGAGGCTTCTGACCTTCCTGATTGGAAGGACCAGACTCCGGGGTGCTTGGCAGCGCAGGTGGACAACAGTCTCTTCACAGAGCTTTTCTCCACTCCTGGCTTTGCCCCAGCTTAGAGAAGGGATAACAGGCTTGCGTTCAGCCAGAATCCAGAAGAGGAGTTCAAGCAGAACAGGGTCTAAGTTTTCTGGAAGGGCAGAAAGAGCTTGGGAGAAATCATGGCCAGTTGTCAACCGTGTTCCCAGTCTGAGGACCAGAGCCCCCGGCCTAGCTCCTCAGGCTACCCCTTGGAGGTGGTGGTGGACGAGGAAAGACCGGGACCATCGGGTGAGGAAGCAGGAGGGGGAAGGGACTTGGGAGGCTTGACTAGTAAGGAGGAACGGGTACAGAAGTCAGGAAGGAGTGTTTGAGTAAGGTGTGTGTGACAGGAGAGATTCAGAAAGCCAGGGATTGGAGAAGGAGAGCACAGGAGCTGGGGACAAGACTATCCCCGTGGAAGGAAAACCCAGGAAGCAAGGAAGGAGGGTTAGGAGATGAGATCCAAAGATGAGATAAAGGAAGAGAGGAAATTATCCCATTATTCCCATGGGAGAAGTTATCTACAATGAGGAAGTTTTGAGGATGGGGGGGTGGTGAAACAGTGGCAAAGATGAATGGGGGCAGATGCATATCAACAAAGGAGAAAGATGGAAAGATGGTTTGGGAGAGGCCAATCATCAATGAGGCTGGAGAGAATGAAGGGGGAGGTTTGAATTTTCGGAGGCGAGGGGTGGCTGGATTCCAAAGACAGAAGCTTTATACTGTAACCTGGTTTCTTCACTCAGCCCCCTGGGTAGACCCCTGCCCCCCGCCTCAGTCCCCCGAAAGGAAGAGGAGAAGGGATGAGTCAGATGAGGAGATGACTCCTGGGGCTGAGGACATCTGGGTCGTGGAGACACTGTGTGGACTCAAGATGAAGTTGAAGAGACGGCGGGTGTCTTCAGTGCTCCCTGAGCACCACGAAGTCTTCAGCAGGCTGCTTGGTAGGAAAAGCACCCTCCAACCCTGTTCTTTTTTCTCTTAAAACACAAGAAACTTCCAATGCCTATAGTTTTCCAATGGAGAATTCTCTGCAGGTTGGTAAGCTCTCCATCCTTGGAGGACTCCATATTGATCCCTCATTGGGGACACGTAAAAATGACAGAAGATTACGCGAGACTTGGAGAAAGGTCTGTACTTGGGATAAGAAAGCTTGGGTTCAGTTGCAGTCCTGATACATCTTAGCTCTTACTGGTCTTTTGAATCTAAATGCCTTTGGCTGTGTGTGGAAGGGGGATGACAGGCCATCTTTGCACCCCGATGTCACTGTGGGATGAGAAAATGACAGTGAATGACTTGATGTTCTCTGCAGTGGCATGGCCGTGCATGATGAGACAGCATCACTGTTTACTTCACACCCAATCCTGCAGGTGCGCTGCTGACACCTACCTCTCTCTCCATCACCCCACAAGGGGAGTTGCCAACTTTTCTTGGCCCGTGAATGGTCTTCGCTCCCCTCTGCCCATAAGCCTCACCCTTGGCCATATTCTGAAACTTCCCCAGGGGAGGCATCGTTCTCCTCTTTGCTCTGGAATGCTCCCACAGTAACCCCGTTCTGGTTGCCAACCTGACACATGCCCTCTTTTCACAGAGGATCCTGTCATCAAAAGATTTCTGGCTTGGGACAAAAATCTGAGAGTATCTGACAAGGTATCGTTGTTCTCCACTAAGTTGATTGTTGCTCCAACAGCTGTCCTGGGGCTGGGGGATGCCTCCTAAACCCTGTCTCCAACCTCATGCCTGCCAACACTTCCCTTCGGGGACTTTGTGGTTTCTTGCAGATCCTCTGGGACCTGAGCCCCAGGTGTGCCCCTGTGGCTGTTGCCACCTTAAGTTCCTTCTCCTCTCATCTCTCAGGGGTTGGCGGGGCTCCCCTTGGCTCGACTTGCTATCCTGGGAGCACCAAAAACTCTTCCCTTGACTTCTTCAGTTTGCAACCAACCTTCTGACACCAAATAAGCGCGTTCACCCAACATGTCAGAGCGGCAGCACCTGCTCCAGCCTCCCGTGCCCTTACCCCACTGGTCTTCCTCTCCCAGGATGTGACCCCTCTCTGATGCCCCTTCTCTTCTTTCCACAGTATCTCCTGTCTATGGTCATAGCTTACTTTAGCCGTGCCGGCCTCTTCTCCTGGCAGTACCAGCGAATTCATTTCTTCATAGCACTGTGAGTATTTGGCCTCATGCATCAGCAGTATTCTATCCCCTGGGAGGATGGAGGGGAGAAGCGGGACTCTGACCTTTCCTCTACTTTTTTTTTCTTTGAACCTCCTTGTGTTTTTTAAACCTGTTTTTTAAAGAACTGTTTACCCTGTATAAAAACGATAGGATTATACTATTGTGTTTTTTATACTGTTCTTTGTAAACACAAACAACCCTAACATCAGCTAAGAGGCTGACCAAGGAAACATAAACCCTCCTAAGAGGAGGGAAGGAAAGAACAGACACCACCTTGCCCCAAGCAAATAGGATCGAGAAGCAGCTGGTTCTGATCCTCCATCTGTCTCCTTCCCACGGCATACCGAGTATAATTGTCTCCCTCCTCTGCCTTCCCAGCACAAATGCCTCAATTCATGCCCTCAAGACATAGCACAGATCTGTCGTGAATGCTTCCCCTGGTGTTTCTTACAAGTCCGTCCCCAAGCCAGCGGGCGCCATGTGCCCGAAGTCTTTCCAAAGCACCAGTCTCCTGCTTCACCCTCGATAACAATCTCGCTGGCCACTGGCACTCTCGGTCAAGGCCAGGGTTCCCAGCTTGGATCCAACCCTCTCGTCTCCATCCAGCTTGTTCACCCTCTTGGCATTTCTTCCTTCCATGCACCCTTCCCTCCGTTCCTATACTACGTTTTCTGTCTAGGTGACTTTGCACGTACACCTGAAGAAAATGACCGGTCCTCGAGGCTGATTCCAACTCCAAAATCTTCAGATGCCCCCCCTGACCTCCCTGACTTCTGCACCCTAGTAGCACTTCCATTAAAACCCTAGTCTCATGGATATTTTGGACTATAGTTGTTTCTTATCCACCTCCCCATCCCTCCGCCCCTTCCCCAATCCCATTAGACAAGACGCCTGTTGAAGGCGCTCTCAAAGACACTCAGCACAATTCCTTCCATTTTGCAAATGTTTAAGTCATGTTGGGTCTATGAGTGTTGCGCTTGACCATGAGAAAAAGCATTCATTTATTTGTTCAACAAAAACTTATAAAGCGGATCTAATGTGCCAAAGACCATGAAGCGACAGGAAGAGAGATTCAAGAAATGTGTGTTGAATTAACGTACCCACATGAACCCAGTCCTATCTTAGTCATGATCACAGAAATAGAGCAGAGTCAGCTCCTCCCTGCAGGAGCTGTGTATGTCCCTGCTCCACGGGGACACAGGTATGTGCACAGACAAGTTGAAGGGAAGGGGGCCCATGTGGGGATTGGAAAACAGGGCAGGGTATGCCCTCAGGCTTCCCGTTGAGTTCTGTCTTCATCTTCAAGGTGGGAGAAGTCTCTGCCCAGCCATGCCTTCTTGATGACAGGGTGGCACTCTGTGACACTGGGTAATGAGCAGCCTGTGTCCTTTCTGGGAAGCTGAGCTCAAGTAGGAGGTCGTTCCTGTCGTGCTCCTGACCAGTAATCTGATGTCTCTCTCCAGCTACCTGGCCAATGATATGGAAGAGGATAACCAGGCCCCGAAACAGGCCATCTTTTCATTCCTTTATGGGAAGAACCGCTCCCAGCGTCCCTTGTTCCACAAACTGCGATTCCAATTTATCCGATCCATGGACTGGAAGACCAGGGTGTCCCGGGAGGAGTGTGAGGAGGTGGGTGGGCTGGGGAGAGATGGGGTGCGGGCGGCCTAATGGGAAAGAGAGGGGAACATGGAGGGACATGGGATTTGGGATGAGAAAGAATTAGAGCCTGGACAGTGCGGGAGGGGGGTCCCCCTCCTGGAGGTTGTCTTCTCATGGGGCCGCTTGTCTTCCAGATCCAGGCTTTTGATCCAGAGCTATGGGTGTGGGGGCGAGATCGTACCCTTGTGCCCTAGAGCTCCCAGGACCATGGAGGCCTGAGGTCATCGGCCTGAGGGAAGGTAGGTCTGTGTCTTCACGGGTCCAGGCACAATGATTTCTTGTGTACTGAGGAAATCTGAGGAACCCAGTTGTCTGACCCACGCTCATCTCCCCGGCCCCACACATCAGCCTTCCACACACTGTGCAGTGGAGCAGCTGCACAGCCAGACGGTGACTCAGGGCCCAGCCACGAGCTGACAAACCACACAGAGGCATGACCTCAGGGAGATTCGTGGGTGCCAGCCTCAGGAAAACCAGTTCATCACAGAGGCATGGACTTGGCTGAAATAATTCCATTGAAAGCAATTGGACCCAGATCACAGCTTTGATGAAATGTTGATTTTCTGTGAAAAGTGAATAAGTTTCCAATTTTTTCCCTAGATTGTGTTTTGACTTTCTCTTTCATGCCTCAGAGGTATCAACGATAGGGATTTATTTACAACAAAGTCAATGTCTAACAATAGGACATTTGATGGAACAGTCTGCCTATCCAATAATAAAAGATAAATTATGACTAGCTATGTTTTCATCCAAATTTGCTTGCAAGCACATTGCTTATGGCCAGAACACCAACTTCATGTTCCCTGCCCGCTTCTGGACCCGTCTCCCGTTTTGTTCCATT
This sequence comes from Ursus maritimus, assembly GCF_017311325.1. Classification (NCBI taxonomy): domain Eukaryota; kingdom Metazoa; phylum Chordata; class Mammalia; order Carnivora; family Ursidae; genus Ursus; species Ursus maritimus. The sequence goes on along the minus strand of NW_024424452.1, from coordinate 4,551,845 downwards.
GCACCTTTCCCCTCAGGTTTATGATCAAGGAAGTTTGTCAGAATGAGTGAAGCTTAAGAAATACTAGTTTCAGCACGGCTTATTGTAATCGACACACAGAGTTACAGATTTGGGTGGAGGATTAAGATTTGGTTTAAATCGTGTGAACTAGCTCTCCCAGTCCATTCGGGCTCCTACACCAAGTACTACAGACTGCATGGCTTATGGAAAACAGATATACATTTCTCACGGATTCGAGGCTGGAAGTCAGAGAGCAGGCTGCCAGATCCTCTTCTGGGTTGCAGACTGGGTGGGTTCTGAGCTAGGTCACCGGGGTCTCTTTTATCAGAGCACTACTCCCACTCACGAGGGCCCTACCCATGATCCAATTATCCCAAAGGCCCCATCACCTTGTGGGTTTAGATCTCAATGTACGAATTTGAGGGGGGGATACAAACATTCAGACCATGTAGCACTGACCAAATTTAGGACTAGGTGTTATGGTTAAACATTAGGATCTAGGGTTAGAATGGGGGATTATCTGCTTCATGATGTTGATGGTTCATGGAGATTCATGATGTTGATGTGTTAGGGATGTTTGTGGTGCGGTTATTAGTTCAGACTTTAAGTAATACAAGAGGACCAAGGTGAATATCAAGTCTAAAGCAACATTCTCTCAAGTTTGTTTTACTCCCTGAGCAGAATCACTTAGAGTCCTGGCTATCAAACAGATAACTGGGCCTGACCTTAGGCACATTAAAAAAATTTTGGAGTCAGGGTCACCAAAGTCCAAGGGTCATAATTGAAAATGAATTGGGGTTTAGAATGAAGGATTAGAGATAAAATTGAATTTATTAGTCTAAACTCTCATTAGAACTGACCGAGAATGTGAATAATCTTTATATCTGGAGAGTTGCCTCCTTGCAATCTAATTTCCTCTCTTTCTCTCACTTGAAGATCCCTGAGCCCAGGGGAGACGCAGGTTTTCAGCAGGAAGTCAATCCAGACAGTGACGACAGACATGAAGAAGGAAGAGAGGAGTCCCTTGTCCGGATAATCTAGAAGAACCCAGGAACTTCTAGAATGAGCTGAATAGAGTTATGTTGTACTCCTAGGAGCCGGGAATCTGTCTAGGAGTCCACAGAGGGACATTAAGAAACCAGGGTTTTTTTTCAGGTTCCATCCCTTCCTGGGGCACACCAAATATTTCAGATTGTTTAGTTCGAATCTCCCAAGGTAGAAGTTGGAGGTCCCACTTTTTTATGCATTGGGACAGAGACGAGGAGGAAATTACTTCAAAAACAGAAAGTTAGAGACAAAGGATTTTAATAGCCTAATAACGTATGCCATGAATTTCATTCATGGCATTTCATATTTTGAAAATGTTGCACTTAGAGTTGTTACATTTATTTTTATATTTTATATTTATGTATTTATTTTAAATAGTTCTGAAATAGTTTTTAAAAAATGCTCTTCCTACAAAGTTTTGCAATGAGATTACAGCTCTAGATATAATTTTGTTTACATATTCAGGATAAGTTTTTGTGTTTTATTATATTTACGTATCAATTACACTTACAACTAGATGGGTGGTTCCCTCAAGTTCTTATAACTGTAAATGTTTATTTGACATTTAGTCTTTGTTATTAAATTGTGAGAATCAGTTGTAATTTTTTAACTTGCATTGATGACATGTTTGTATGTTATTTTAGGTTATTAAAGAGGACACTGCAATGTGTCTCTTGGGGAAACATAATAAAGATAAAAGTTTTCTTATCTTCATGCTGTTTGTGGTCATCCCAATCTGTCTTACCCGTTCACTGTCAAATGATACTGTTGCTTAATGGGGTTGTGATCATTTAGTCACACTTAACTTTGAAAAATAATTCTGAGTTATTTTTCATGTAGGAAAAAAAAATAGAAGACGAGTGGATCCTGAGCTTATGTCTTAAAGCAGGAAGCAAGGAAAAGATATGGAGGGAGGAAAGGGGGAAGAAGGAAGATAGTGCTCTGGGGACCTAGATAATAATCTGAAATTCACAACGAAGGCAAGGTGACTCAACAAGATGATGCATTCCAGGCGATGTTCCTTGGCAAGCAGACCCAGAGGTGCAAGGGAGCACACATGGTGTTCCCTATTTCAATTATAGTAGGAGTCCTTTTCACTATCTCCAATTCCGGTTTTCTGTGGTAGAAGGAAAATCTAGAGTGTATGATGAAATAGGAACAACTGAAAAGAAATGAAGATTTTGGAGAACTTTCTGAGAAACACAGTAAGAGAGGAGGAGCTAAAGCTGTTCAATAAGATAGGCATGGAGAAGAAAGAGCTAATGACACGAACCCTGAATATTGGAGGAAACCATCTTGGGAGATGGTAGCACCAGAGAATACTAGGACTGTCCCAAATACCAAGTTTCAGTATCCTCAGGACGCATCACCCTCCTGGCACATAAGATGCGTATCACCAGTCAGGAAGCTCACCTGAGCTTGGTGACCAGAGTTCATATTGGGGTTTCATTATGCAAGTGTGATTAATTCAATCATTGGCCATATAATGAACTCAATCTCCAGCTCTCTTCCCCCAGAGATTGGGTTGAGATCAAGCGGTTCAAAGCCCCAACCCTGTTGGTGTTCCTGGTATGGCTGGCTCCTATCCTGACTCACCTTGTTAGCACAAACTCAGGTTTGGTCCAAGGGGCCCACCATGAGTAACAAAGACTCCTATCATTCAGGAAATTCCAAAGACCTAGAGGCTGTCTCCCAGGAACCAGGGAGAGGGACCAGGTAAATTATTTATACAACACATTGGCTATGGTCAGGAGTCTGGCAGAACTCACGTGGTCAGAGAAGGTAAACATTTTGGGACAGATCTATCACAGGAGATATTGGAGAAGTCAAACAAGTAAGGACTGAAATAGTGGGGTGCTCATGGGATTTGGAATAGCTTAGGAGATGTGAGAAATTTAGGAGATGAACACAGCTCTTTATATAGGGGGAGCTAATGACAGTGAGCAACTGAGTAAAGAAAAGCCAAAGGAAAAATGTGTGTGGGGGGAGGAGGTGGGGGTGCAGATCTGATAAATGAGATCAGCTGATAAGCATTGAGCAGTTTCAGAAAGTGAAACCACTAAGGTCAGAAGAGCCACAAGGACATCAGCATCTAATTACAGCAGCTCTAGGAGAGGGAAGGCATTCAGAAGTGGGACAACACAGTTCATGGACAGAGCAGCAGACAGACTAGATTCTGCAGACATGCAAACAAAGAGGAGAAACAGTCTGACAGCTTGGAAACAGATATAACTTATGAGACACCTAGGAATTAAAATGTATATTTAAGAAGCTCTAGGTCTCTGCAGGATGGGAGGTAAAGGCAGATTAGGAAACAGCTCAAATGAGGAAAGACCTGAATGAAAAGACACAAGAAACAAGACGATGGATACAAACAATAAAGCAATAACAAACAGTCAAGAAAACAGATGGTCAGGTGATTGATGATAAGGTGATGATGATGATAAGAACTGGGAATGTTTGGGAACACTGGAGCAGAACATTGTGGTATCAGCCCGGACACCTAGAGAACCTGAGATCAGGACTGATCCCAGTTGAAGAGAAGGGGAAGCCAAGGCTGCTGAGAAGGGGATGAAGCTTAAGAGACTGGAGGATAAAGAGATGGACCAGCTGAGAAAGCAGAGAGGCTGGAGACCACTGAAGGCTGAGAAGGAATACGAATCTAAAGACCTGCTTTGGAAATGTGAGGTGATGGCAGAAGGATGTGTGACTCCAAGAGGAAGGAATGTCAGGAATAAAAGAACACAGAAAAGTCAGAGCAGCCAAGCTTCTGGAACCAGAGAGTATCCAGGACTATATGTGGCCACCGAATGGAGGTCAGGAGGCGGGGGCAGCAGAAGTTTTGCCACACAGCAGAGGAGCAGTGGGCTTTCTTGGAGAAACAGAAGTAATGGAAGAACTCCAATGCCTAAAGCTGGAAAAGTAGGAGAGTGACAGGGCTCAAGGGTGTGATGTGATAACAACTTACACTGAGTGGATCAGATGGGGAAGCTGAAACAATGGCACAACACTGGGCACCCAGAATTTCATGTGAGGAGGAAAAACTGATTCTATGTGGGAATTCACAGTGCCTAGACAGACAAAATCTGACTTGTGTATGGCTCCGTGGATGAGACTAACTGGAAAGCAAAGAAGGAGCACCTGGAACGCTGGGCCTACCTTTGAAGTTTCTTGGCTGAAGACGGCCAGATTCTCACTGCGGCTCAAGGTTCTCATGTAGGGGGTCAATGTTTAAATTTTGAAGAAAAACAGGCACGTGTGGTAGTCACGTACTTCAGACTCTTTGCCTCCTTGTTCTTTTTTTTTTTTTTTTAAGATTTTATTTATTTATTCGACGGAGATAGAGACAGCCAGCGAGAGAGGGAACACAAGCAGGGGGAGTGGGAGAGGAAGAAGCAGGCTCACAGCAGAAGAGCCTGATGTGGGGCTCGATCCCATAACGCCGGGATCACGCCCTGAGCCGAAGGCAGACGCTTAACCGCTGTGCCACCCAGGCGCCCCTGCCTCCTTGTTCTTATCACACGCTGTCCCGTATATTATCATCCTGACCATTAAAGTCACACTCTCCCCCTTGCTTTACACTTGGCGCCTGATGTATTGCTAAGACCCCAATAAAAGTGGAGACAAAGCTTGGCACAGGGCCTTTTCGCCACTACAGCATCTGGTCCCCAGGCCTCTCCTTTCTCCTACTAAGGTGTCTGGAGTCATCTTTTCATTCGCCGTCTCCGGGTTTGCTCGCCAAACCCAACAAGTGTTGCCCTGTGTGAGGAACTTGTGAGGGTCGGCGGTGGAGCCCTCGGAAATGAAAAGGAAGGGACTGCGAGCAGTAAGTCGTCGGAAGCCTGCGTCGGAACTCGGGCTTGCCGAGTTCTAGGGAACTTTTGGGCTTGGGTTTCCTATCTCTATCATGGGTCAGCATTTTTCTGCTGAACAAAAGCAATACATTAAGTTTCTTAAGCAGTTCCTTAAAGGGAGCGGGGCCTCTGTTTCAGAGGCCCAACTTCGGGGTTTGTTAAAGACTATTATTGAACATAACCCCTGGTTCCCTGATCGAGGAACTTTAGATTTAAAAGTATGGGAAAGAGTTGGAAAAAATTTAAAATGGAGCCATGAACAAGGAAAGAGGGTACCTCTCACCTCCCTTACATTGTGGGGGCTAGTAAGATCTGCTTTGACTCCGTTACATATTGAGGATACACCTAGCATTTCAAAGGAAACAGAAAGAGAACTCCCTGCACCTATGCTCCCAGCCCCTCCATGACCTGATACTCCATTGCCCCAAGGGACAATGGGATTATTATTAGTAAAATGAAGCCTAAATTTAAGAGGTATTACAGTCATTCCAGCAGTTATTGACTATGATTATCAAGGGGAAATTCAAGTACTTATGACCTGTAAAGGCTTGCATATTCCCCCCACCCCAGACTAAGATAGCTCAACTATTGCTCCTCCTCTGTTGGGTCCCCAGAGCATCTCAGAACCCGCAGGGAACCCAAGGCTTCAGAAGCACAGGACCCAAAGGGACTTATTGGGCAAAATTCAGGACAAGGTTTTTTGTTTTTGTTTTTTTTTAAAGATTTTATTTATTTATTTGACAGAGAGAGACAGCCAGCGAGAGAGGAAACACAAGCAGGGGGAGTGGGAGAGGAAGAAGCAGGCTCCCAGCGGAGGAGCGTGACGTGGGGCTCGATCCCAGAACTCCAGGATCACGCCCTGAGCGGAAGGCAGACGCTTAACGACGGCGCCACCCAGGCGCCCCCAGGACAAGGTTTTTACAGGACTAATAGATAGGAGAGGCGATGTTACTATTATTAGTCAACAGCAATGGCCCCCCACTTGGCCTCAAAAAACAGCCCTTGATTCAGTCACTGGCATCGGAACTTGCTCTCAACTGTTGCAGAGCGCTTCTATATTAACCTGTCAGGGGCCAGATGGAAAAACTGGGTATTCATAGCCTCTCATTTTAAATATTCCCGTTAATCTTTGGGGACGGGATCTACTTGCTCAACGGGACTTTAGGCTAGACACTTCCCATTTTTAATTGGGGTCACTGCTTGTGTGCCTCCCCTGCCTCTGACCTGGAAGACTTCTTCCCCGGTCTGGGTCGAGCAGTGGCCCCTAAAAGGGAAAAAACTTTTACAAGCTCATCATCTAGTTCAAGAACAGCTAAAAGCAGGTCATACTGAACCCTCCCATAGCCCCCGGAATACCTCCATTTTGGTCATTCCGAAAAGATCAGGGAAATGGAGGTTATTACATGATCTCCGAGCCACCGTGCCATCATACAACCGACGGGGGCCCTACAACCTGGGCTCCCCTCTCTGGCTCTGATTCCACAAGACTGGCATGTCATTGTTATTGATCTCAAAGATTGTTTCTTTACCATTCTCCTGGCTGCACAAGATAGAGAAAGATTTGCTTTCACCCTTCCTTCCTTCAACAATGAGCAGCCTAATGCTTGGTTTCAATGGAAAGTTCTACCCCACAGCATGCTTAATAGTCCCGCAATGTGCCAATATCATGCTCATCAAATCATACGCCTCCTTCGAAAAAGATGACCCTCCACAAATCTTGTCCGTTACATGGATGACATTTTAATTGCTCACCCATCCCAGGATATCACTTTTCAGATTTTTCAGGCCTTTACAGTCAGAAGTAACCTCCCATGGGTTGTATATTGCCCCTGACAAAGTATAATGCCTATCCCCATGGCTTTATTTAGGCCACATGCTTACCAAATGACAAATTAAACCTCAAAAATTAATTCTTCAAAAAAATTCTCTTAAAAACCCTTAATGACTCCAAAAACTCTTAGGAGATATTAATTGGGTTCGACCGTTACTGGAGATTCCAAGAGCTGCCCTTTCTTACCTCTTTGGAATCCTTCAAGGAGAATCAGCCTTAGACTCCCCTTGTTATCTTAACCCACAGGCCTCTAAAGAATTACAACTAGTTGAACAAATGCTCTCAGACTGTTACCTTGACTGTGTTGGCCCTACATCACCTATCAGACCTTTTATTTTTCCCACTCCTAAATTTCCTTCTGCGTTGCTTGGGCAATTGAATCCTGCTTTATGATACCTGGAATGGCTCTTTTCTTCTAACTTTCCCTCTAAGACGTTATCTCTATACCTAGAGATGATTACAGACCTCATCATTAAAAGTTGTAAACGCTGTACTCAACTTAAAGGTTATGACCCCCAGATCATTCACATTCCGCTGCCGAAGGCTCAATTTGAAACCACATTGTCTCACTTTCGTTACAAATTGCTATGGCAGATTTCATAGGAGAAATCACCAATTCCCTACCCTCTGACAAACTTTTGCATTGGTTTGGGATCACACATCTTGTTTTCCCTAAAAGACTCGCCCACAAACCTCTTCCCCAAGCAAAGATTATTTTTGCAGATGGGCCAGGAAAGTCAGGAAAGGCCGGCATATTCTGGCCCCCAAACAATTCAACTACTTGCTCTGGATTTTCACCAACACAACGTGCTAAAATAGGAGCTTTAATCTTTGCCCTGGAAACTTTTCCTAATGAGCCTATCAACACTGTTAGTGATTCAGCTTATTCTGAGTTTGTTCTCAAGCAGCTAGAAACAGCGCATATCAAACCCACCATAGACCCAGAAGCCCTTTTACTTTTCTCTCAACTCCAGCAACTCCTCCATACGTGTGCGCGCTCATCCTCTTTTTCTTTCTCACATTAGGTCTCACAGCGGCTTACCTGGCCACTCACTCACGGAAACTCACAAGCAGATAACCTAGTGATTGACGTCTCTCCTACAACAAGCTCGCTTGTCACATGATTTTTTCCACCAAAATTGGTGTTCTCTACACAAACAATCTCATCTAACACAACAACGAGCTAAATTTATTATATTCCAATGTCCTGATTGCCAAGCCACGGGCGCTACTTCTTATCCACAGGGTACGAACCTTCAAGGTTTCACAGCCAATGATCTCTGGCAAACTGACATCACACACGTCCCTTCTTTTGGAAAACTTCATTATGTACATGTCTCAATGGATACATTTTCCAGCTACACGTTCGCCTCAGCCCACAAAGCGAATCCACAAAGCAGGTAACCAAAGACCTTCTCATGGCTTTTTCTTCCATGGGCATCCCTAAAATACCATCAAGACAGATAATGGGCCAGCTCTCATTAGTGCATCCTTTAAAGAGTTCTGTACTCTTTGGGAAATCACACATCACACTGGCATCCCCTATAATCCACAAGGACAAGCCATCATTGAACGAGCACACTCCACCCTTAAAAACATGTTGAAAAAAACAAAAAAGGGGAACTACGGGCCTGAGCAATCCAGACCCTGCTGCACAATTACACAAAGCACTCCTAACTTTAAATCGTTTCAACTTGAATAATCAATTTTTAACCCCTGCCCTAAAACACTTTACAAAAAAATCCCCAGGACTGCGCCCCTTGGTCCTTTGGAGGGACCCCAGCTCTAATCTGTGGCAAGGTCCCCATAGACTCATCACTTGGGGCAGAGGCTATGCTTGTGTCTCCTCAAAGGAAGGACCGCTTTGGCTCTCAGTGCGACACGTCAAGCCATATCGTGACCCGGCACGGATCAAACCCGATTCCACAGACAAGCCAACTGAAGCTGGGCGAGCCTCGACCCCAGAATCGCTCATTGCTGAGGACACAACATGCCACCGAAATAACTTGGGGAAACCTGAAGAAAACAACTCATAAAGCTGAAGAAATCCTACAAATGAGAGGACAAGCCCACACACCCAAAAACACGTTTCTGGTCATGTTCTCAGTGATAAGTACAACTTCTATCGTGGTGGTTACATTTTACTGTCTTATTCCAGTAGCTATGGCTACTGATTATTGGGCACACATGCTTAACCCTCCCCTCTGGAAGCCCTTAACATGGGCTGACGCGCCCGTTCCTGTGTTTGATAATAACTCTAGCTGGATAGGAGGGACCTCGTATCCTTTTACACAACCACAACTCAATGGTTCCTTCTGGGCCCCGGCACCTAATAACACGGAGTTATATGCTTCTGTCCTTCCAGTTTGTGTTTCCTTGTCTGACCCTCTTTGCATGATGGCTACTCCTCAAATCTGGTTACATTTTCTGCCAAGAGATCCTATTAAGAGAGCCCAGCTAACTTTTATTTCTGTTGGAAGCATCCAACATGGCAATCAGACCACCTATAAGAGCCACTCTTCTCTCCCCTCCTGTGAAAGAAGCACTAAATAGACTCCCTCTTCAGAGAGGGTTTCCTGGGTAACATGTAGGGCCTTCTATTCTCACCTTCTTAAATTAGATAATCATATCATCTTAGATTGGAGTCCTAAAGGACGTTTCATAGTCAACAATATGGAAATTAAAGTCCACCCTGCTGGTTATGGAAGTTGGATTGGCAGGACTACCTCGCCCATAATCTGGCGTGAAGGGGGCCTCACTTCTCCACTTCCCCAAATAGAACTTCTTCCCATTCAATCATCTCTCTGCAGATTAGGACATTTATTCTTTCCTCTTTCCGTATGGCATGGAAGATATAGCAATGATTCTGGCAGCTATTCCATAACCCTTAATAAAAATTTTACTGATTTCATATAGTTATGTATTCCTCACCCGTATGTCTTTCTGTTTGGATCCAATATATCTCTATTTAAGAAAGAAGGGCTATATACTATCAAACCCTCCGGTGACCAGAGGGGATATTACACAGCTTGCCTAAAATTACAATATTACTCACCACAAGGCTAGCCATGTCTTTGTTTTAAAAAAGGAGCCTTTCACTTTTATCCCTGTCAACCTCACTTGATCTTGGGAGGAGTCCAAATCACTCAGTATTCTTAATCAGGCTTTTAGTGAATTAGGAAGGCCACATAGGTTTCTAGGATTGCTTATAGCCGGCATCATAGCTGCTGTCTCCATTTTAACGGCTACTAGTGTTCCCATGGCTGCCCTTACTCATACTATTCAAACGGCTCAATATGTCAACCAAATAGCCTATAAGATAACCCAAGAATTGCAACTACAGCAAACTTTTGACCAAAAAATACTAGGGAGGTTCCAACTTATGGAAGCTGCAATAGAGTATCTGGGAGAAAAACAGGAAGCACTTACTTTCCCCCAAAGCCTTAACTGTGATTGGGCCATTTGTGTAGCCCCCCCGCCCCCCACTTTGGAATAATTCATTACATATTTGGAGAAAAATTAAACACCTTCAAGGTTCTCTCCATGATAATTTAATCCTAGATATTCGTAATCTCAAGGAGCAGATTTTGGCCTCCCTTACCACTATTAATAAACATGAATATGATCAAGATACCTGGAGCGTACTTTTGGATAATTTACAGTGGTTGAATCCCCAAAATTGGTTTTCTTCCACTAAACGGGGACTTATCAGCCTATCTGTTGTATTGCTCACTTCTTTGGTGTTTCTTTTCGTAGTCTGAAAAATCGGAATAAAGGTGCTTTCCCGAGCTGGAGAAAACCGGGAGCTATATCGGGCACCGATGCAATGAGACCTCTGCTCTATTAATGAGAAAAAAGGGGGAAATGTCGGAACTCACAGTGCCTGGATAGACAAAATCTGACTTGTATATGCCTCCCTGGATGAGACTAATTCAAAACCAAAGGAGGACCGCCCGGAACGCTATGCTTACCTTCGAAGTTTCTTGGCTGAAGACGGCCAGATTTTTACTGCGGCTCAAAGTTCTCATCTAGGGAGTCAGTGCTTAAATTCTGAAAAACGAGCACCTGTGGTGGTTACGTCACGGACTCCTTGCCTCCTTGCCCTTATCACACGCTGCCCCATATATTATCATCCTGACCATTAAAGTCACACTCTCCCTCTTGCTTTGCGCTTGCGCCTGATGTATTGCTAAGACCCCAATGAAAGTGGAGACAAAGCTTGGCACAGGGTCTTTTGGCACTAGGGCGTCTGGTCCCCAGGCCTCTCCTTTCTCCTACTAAGGTTTTCATTAAACCCGACAATCCTTCAGGGCTTCAGAAGACAAATGGGATGCCTGGACTATGGTGGCTGTGGCAGACGGAACTGCCGCGGGGGTCTGAGGTGATTTAAGACTCAGTGACAAACAAGGGGGAGCTGCTTTGTGAAGAGGAAACCTTGAGAAAACTAGAAAGAAATGGTAGGAGTGACACAGGAAAGTCCCGCAGGCAACTCAAGGGCATCTGTCTGCAGCTACTCCCATTCTCTCAGCTTCTCCCTCAACAGGCAGCCACATACTGTCTGCAGCTACTCCCATCCTAGATAAGGTGGGATTGGCTTTCTTCTTCTTTCTTTTCTTCCTTTTTTAATTTTTTCCCGAAGCCTGGACTTTTCCAGACGTCCCCTAACGGGTGGGCGCTTGGACTCACGGGAAACTGAGGTCGGGTATTTGTCGGGCTCCCGGGTGGGCTCCGGCGGGCGCACGGCCGCCGTCGTCCTGCGCATGTGCAGCTCGGCCTGTGTGCGTGTTCGCGCACGCGTAGTGCCGCCGCGCTGCTCTCGCTTCCTGTCCGAGCCCAGGTCACCGCTCGCCGTGGTTCCCAGGCTTCGGCCTCCGGGGAGCGAGACTCCCGGGGCCTGCGGGGCTCTACGCCGTCTGGACGGGCCGGCACCCAGCGGGCGCGGGTCTGCGAGGGCCGGGCGGAGGTTCGAGCGGGGACCCTCGAGCGCGAGCCCCGGAGCCCGCGAGCTGGGCCGGAGGGGCCGGGCGAGCGGGCGGCGGCGGCGCTGGGCGGCGGGGCCCGGCCCGTCTGCGCCCGCGGGACGGCGAGGCCCCGGGCGGCCGATTCGGGCCCCGGGAGGGTCGTCGGCCCGAAGTGAGTTTGTCCCGTAGGCCCAGAGCCCGCTCCCCGGGAACGGCGGTCCCGCGAGGCGGAGGAGGAGCAGCCCCCGCCCCGGAGCCCTCGGGAGCTTTGAGGCAGCTCGGCGGGTCCCGACGGGGTAGGTCGTGCGCTCGTGGATCTTCCGGGCGGCGCGGCGGCGAGAGGGCGCGAGCGGCTGGACGGGGAGGGATGGGCGCTCCCCCGGGACGCGGGACTCGTGGGACCCAGGTTTCCCGGGGGCGCAGAGGGTCCCCGCCTCCCTCCCCACCGACACCCCTTGCTCCCCTGGTTCCCTGTCCGGCTTCCCGACGTGTCTCTAAGCGTGCAGGAGTGTGTACTGACCCCGCTGGGTTGTGCCCTGGAGCATCCCACAGTGTCGCGCAGGACCAGGGCGTGAGGGCCAGCTGCTGCTGCCTGGGTTGACAGAGGAGGAGATTGGGCCTGAGCAGAGAGGTGGCTTGTCCAAGGTGACGGGGTCTGTGGATGGGCTTGCTCACAGGACTCAGCTCCTGGGCCGGTGTTCTGTCTGCTCGGTTACAGTTTTCTTAAAAGATTCTTATGTGCAGCGATATGATACCGTTGAAGTGATATCATTTAGAAACAAAAGTATGCCTTGATGCACATTTATCCCATTTTAGAGAGCTAGTGTTCTCTGTTCCTGTGGATACTTTAATTTTAAGCAATTTGAAGGGTCAGTAAGAATTTGTACAGTGTAAGAGGAGAGTTTTTTTTTTTTAACATTAGTTTAATGAAGGCAAGCTATTTGACAAACTAGTCGATGTTTATATTAAACAATGAGAGTAACCCATCTAATCACCTCCTGATATGTGGGAATGACAACAGTTCTACTCTGTGTTTCTCCTTCTGAGTGTTCACAGGGTATGAACTTTCTTTGGTGGTTATTATGCAGGGTTTCTGCCTTGGCAAGCTGGATTACCTGTGACTTTTATTTCTTCTACTTGTCTAGGTCCACTGTTAAGAGTCTGTACGCTTTTCCAAGAGCAGCAGAAAATGAATGAATCCCAGGTGCGTTTTCCTATCTCCGTATATGTTCCCTTGCTTGGTTTTGTAATGTGTTTCAGGAGGTTTATATGGATCCAGATTTTAAAATGAGACTATGGAAATAAAAGACATTATCATGTAAAGTACAATTATTAGGGTGTCAGCACCCAGAGTCTTTTTTTCGAGTTCACGTGTGCAGATAGTAGGCTACCTCAGGGCTGTGGTGGTCGAGCTGCACATATGACTGATGTTCCTGACAGTCGCAGAAAAGGAGAGTAATGCCCGTTATATAATTTGAATTGACTGTAAGAGGATGCCAATTTTGTTACTTGTGGGTTTTAAAGATTTCCTAGGACTTGAAAAAATGTCTTTGTTGAAATTGATGTAACTGTGGGTAGCTTTCCTAATGACAACCATTAAATCATTGCAACATGTGGCTTATACTTGTTGCTTATCTAAGCTGAGGGCCTGCTGTGTATAATTTTTCCAGGCAGCAAAATACCTCGATCCAAGGAGACAAATTTCACTGTTACTGTTTGATCCAGGGTTAAAAGTTGTCTGAGGGAATGGCCTGCCCATCCTTCAGATGCTTCTGTTACTGTTCATTTGGGTTGTATAGTAAATAATACAGCAAGATATTCTCTACTAAGTATGTCCTCACTCCCCTTCCCATTTCAATCCTCAGCATCTTGATTTTGTCCTCACCCCTCTCCCGAACGTGTTGGTAAAGATTAGCAGTGACCTAATTATGTTCCAAGCCATCAGACATCTTCCAGCCCTTATCTCATGTGACCATGCATGTGACTTTGACATATTACTTCCAAACTGGTATTGTCTTCATGGAGCTCCCTTTTCTTGGCTTTAAAAAAAAAAAAAAGTCTCTTGCCAATATTTCTGTATGTATCTAAAACTGATTAGGAGCCTTTTAAAAAGTGGGTGAGGGTAACCCACAATACCTTTCTTAATATATAGTATCTGGTGTTCAAAGTTTCACCGTTTCCTGAATGCTTTGTGGTTTATTCTTTTCAGTCAGGATACAGACAGAGGCCACACTTTGTGGGGTGGTGGGTGATGGAGGCTAAGTCTTTTAAATCTTTTACTAGTAGTTCCTCCAGTGTGTCTTTTGTGTTACTTCTGTGTAATTTATCTTTTGAAGAAATTGGGCTTATCCTCGGTTTCCTGTGGTCTGGGTTGTGTTGACCACATTGTCATCATTTTAACTTTAACACTCTTTTTTATTATTCCCTAGATGCCTTATAAGATTGGTAGTTAGCTCTGGAAGTTTACCCACTTCCGTTCAGTTCTTTTGGCAAGACTTTATTGCCTGTGACACTTGTCTGCTTTCTCTTGGAAGCCGGTATCCTCTTCCTGTCTTTGTTTTTTTGATATTAGCATCCATTGATTGATGTTCATTGCCAAAGTCCGCTGATTCTTTAGGGGAAACAAGATGGTGCTGTGCTACTTTGCCATTTCTTCCTCATTTACTGGCTATAATACTTTTCTGAAGAAAAACATCTCTTTAATTGGTTCTGTGGTTCATACAGAAAAGGCAATTGTCACAATATTGAGTAGGCTCCTGAGCAACTAGGATTTTTGTGTGTTTGTTTCATTTCGTTATCATTATGAGCTCCTGGGTTTACACATATTTTAAATACTCCAGTACACTGAAGTTGTTACTGTCTTTGACGCCTAAGTGGTTCTGTCTTTGACCAGAGAAATACCTTCAGATCGGTTTCTGAGTCCTTTTGAAACATCCGCTATACATATATTTTTTAAAGATTTTATTTATTAGAGAGAGAAAGTGCACAGGGTGGGGAGGGACAGAAGAGGAGAGAGAATCCCAAACAGATTCTCGCTGAGCATGGAGCCTGACACGGGGCTCGATCCCAGGACCCTGAGATCATGATCTGAGCCAAAACCAAGAGTCAGACCCCCAACTGACAGCCACCCGGGCGCCCCCCACATGTGCTTGAGAAGATTGCCTATTCTGCTGTTGGTGGGAAAAGTTCGATAAAGGTCGATCCGATCAAGTTAGTAGTGTTGTTCAGGTGAATGATTCCTTGCTGATTTCCTGCCTCCTTGTGCTCTTGTCCTGAGAGAGGGAAGTTGAAATCGCGGGCAACTGTGGTTTGTCTCTCGCAATTCTATCGAGTTTTGCTTCATGTATATTATCATGTATGTAAACATTTAAATTGTTACGTCCTCTGGATTAATTAACCACTTTGCCATTGTGAGAGCAGCTTCTTTACCCCGGTAATATTCTGTGCTGTGACGTGGACTTTTTCTGATATTCATGCAGCTGCTCCAGCTTTCTTTTGAGTAGCGTTGGCATCTGATTCCATTCTTTTACTTTTCTTTTACTTTTAAACTATTTCTGTCTTTATACTTAAAGTGCATATAGTTGGATCTTGCTTTTTTTATTGAATCTGAGTTTCTGCTCATTAATTGGGTTGCTTGGACCATTTATACACAATATGATTATCGATATAACTGCTTAGGTTGTAGTCTGTTTTGGTTTTTTGTTTGTAACATCGGCTTTCTTTTTTCTTCTTTTTGTCTTCCTTCCTTTTGATTGATTGTGTATTTTTTATGATTCCATTTTACATCTTGTGTGGGGTTGTTAGCTCTAACACTGTTGTTATTTGTGATTACTTTGGGGTTTATGGTATGCAGCTTTAACTTACCAGTTTATTTTCAGGTAATGCACTGTTTATTGCTTAGAATATAGGGAGCTTGTGGGGCGCCTGGGTGGCACAGCGGTTAAGCGTCTGCCTTTGGCTCAGGGCGTGATCCCGGCGTTCTGGGATCGAGCCCCACATCAGGCTCCTCCGAAAAGATTTTATTTATTTTAATAAAATCTTAAAAAAAAGATTTTATTTATTTTAATAAAATCTTTAAAAAAAAGATTTTATTTATTTTAATAAAATCTTTAAAAAAAAGATTTTATTTATTTTAATAAAATCTTAAAAAAAAGATTTTATTTATTTTAATAAAATCTTAAAAAAAAGATTTTATTTATTTTAATAAAATCTTTAAAAAAAAGATTTTATTTATTTTAATAAAATCTTAAAAAAAAGATTTTATTTATTTTAATAAAATCTTAAAAAAAAAGATTTTATTTATTTATTTGACAGAGAGAGAGACAGCCAGTGAGAGAGGGAACACAAGCAGGGGGAGTGGGAGAGGAAGAAGCAGGCTCCCAGCGGAGGAGCCTGATGTGGGGCTCGATCCCAGAACGCCAGGATCACGCCCTGAGCCAAAGGCAGACGCTTAACCGCTGTGCCACCCAGGCGCCCCAATAAATAAAATCTTTAAAAAAAAAAAGAATATAGGGAGCTTGTCACTTCCATTTCTCCCCTCTGTGTCATTATGCTGTTATGTCATTTTACTTTTACAGGTAGAATCAATCCCATAATACATTGTGATTTTTAAGTAAATAGTTATTTTTTAAGGAGTAAGAAAATAACATAGTTGCCATTTCCGGTATTTTTCATTTCTTTATGTAGATACAGATTTTTATCTGCTGTCATTTTCCTTCTGCCTGAAGGGCTTCCTTCAACACTTCTATTTGTTGGGGTTTTTTTTCTTTTTCAATTTTTTATTTAGATTTTAGTGAACATACAGTGCCATATTGGTTTCAGGAGTAGAATTCAGTGATTCATCACTTACATAGGACACCTGGTGCTCATCACAACAGTGCCCTCCTTTATGCCCATCACCCATCTAACCCATCCCCCAGCCACCTCCCTCCATCACCCCTCAGTATGTTCTCTGTCATTAGGAGTCTTATCGTTTGATTTCCGCCCTCCCTTTTTTTCCCTTCCCATATGTTCATTTGTTTTGTTTCTTAAATTCCATATATGAGTGAAATCATATGATATTTGTCTTTCTCTGACTGATTTCGCTTAGCATGATACCCTCTAGTTCCATCCATGTTGTTGCAAATGCTAAGTTGTTGTTCTTTTTGATGGCTGAGTAATATTTCACCACATATAAACACACACACACACACACCACGTCTTCTTTATTCATCAGTCAGTGGACATTTGGGCTGTCTCCATATCTTGGCTGTTGTAGATCATGCTGCTGTAAACATCAAAGATTCTCCTTTGAATCTGTATTTTTGTATCCTTTGGGTAAATACCTAGTAGTGTCATTGCTGGATTATAGGCTATTTTTATTTTTAATTTTCTGAGGAACCTCCATACTGTTTTCCACAGTGGCTGCACCAGTTCGAATTCCCACCAACAGTGAAAGAGAATTCCCCTTTCTCCACATTCTCGCCAACACCTGTTGTTTCTTGTGTTGTTGGTTTTAGCCGTTGTGACAGGTGTGAGGTGATATCTCATTGTGGTTTTGATTTGTGTTTCCCTTGTGATGAGTGGCATTGAGCATTTCATGTGTCTGTTGGCCATTTGTAGGTCTTTGGAAAAGTGTCTATTGTCTTCTGCACATTTTTTAACTGGATTATTTGTTTTTTGGGTGTTTGATAGGTTCTTTATAAATCTTGGAACACTTCTAGTTGCTGATGAGTTCTTTCAGCTCTTGTATGTCAGAAAACGGCTTTATTTTGCCTTGGCTTTTATTTCAGGGGAGCTTTGCTGGGTTTTCTCCTCCTGTACTTCAGATGTGTTCCCCTACTGTCTTTTTGCTTCCATTGTTTCCAAGAGAAATGTGATGTCATCCTCACCTTCATACCTCTGTTTGTACTGTGGTTTTTGTTTTTTCTTCTAGCTGCTTTTAAACTTTTTATTCGTGATTTTGAGCAGTTCGTGATATGTCTTGATATTGTTTTCTTCATGTCTCTGTGCTTAGGGATCATTGAACTTCTTGGATCTGTGTTTTTATGATTTTCATCAACTTTGGGAACTTTTTGACCACATTGCTTCAAATATTCCCCCCGCCTCCTTCCAGCCGTCCTTCAGCAAGTCCTCTTACCTGTGTGTCACGCTACTTGAAGTTGTCCCACAACTCTCTGACACTCTTTGTTCTCTTTAAATTCCTTTTTCTCTGTGTGTTTCATGTTCTGTAAGCTTCTGTTGCTATGCTTCATGGTCACTGATCCTTTTTTCGGTGCTGTGTTAATCTAGTCTGGGGTAACTTTCATCTCAGACACTGTAGTCTTTGTCTGTAGAAGTTCAATTTGAGTCTTTTTTTATGTCTTCCCTGTTCTTACTCAAATGTTTTGAACATAAGGAATACGGTAATAGACTATTTTAATGTTCAATGCCACTTGTAACATCTGGGTCAGTTCTAGGCCCACTTAAGCAGATGCATGATTTTATGTATGGCTTGTTCTTTCCTGCGTGTTTCCCAGTTTCTCAATCCTTACCTCCTCTCAGTCCTCCCTCTCTGCTCCAGGGCTGGAAACTCTCAGGGCAGTAACCACCAGCCTCCCCTTGTTAATTTCCTGTCTCTGATTCCTGTCCATCGCTTCAAGATCCATGTCTTGAAAACCACTGCATTGTATACTCTGTTTTTCGGTGTCCTTTCAGGAGGCAGGGTAAATGTGATCCTTGTCCATCTTTGCTGAAAGTAGTCCTAATGCCTGTATTTTGAGTCAGTTAGAAACCTTTCCCCACATCCGGGTTATAGGGAAATTCACCCGTTGTTTTTTTTTTCTGTGTTGTTTAATATTTTTTATTTATTTATTTATTATTATTTTTTAAAGATTTTATTTATTTATTCGACAGAGATAGAGACAGGCAGAGAGAGAGAGGGAACACAAGCAGGGGGAGTGGGAGAGGAAGAAGCAGGCTCATAGCAGAAGAGCCTGATGTGGGGCTCGATCCCATAACGCAGGGATCACGCCCTGAGCCAAAGGCAGGCGCTTAACCGCTGTGCCACCCAGGCGCCCCTAATATTTTATATTTAGATCGCTGATCCAGTTGGACTTTTTTCTTTTATGGTGTAAGGTATGGATGCAGTTTCATCCATGCTCAAATGACTGTAGTTGCTCTAACACTGTTTACTAAAAATCAGTATGTTGTTAGATTGTCTTATAATATCATAGGTCCTCATGATATGTCACTTAATCATACAAGGCTATTTCTAGACTTTGTGCTCTATTCCACTGACCCATCTCCATCTGTATGCCGACACCAAACCCTTTTAATCATAAAGGTTGTGTTTTAATTTGGTAGGAGTTAGGCCCCCCTTGATTTTCCCCCCCTTGCATGAACTTTCATGCCATCTCACCTAGTTCCAGGAAAAATGCTTTTTGGTATTCTTGTTGGGATCACATATCTGTAAAGTAATTGAGGGGAGAGTGGTTTACATCTTTGTGTTACTGAGTTGACCTGTCCAGGAACAGGAGCATCATTCCTTTTGCTCCAGTGTGCTTCTGTGCCTTTCAGGAGTGTTTTCAGAGTTGTCCTAGTACAGATTTTGTACATTTCTTATTAACAGTTTTATCTTTTCTGTTACTCCATAAACTGTGTGTTCGCTTGAATCTTCTTAGTCTGTTAATGTAGCAAGGGCTATTAGGGTTTTTTTTAATGATTTTCTTTTCTTTTCTTTTCTTTTCTTTCCTTCTTCCTTTCTTTTTTTTTTTTTAAGATTTTATTTATTTATTTGACAGAGAGAGAGACAGCGAGAGAGGGAACACAAGCAGGGGGAGTGAGAGAGGGAGAAGCAGGCTCCCAGCGGAGCAGGGAGCCCAATGTGGGGCTCGATCCCAGGACTCTGGGATCACGCCCTGAGCCGAAGGCAGATGCTTAACGACTGAGCCACCCAGGCGCCCCTCTTTTCTTTTCTTTTCTTTTCTTTTCTTTTCTTTTCTTTTCTTTCTTTTTTTTGTAAGTTTATTTAAATCCTCTCTACACCCAATGTGGGACTCAAACTCACGACCCCAAGATCAAGAGTTGCACGCTCTTCCAGCTGAGCCAGCCAGGCTCCCTGGGGCTGTTGCTTTATGTGTGCCAATTTTATTTATTTATTTATTTATTTATTTATTTAAAATATTTTATTTTTTTTTAAGATTTTTTAAATTTATTTATTCAACAGAGATAGAGACAGTCAGCGAGAGAGGGAACACAGCAGGAGAGTGGGAGAGGAAGAAGCAGGCTCACAGCGGAGGAGCCTGATGTGGGGCTCGATCCCATAATGCCGGGATCACGCCCTGAGCCGAAGGCAGACGCTTAACCGCTGTGCCACCCAGGCGCCCCAAAATATTTTATTTATTTATATGACAGAGAGAGAGACAGCCAGTGAGAGAGGGCACACAAGCAGGGGGAGTGGGAGAGGAAGAAGCAGGCTCCCAGCAGAGGAGCCTGACGTGGGGCTGGATCCCAGAACTCCGGGATCACTCCCTGAGCCGAAGGCAGACGCTTAATGACTGAGCCACCCAGGCGCCCCTGTGTGCTGATTTTATATAACATTATTCCTTTATTGAGTTGGTTTTGTCATTGATTCTCTGAGTTTTCTGGGTATAGTGTATCACTTGCAAATAGAAATAGTTTTCACTATTACTCTGTTGATTAGCATGCCTCTAATTGTTTTCTCCAGCGGGAGGTAGTTTTGCCTTGTTCCTGATCTTACTGGGCATGCACCTAGTGTTTGTCCACTAAGTAAAACCCTGACTTTAGAACTGAGAGGACTTTACCTGTGCATGTGTGTCCACATCTCCATGAGCTTAAAAAGCACACGTGTGCTTGCATGTGATTCAGATTGTACGTGTATCGCACATACTACGTGTGTTAGGGTAGGAGAGTGTGTGCGTATACATCTATTCATGCTAGTGAAGTATCCATTCCTATTTTCTTGGGGGTTTTTTTAATCACGGATGTATCTTGAATATCATCAGAGGTTTTTCAGCATCTTTGTGGAGATAAAAGTCTTTTCTTAGCCCTATTAGAATGGCATATTATGTTAATGGATTTCCAAAGATTAAATGAGTCTGTATTCTTGGAGTAAGTGCCACTTAGATATTGTATATTTTTCATTCTGGCATTGGATTCTGTTTGCTGATATCTCGTTGTGGATGTTTGTGTTGATATAAGCGGTATTGGTGTGTGATTTGATCTGTCTTACTGATTGCTTGGTCAGTCTTCCAACCCCGCCACTCCTTGCCTTGTGGACTAACTGAACCCGGGTTATTACTCTCCATGGCAGTTCATCAGCTCACTTGTTCTGGATCGACTACGATGTCCTGCTGTGGATTCTCAGTCATCTCAACTCCTGCAGTCTTGGGGAATCTCAGCCTGGGCACCTACATGGGGGATAGAAAACCCTGTGTTGATACATCGTTTGTAAACAGCAGGATGATGGGCCACGTGTGCCGAGCACTTCCCTTCTGAGACAGGAGCTGAGTGTTGGCCGCCCCAGCACCGCTGCTTGCAACGGCACTGGACACTCCTTGCTGCACTTTCAGGGGGGCTTCTGTACCCCCATGCTCCTCTGTGGTGGCTCTCGCTCTCTTTCAGCAGAGGATATCTTGAACGTTTTGAGGAAAGTGTTTCCTTTGATAATAAATTGCCCTGTTTCCCTGAAAGAATCTAATGTCTGTAGGCTGAAATGATAGCTTGGCTTGGTGTCCAGTTCTGGGTTTGAAATCCTTTTTCTTTTCACGAGCCGTGGGCGGTTGTCCAAGGGTTTTTCCGAGGTGAGAAGTAGAATGGCAGTTTCCAGAGTAACTGGTGTTTTTTTCCCCCCCACCTGTAACTTTTTAGATTTTTTTCCTTAATTTTTCAGTTTGGAGCATTTTATCAGGAAATTTCTAGGTCTGTGTTTTCCCCCCAATATTCTTGTTTGCGAATCCCTTGTGACATGATGGTTTACCTGATCCTTCGGCTCCGGTATCGTTTTCCGTCCTGCCTTTGATTCTTTGTGTTCGCCCTTCTTGTTTTCTGTTCCTGAAAATGTTGAATCTGTCGGATCTGGCTTTTGTATCTCAAGCTTTATTTCATCATTTCAATTTCTTGTTATCTGAGACATTTCTTAAATTGTATATTCTGTGTCCCGTTTGTTATTTAAGCCTCTTACTTGGGGTTTTAAGAAATTCAACAATTTGGTTTTTAATTTCTAAGTATTTGCTGGCTGTTTTGGGGAGAATGTCTTCATTTTTTAGGGGCAACATTCTTTTTTTTTTTTTTTTTTTTTTTTAAAGATTTTATTTATTTATGTGACAGAGAGACAGTCAGTGAGAGAGGGAACACAGCAGGGGAGTGGGAGAGGAAGAAGCAGGCTCATAGCGGAGGAACCCGATGTGGGACTCGATCCCGGTACGCCGGGATCACGCCCTGAGCCGAAGGCAGACGCTTTAACGACTGCGCTACCCAGGCGCCCCTAGAGGCAACATTCTGCTTAATTATTGAAAAATACAAATCAGTAGAAAAAATGGGAGTTGTTTCCTATATGAAATTGATTCTGTCATTGTCGAGCTGCTCTTCTGATGTTTATCTTTTATTTACACCGTTTTCCTCAATTAGCTGACGATTCTTGACTTTTTTTTATTTCACGTTTTGAGAGAAAAATTACTAATAGCTAATGTGAATGTACTCAACTAATGACCCCATTTCGCTCTTTTCTTTATGAAGAGGATGACTGCAGAGCTCTAGAAGCTAGTGAATTAGGGAAATGTGTTTAGGTAGACATCACTTCAGTTTTTCTTCCCTTTTTTTATTGTGATAAATTACACATAATGTGAAATTTACTGTTTTAACTGTTTACTGTTTTAACCATTTTACTACTTTAACCATTTTAAAACATACAGCTCAGCGGCCTTAAGTACATTCACATCGTTGTGCAACCACCACCACTGTCCATCTCGAGAACACTTCTCATCTTACAAAACTGAAGCTCTGTCCCCACTAAATAGTAATGCCCCACCTCCCCTCCCCCACCCCTGGCAGCTGTTGTACTTTCTGTCGCTATGATTGTGAGGGTTCCGAGTATGTCACCTAAGTGGAATCATACAGTATTTGTCTTTTTGTAACTGGTTCATTTCACTGAGCGTGATGTCTTTAAAGTTCAACCGTGTTATAGCAGGTGCCACAACCTCCTTCTTTTTCAGCCTGAATATTACTCCATTGTACGTGTAGACCACATTTTGCTTGTCTGTTCATCTGTCGTTGGGCACTTGGGTTACTTTTGCATTTTAGCTATTGTGAATAATGCTGTGATGAGCGTGGGTGTATAATTACCTCTTTGAGACTCTGCTTTCAGTTCTTTTAAGTATATACCCAAAAGTGGAATTGCTGGATCATAAGGTAAATTCATAATAAATTTAATTTTAATTTTTGAGGAGGTCTCGTGCCTGCAGTGGCTGCCCCAGTTTGCATTCCAGCGATAGTGCACAAGGGTTCTCATTTCCCCAACGTGTTATTTCCCAGCTTTTTGGTAGTAGCCACGCTAGGGGACGGGTGGCGGTAACTCACTGTGGCTTTGATTTGCACTGGTGACTGGCGATGTTGAGCATCTTCCTGCGTGCTCCTTGGACACGTGTGTGTTTTCTTTGAGAAATGTCCATTCCAGTCCTTTGCCCATTTTGAATCATGTTAGTTTCTGTTGTTGGTCTTAGGGATTCGCTCTGTATTCTGGGTATGAGTTCTTTACCAGAGACACAATAGGCAGATATTTTTCCCATTCTGTAGGCTGCCTTTTTCTTCTGTGCATGGTGTCTTCTTACACATGGAATCTGTAGGCACCACTCCCATTTTGAACTAGCCGCAAGTTGGCACACAAGGTTAAGTCGCTCGAGTTGCTTTTCTCTGAGTGTGGTTCTCTGAGAGCTGCCTTGGGGAAGATCAGCCACGTCCAGCTCGGATAGAGTGGATGTGTGTCCTGGTTTGCCCGAGACCCTCTTGGATCATACCCATATTCCATCCAGTTTAACATTTATCCCAGACAGACATCTGTCTGTGTCACAGTGAATCTGTGACCCCCTCCCAGCCTTGAGGCCTGAAGTGTGTTGCGCTCTGCTACGTGTGTGACCACGGTGCCCACAGCCGGAGAGGTCTTACCGTCCGCCACTCATCCCACTGCTCTGTGGACTCGAAACTGGGAACCACCCGGGCTGCTAAGGTGCTCCTGTGGCTAATTGCTCTTCACCTCCGCTGCCGACAGGGACCCTGTGCCCTCTCGATGGGCCTGGGGATTCTCCAGGGCTCCGGGACACTCCACGGTCCACCCTTGCTGGGGCCCAGCGTGCGTCCTGTGTGGAGCAGTGCGATCTGTGGCTTCGGTTCTCATCTTCTCGGCTCCACAGGAATCTCCTCAGAGAAATTCCTGCTCGGGGAACAGCCTCTGTGTTCCAGGGCTCTGTTCTTGTATTTCTTTGAACGGACTTTTCGGGGGTTTTGTTTTGTTTTGGAGGCGGGAAGGTAACCGTGTACAGTTTACCCCACTGAGTTAGAGTCTGCTCCTGCCGTCAGAGAGCTGTGCTTTAGCAAGGGTCTCTCTGCCCTGTTCTTCCCGCCCCCTCTTCAGTGTCGACCCCGCCTCTGTTTCTGCTAGTTGGTACTTTACGCCTCTGCGTCTTCTTTCCGCCTCGATCCTGTGGCGCACGGGCTGTGAAGCCTAACCTGGCAGCCCATGAAACCGCGCTCCGTGCGGGCACTCGACCTGTCGGGGGTTCGTCAGTGCAAGTTATTGCTGCAAGGGTGAGCTGTTTGAGATGCGGTGTTTGGCCCAAAACTTGGAGGACGTAGAACCCTTAGTCACGCAGGTCACCACAGGTAAAAGTCCAAGATGAAAGAGCTGAACAGGAGGCCAGAGACTGAGCGCTGCGTGCACCCCCGTGACGAGGTGGGACAGGAGGCCGGGGGACAAAATATGTCTTTATTTCCATGGTGTTTCCCTGCCGGGCCAGAAGCTTTCTGAGAGCAGGAGCAGTGTCTTACTCATCTTGCATCCCCCAGAACTCAGTTCAGTTGCAAAATGGGAACTCAGTTGGTTTTCTGATTTTGGGGTTTGGTTTTTTTAGGGAGTGCGGAAGGAACCCAGAGGTAGTATTTCCACTCTGGTTTGTTTTCATTCCACAGTCTGTAACACACAGTCAGGTTTTCAGTGTTCACGGTTGACTTTATCAGTGAGCTTGAGCTTGCTAAGCTCCCGTGGCCGCGCGTCTCCTACACGTGACGGGTTCCAATCTGATGCCATTATAGGGGCCAGTGTCGTTCAGGGACGTGGCCGTGGACTTCACCCAGGAGGAGTGGCAGCAGCTGGAGCCTGATGAGAAGACCACGTACCGGGACGTGATGCTGGAGAACTACAGCCACCTCGTCTCCGTGGGTGAGGAGAGCCTGCCGTGTGGGTCGCTGCCCCAGGGGTGGAGGGGGCCTGCCAGTTTAATGATTTTTTTTTCTCAAGTTTGAAGAAATAAGTGTTAGGACCATTTAACTCCCTTTCGGCACCAGGGATGGTATTTGTATGTTGGCCTCTGAGGCAGCATCTCAGACTCAGAGATCTGAGAGCCAAGCAGCCGGTCCAAGTCTGGCTCCATTTCTCACTCACAGGGTACGACAGCACCAAACCGAAAGTGATCCTCAAGTTGGAGCAGGGAGAGGAGCCGTGGGTCGCCGAAGGAGAACTACCATGTCAGAATCATCCAGGTAAGTTAGGAGCTCGGTACAGTTTTGAACGTCCCCCCCTCCCACCCCACTTTGGGAGGGTCTGAGGGCAGCCCCAAGCCTCCAGCGCCCGGGCCACACCTCCCGGGCCACACCTCCCAGGCCGCAGGCAGCTTGCTCCCTCCAGCACCATGTGCAGGCTGCTTTTCTGATTTTACATTCGATTTACACTTGTGGGCATTTTCCGCGCTAGCCAGTGCTGTGAGGACCCAGTCACTTCCTCCTCCTGCGTCCTCAGTAACTCACCCGCCCCCAGTAGCACAGAATTCCTTTCTTTGCAGCCATTCAGAAGTCTCAGAGAAAAATGAACTGGAGACGTTCTTGTTCATTCTTTTTGTCTTCCGTTTTCCTTCCTTGCCATGAAGTGCCTCAGGCTGATTTCCTGCCTATTTTCACTCCCTCCTTTATGCTCTAGGACACCAAAATCTGTCCCCTCCCTGAGCTGGTGAGGCCGGCTGCTGCCTCACGTAGGTGCTCCTGCGCTCTGTTTGGCAGCGATGAGCACAGGCCCTAAGTCAGTCTTCACGTGATGTGGTCAAACACTGACCCCTGTGCTTTGGAGCCCAAGTATAACTCAAGGACAGCTCGGGATAAAGAGGAACAAGAGCTTCATTGCTTTGTCGGGCAAAGGAGGCTGCAGAGGCCTGTGGTTTTCACAAACTGCAAGGAAGGGGGGTTTATAGGGAAAGATAGGATTGAGCTGGTTTGACAAGAGTTGTGTATATGCTGTCAGCCTTGTCAGTTGTTTTCAGGGTGGTGCCAGGTTCCTAAGACCACAGGCTAAGAAGGGCGGTGAGGAAGGTTTATGGAAGAGTGGGAGAAGGTTACTTTAAAATCAAGCTTCGTGAGGCACCTGGGTGGCTCAGTCAGTTAAGCATCTGCCTTTGGCTCAGGTCATGATCCCGGGGTCCTGGGATCGAGCCCCGCGTTGGGCTCCCTGCTCAGTGGGGAGTCTGCTTCTCCCTCTGCTGCTCCCCCTGCTTGTGGTCTCTCTTTCTGTCTTTGGCAAATAAATAAATGAAATCTTTTTTTAAAAATTAAAAAATAAAAAATAAATAAAATCGAGCTTCGTTGAAGCCTTGTGCAGCTGTCTTGATTTTTGTTCAGCTTTGTGCTTTAAGTGGTTCCAGTGTGCTGGTGCAGTGTGAGTCGGGCCTTCCTCTTTTCCCCAGCGCCTGCAGCCACCGTAGATGTGCAGGAAGCGTTTACTCATAAGTGAAGTTGCCCCCGCAGGACCTGTTTGCCATTTTTTTTTTTTTTTTTTTAATTTCTTAGTTTGGGTGCCTGGGTGGCTCAGTCGGTTAAGCATCTGCCTTCACTCAGGTCATGATCCCACGGTTCCCTGCTCAGTGGGGAGCTTCTCCCTCTGCCCCCCTGCCCCACTTATGCGCTTACATTCTCTCTCTCTCACAAAAATTAATAAAATCTTTAAAAAAAAAAAGTTCTAGGGGATGGGGGGATGTTTAGCCCAGTGATGGGTATTAAGGAGGGCACGTATTGCAAGGAGCAAACAATGAATCATGGAGCACTATATCGAAAACTAATGAATAATATAATAAAATTTTTTAAAAATAAAGATAAAAAAGTTCTTAGTTTATTAATCCTCATGAAAAACCTGCACAGTCGCCACAGATAAAGTCACTGCAGAATCTTTACTCCTCTTGTCCAGTCTCTGGCTCGCTGTTTGCGAGCACCAGCACTGGCTCTTGTTGTCCCCCTGACTTTCTTCATTCTGCTTTTGTGTTCCTTTCACTGTTTCCTGGAGGTCTTTTTCTTCTCGTACCGGCCATGTCTTGCAAGTCTGTATTTAGGTCCATTTTTCTTTGCGTTATCCAAGGAATCCTAAATCACGCCAAAGCCAGTTGTCTTGCCACCACCAAAATGGATTCTGAATCCAGATACAAAGATGACATCTGGTGTGGTCTTGTACACTGTGGCTGGTTGTTCCCGAATTACTGTGGCCTTCCCAGGGTGGAGAGCATCAATGACCATTTGTTTCCGCTGAAGTAGTCGCTTGCTCGTGAACTTCCTGGTCTGGATAGTTACCGTGTCTTTCATGATGGCAGCCGAGCTTCAAGCAGCCAGGGAGGAAAGAGGCTGTTTTCCATTCTTTAGTTCTCTTCGTGCCCCTTGAAAAGGTTCATCTTGTTTCAACTTTCAGGCCTTTTTCTTTGTATTTGTGCTGCTCGTCCAAACTGATACTTAATCCCTGTAACCTGTGGACTATTGTACCTGGCAGGTGGTCGTGTTAGAGAGGTGCTCCACTCCCTTCTTCCTCAGAGTGGCTGACAGTCAGCTACAAACTCCTCCAAACCATCCTGCACATCCTCCCCACTTCCTTTATTCATTACATTGTACTGGTCTTCTCTCCCTTGGTTCCTGTTTCTTATCTTTTGTGAAATGCTTTAAAATTTTCCTGCATATCCTTAGTTTCTTCTGACATCAGTGTAAAAAAAACATTTTCTCATACTTGGATGACAGTGAACCCTATTGGGAAATTGCAAAGTCTGTTCATCTGAAACATTCAGTTGATTTAACACTAGGCTGACAAGATGAGCCCATAACTATCTCATTTCTTCTGAAATAGATTTTACATTCTCCTCTCCTTGGGTGCCACTCAGTATGGTGTGATATTGCCCATCAGAATTCATGTCCTGTTTCCCCAGATTCTTGTTAAATTCCATTTGGTCTAGATCTCCAGACTGTCTTAGTCCCTTCTTCGTGTGTACTTCTGTTACCCAAATTACACGTTTTCCTTCCTTCCTTTTTAAATCGTAGTTATAAAGAGATAACAATCTATATCTGAAACTAATATAACACAGTATGCGAACTACATTTGAATTTTAAAAATAAGTAAAAGTTTTTTTTAAAAAACCTACCCCAGAAGAAATATCAAGGCTCAAAAAAACCACAGACGCATAATAAAATTAACCATTTTAACATTTTTGAGCATACAGTTCAGTGGTATTAACGATATTCACATTGTTGTGCAACAGAACCTCCAGAACTCTATCCTAAAAGTTCACCTCTTATTTGAGCTTTCCATAATTACTTATTCACCACACTTGTTTCTCCTTTCTCTTGAATCTACAGATACCGCAAAAGTTACTTGTTTCTCCCTTCTCTTGATACCCAATCCACAGATACCACAAAAGTTAGATACGATTCTGTATTTGGTACTTAATCCTCTTTCTCTACCTGAATTATAATCTTCCAAAGAGGAAGGATCTTTTCATTCTGCTTTGGTATGTAACATATAGAAGGCATTCTGTAAATTTTTCATGGACTGAGGACCCAGGTAAGAAAGACCTTTATTATCAATATCCATTGAGACATAATTTATCCTCAACTATAGATAAAACAGGGTTAGGGTGAACCTGAAAGCATCGATTTGATCAGTTTGGGAGCTACTTTAGTTTCTAATCACAGAGAGATTCCAGGAAAACTAGGAAATGTCACCATACTCTGCAGGTACACGGTTTAGTTAGGAAAGGAGAACATAGCTGCATGGACTAGTTCGGATTCAGCTTTCACACAGAGTACTTAACTTTCAAGTACATGTTATTTACAACTTTGTGTTAAAGCTGTTTTAAAAATTAAAGGAAGAAGAGCTCTAAACAGCTGGGAAGAGATTTGATAAATATTTTAAAGCTTCCCCTGAAGTATGGATAGGTGTTGAGTGTGGCCACCGCTGGAAGCCATCTTGGTGAATGAGAGTGTGAGCACAGGCTGGTGGTTGGGAGTAAGTGGGCATGGCCTGGCTTCCCGGAGCAGAAGGTATTAGAAGATTAGTGAAATGCTAGTTTGAGTATATTTGTGAATCCAGGTAATGAAAAATCTTACTGGTGAATGATAACTTCTCTTGTTTTGTTTTGTTTCCTGTTGGTATTCGGGGCTTGGAGGTCCAGGGATGGTATAGATTACTGAGCACAGAACTGTCGGTGTTGCATTGATTATGGATGAAGGCAGCTAACAATAGCTCAGAGGCTCCAAAGATTTGTAAGACACATAGAAATAAATACAAAGTTAATATTGTAGGGGCAGCTTTAGAAATTTGACATTTAAGGTTTTATATTAAACGAAACCTGCATGGATGGGAACTCGTGCTTCTTTTCAGGACTCAGTTAGTGTTATGTCAGGGATGTGATTGATTTTATGAAATTTAAGTGAGCAAATTGAAAGAAAATCGATGGGTAATTCTTTCAGATCATATACTGTTCTGAGCGATTTACATGCACTAAATTGGTTTTTCCCCAGTGGCGTGATTTGGGCACATTTCAGCTGTGTGAAGCTGCATCACAGTTAAGTAACTTGTTCAAGACCTGGCCAGTAGTGTGTTAGAGGTGGATTTGAATCGAGGTAGCCTCATCTCTGTGCTTTTAGCTGCCACGCTTTGTTGTGCAAACAAGTATAGTTAGGGTTAAGTAAGACCATAAGGATACTTCCGAGAGCCAACGTTTGTGGCTCAGTCTCTTGTCACCTGGTCCCATCTTACATTTCTTCCTGGTATTTATGTGCCTGGAACGCTCCCTCCAGGTGAATGAGAACCAGGGCTGGGGAGCTGGAGCCCTGGTGGTAGGAGTGTCTGTAAAGATGAGTTTGGAATTTTTAGAATGTTTATTTGGATTTATGTGCAGAATACAAAGGCAAAGATTTTGGAAGGATCTGGGCTAATGAGGATGTCATCGTGGTAATCTGTGTGTGAAGCAGTATCTTACAGTTTAATATAAATTGCAATCTCTTACTCCCAACATAATCCGTACTTGAATGTTTTCTTTGAATATTCATGCATCGATTGTTCTTGTTCTCCCACTGGACCAATGTACTCACGAGTCCTCCTGTTTGTGCCTTAATCTAGTTCTGTTTCAGTGACTGTGCCATCTGGTCATCATTTCTTGGGTTTATTTCACCTTTTCTACCAAAGTTTTGAACATGTTTGGGAAGTAACAAAGGTGCTTGTGTTTGGTGTGAATTTACTCTCCCTTCTTTCTCTAATGCTGAGTCCTGTCCCTCACTCATCCCTTCCCTGTGCCTACCCCACTCCACTCCATGTCTGTCTGTCTGTCTGTCTATCTCATATGACAGATCAGGGGGAAAGGAGGACTATACCCTCGTGATTATTTTTATTTGTGGAGATTGGCTGTAAAGCCAGAGTCAATCATATGGCAGGGCACTTGAGTACCACTCCCATTTGATACCTGGTGTATTCAGATTCACAAGGTTTGTTTAATTCTGTTCCTTTTTAGAAGAAGTCTGGAAAGTTGATGACCTGATAGAGAGAATCCCAGGAAGTGAAGATGAACATTCAAGGCAAGCTATTTCTATCAACGGCAAAACCCCGATTGAAGAGAGAGAGAATGCATTTGATAAAATGTGTAATGTGGAAACAAGCCTTGTTCCTTCAAGCGTAACATCTCATACTTGTGTCTCATGTGGAAAGAATTTAGAGTCTACTTCAGAATTAATTATTAGTGATGGAAGCTATGCAAGAAAGAAACCTGATGAGTGTAGTGAATGTGGGAAGATGTACCACGGAGGGAAACCCTATGAATGTAATCAAAATGGGGACGGCTATTCTCAAAATGAAGGGAATATTCTTCAGAAAATTCATATTTTGGAGAAACCCTTTGAATATAATGAATGCATGGAAGCCTTAGACAATGAAGCTGTTTTCCTGGCTCATAAGAGAGCTTATATGGGGGAAAAGCCCTATGAGTGGAATGACTCTGGGTCAGATTTCATCCAGATGTCAAATTTTAATGTATACCAGAGATCGCAGATGGAATTGAAACCCTTTGAATGCAGCGAATGTGGAAAATCCTTCTGTAAAAAGTCAAAGTTAATCATACATCAGAGGGCCCACACAGGAGAGAAACCTTATGAATGTAACGTATGTGGGAAATCCTTCAGCCAAAAGGGGACCCTCACTGTGCATCGCAGATCACACTTAGAGGAGAAGCCCTATAAATGTAACGAGTGTGGGAAAACCTTCTGTCAGAAGTTACATCTCACCCAACACCTGAGAACTCATTCAGGTGAGAAGCCCTATGAATGTAACGAGTGTGGGAAAACCTTCTGCCAGAAGACCCATCTCACCCTACACCAGAGGAATCATTCAGGAGAGAGACCCTATCCCTGTAACGAATGTGGGAAATCCTTCTCCCGCAAGTCTGCCCTGAGTGACCACCAGAGAACGCATACGGGAGAGAAACTTTACAAATGTAATGAATGTGGGAAATCCTACTACCGAAAATCTACCCTCATTACACATCAGAGGACCCACACGGGAGAGAAACCCTATCAGTGCAGTGAGTGCGGGAAGTTCTTCTCTCGGGTGTCGTACCTCACTATACATTATAGAAGTCACTTAGAAGAGAAACCCTATGAATGTAATGAGTGTGGGAAAACCTTCAATTTAAATTCAGCCTTCATTAGACATCGGAAAGTACACACAGATGAGAAACCCCACGAATGTAGTGAATGCGGAAAGCTCTCTCAATTCTCGTATCTCACTGACCATCCTGCGGCTCTTTTAGGGGACAAACCCTATGAATGTAGCGAATGTGGGAAAATCTTCCTTGACAGTTCAGCCTTCAGTGGGCACCAGTCACTTCCAAAAGGGGAGAAATCCTATGAATGTAACATCTGTGGAAAATTGTTCTCGGAGTTGTCGTACTATACTATACATTACAGAAGTCACTCTGAAGAGAAACCCTATGGATGCAGTGAATGTGGGAAAACCTTCTCCCATAATTCATCCCTCTTTAGACATCAAAGAGTGCACACAGGAGAGAAGCCCTACGAGTGTTACGAATGTGGGAAGTTCTTCTCTCAGAAGTCCTATCTCACCATCCACCACCGGATCCATTCGGGAGAGAAGCCCTATGAATGTAGTAAATGTGGGAAAGTCTTCTCTCGGATGTCAAACCTCACTGTGCACTACAGAAGCCATTCAGGAGAGAAGCCCTATGAATGTAATGAGTGTGGGAAAGTCTTTTCTCAGAAGTCCTACCTCACTGTACACTATAGGACTCATTCAGGAGAGAAACCCTACGAATGTAACGAGTGTGGGAAAAAATTCCACCACAGGTCAGCCTTCAATAGCCATCAGAGAATTCACAGGAGAGGGAATGTGAATGTACTGGATGTGGAGAATCTTCTGTGACGTCAAAACTCTTTGAGTATGACGAAATCTAACGGGGAGTCAGATGTCACTGAGAGTTCGTGTTTCTGAATGGGGAGAACCATTGAGGCATTAGATTCATCTCTACCTGATTTCTCACAGAGAAGAATCCCTAGGAATACAAGAAGAAGCAAAGCCTTCAGCAAGATCCTGCAACACATTGGGCACAAGATAATTTATACAGGAGTGAAACTTGATGAATATTTAATATTTATTTTGGAATTCAAATTATATTTACATATCAGGGAATCATACCAAGGCGAGATCTATCAGAGTGATGAGTGTGGGAAAACATATTGTCTTGGAAATTGTTATATTAAAAGCCATATTTCTGATGTAAATTCTGATGTTTATAGGAAAGCTCTCAGAAGCTGTCAGCTCTGAATAAACCATGGTATAAAATGAAGTTTTGGAATCATCAGGAGTTTATAATGAGGACAGTAGCATTAAACACATATATGACAGTTTCTATCATGTTTTAAAAATGCGGCTTAACAGTAATTGTATGCAAATTTGAATTTGAATTATTTGGGAAAAGGCGGTATTCTGAGTATTGAGGTGGCAAAATGTACTAACAGGATATGTGTTGTTGGTGAGACATTTGCTAGATATGAGATAGTTAAGTACGTACTTTTTTATTTGTTGGGAAGCATCGACAAATGGGTTTTTAGCAAATGCCCCATCAATAAAGGCTAAGCCAGTGGTTTTTGTAGCGAATTCGACTATGTTTGAGCAAAAAAGATTTTAAGACACTATTTTCATAAACTATGCATAGATGATTTGGAGTTAAGTCTGTGTCAGTAAAAGAGGGCATCCGCACAGTTTATCTGTAGAATACACACAACTCTTGTGCCACCCCGCTCATCTAATCCATAGTTGAGTGCGCGGTGTGCCAGTAGTATGTCATTCAGAAATTTCATCTTTCCTTTTATCTGACGTGAATACTATGTCATTATTTTGTGA
Source organism: Ursus maritimus (assembly GCF_017311325.1). Lineage (NCBI taxonomy): Eukaryota > Metazoa > Chordata > Mammalia > Carnivora > Ursidae > Ursus > Ursus maritimus. Next base: position 4,518,257 of record NW_024424452.1, on the reverse strand, counting down.
ACTGCCCCTCATTCCCAGTATTTTGGAACAAATACAGGTTTCTAGCAGACAGTTTTAGTTGATTAACTCAGTGTCTTTTCTCCCCTTAATTCCTTGCTGGAAGAGTTTGTTCACCATTTCCTCACATGACACAGAGGGTGAATCCTGATTCATCTAAACCAGTCATGATAATTCCATTCCGATTGCCAGTAACCTGTTTACAGTGGTCACACGACCCAGTTCACTGGGCCAAGGAATGCAAGGGTCCTTTAATAATCAAAAATTAAGCACTGGACTACCTTATGGAAACAAGTAATCTAGGATGCAAAAAAGTCACGTGGTAAAGTCAGCATCCATTAATGTTCTTCATAAGCTGTGGATTTGAAAGGAACTTCCCTACTTGGATGAAAAGTTTCTAAAACTACAACCACCAGCATACCTAATACTGAAATATTGAAAGTTTTCTCCAGGATGGAAAAAAAAAAGGAAGAAAAAAATCTATCTTCTGTCACTAATGGTATTCAGTATTCTGCAGAAGGATGTAGCCAGGAGAATAAGGCAAGAAAAATAATTAAAGAGCCTGAGGATTAGAAGTAAAACTTTTATTTGCAGTTGACATGATTTTGTACATTGAAAGTTCTGAGGAATGCACAAATAATTAGAATTAATGACTAAGTTTAGCAGGGTCCCTGCATAAAGCTCATTATGCAAAAATAGTTTTTTAATATACCAGCAGTGAACATAAAAAATGAAAAAGTTAAAAGCAATACCATTTACAGTAGCATCAAAAATCCTCAAGTGCCTCGAGGGAAAATTACCTAACACCATATTTTCAAGAAAAAAAATTACAAAACTCGAGAGGGCTATATCTGGTTTATAGATTCCAGGACAGTTTTAAAAAAGATCTCAGTTTTCCCCCACATTAATTCATATGTTCAATGCAATCTTAAAAGTCCTACTAAGTTCTTGAATTGAAATTACACTAACTCTAAAATTCAAAAGACCCATAGTAGTCAAGGCTATCTTCCGGAATAGACACAGTAAAAGAACTTATATTACCAGGTATCAAGGAAGACCTGTCATAAAGCCACAGAAATTATAATTGTGTGGTATTGGTGCAGAGATAAACAAATTGACCGTTGGGACAGAATAAAGATTCCAGAAACACCCGTGTATAATACAGTCACTTGGTTTTTGCTGAAGATGATAATGCAGTATAATGGGGGAGAGGATATTCTTTCTAATAAATGCCTTGTCAATTAGATTTAATAATTTAATAGAAAATAGAGAAGTGGGGGTTGAGATGGATTACAGATCTAAATATGAAATATAAAATAATAAAGCTTTAAAAAGAAAACTTAGCAGACCGTACATAGCCTTAAAGTAAGAAAATTTTTCTTAAGACCCCCAAATCACTAAACTATAAAATAAAACCAGTTAATTTGGATATATTAACTTTTTGAAACTTATGTTTATAAAAAGGACCCCATTAAGAAAGCAAATAGGCAAGAAATGGGGAGGATACTTGCAACTTACGTATATGACAGCAGACTTGAGTTTAGAGGAAGGGGTGGTGATGGTTTTTCAAAGGGGCCAGTTAGTAAATACTTGGGGTTTTGTGAGCTAGACTGTCGCTGTGAACATGTCTGTGTCTCAATAAAACTTTATTCACAAACACAGGCAACAATCTGGATTTGGCCTGACGGCCACACTTTCCAGCCCTGGATCTAAAATTGAAAAAGAACTCTTACAAATCAACAAGAAAAAAATAGAAAATGGGCAAGAGATTGGGACATCCACTTAACAAAAGAGAATATCCAGATGGCCAGTAAACATGAAAAGGTACGTTATTTTTATTAGTAATCAGGGAAATGTAAGATTTAAACAGCACCCACCCACTGAAATGGTTAAAATAAAAAGCATAAAAAAAAGAATCCAGTTTTGGCAAGGAGGTAAGCAGCAGGAGGCCTACCGTGCTCGAGGTATCACCAACTGGTATGACCATTTGGGAAAGCTGGCACTTTGAAAATGCGTATACCCTTTTAACCCGAACCTAGCAGACAGGTGTGTTTATGTCAACTAAAGGACATACTAGAATATTCATGGCATAAAACTACTAAAACCAGAATTCTCTGAAGGGATGTATGCAGTAGAATGAAGGAAACTAAGTGGTATGTTTCACTGCAGAATGTAGAGTGTTGAGAACAAGTGAACCTTAAGTATTTGCAATAGTAGCTTGGTTTCACAGAGCTGAATGAAGGAAGCCAGACACAGGCACACATTGCATGACCATCTGTGTAAAGCATAAGAACAGGAAAACTTGTCTATGCAGTTAGAAATCAGGATAGTGGCTAGCCTTGGGCAAGGCTGAAAAAGGGGTATTTATCTGGTGCTGGTAATACTGTTTCTAAATCTGGGTGCTGAATATCTGAGTGTTCTGTGCACTTAAGATATGTGTCTTTTTCTGCATGTACATTATTTTAAAATCCTGCATCATTTTGTGCAGGAAATATTCTTTAGAGTAGTTTTAATGGCAACTACGGAGATTTCCTACACTGTGACCTTAAAGCTTAATATAAAGTATATTTTAAGTAAAATATTTGAAAAGGTGACAGGGCCATTACATATTTTGTCATCCTACCCTTTTGCGTATATAAATGGGTCTGAATCACCTCTTCTAATAAAGAACTAACGTGTAAACATTTCATATTTTCTCAAATGATTTTTCACATTCTGAACTTGGGATGTGTCTCCTGCATTACTGTCCTCGAAATGACCTTGTTGGGAGGTAAATCCATGTAACGGTGACTTTGATTTGATGGGAGATTGTACTTAGAAGGTTTCTACTCCGTTGTTAACAGCAAGATGTGTGAGTGTAAAAGCTCTGCATCATGGAAAGTTAAGAGCGCTTGGCGGGTTGGGGAGGGACGAGGGCTGGCTGAGCTCAGCGGCCCGGCAAGGAGGAGTTACGACAAGGGATGGACTGTGTGCACTTGACTTGATTGCCCCTTCCTCATACTAGGCAAAGCTTGAAGTGTAAGCAAATTAACACCTGGCTGAAAGAACAGTAATCCAGGAGCTGGGGCTTGGTGGTGTGCTCCCCCACCCCAGCTGCCTGTTTGTTCCCTCAGTCCACTGGGCTTCACCGTGAGGCATGTGGTCAAGCATGGCCATGGCTCCCCTTCCATCCCAGCCAGAGCCTGCCTCTTTCACCATGAGGTTACAGTATTCTCCAAATTAAATTATACAAAGGCCACAAAGAAATAGAACAAATCTGTAACCCCCTCCCCCCCACCCCAAGTTGCAAACGTGGTAATCATGACAAGAGTTCCCTTTTACATTCAGGAAATCAGATTGCTGTAGTGCCTGTCAAATTGGGGAACTAGTTAAATTGTAGACTTGTGAGCCAAGTACGGAGTGAAAATAATGTCCAAAAATCCTCCAAGGCAAGACAGGACGTGGTCCTTCAATGGAGGAACATGTGGCCTCTGGGGACGGTGAAGAAATGGGTGCAAATATCATGGCATCTGAGGAGCACAGCTCCCAAACCGTATTCTTTTCTCCACACAATCAGCTGACCTGAGGACCATGGAACAAGAAAGCAAGTGCTTAGGGGTGCCTGGGTGGCACAGCGGTTAAGCGTCTGCCTTCGGCTCAGGGCGTGATCCTGGTGTTATGGGATTGAGCCCCACATCAGGCTCCTCCGCTATGAGCCTGCTTCTTCCTCTCCCACTCCCCCTGCTTGTGTTCCCTCTCTCACTGGCTGTCTCTATCTCTGTTGAATAAATAAATAAAATCTTAAAAAAAAAAAAGAAAGAAAGAAAGAAAGTGCTTAGCTCAGGACCACCAGCCAACCCTCAAGCCTGGCAGGACTGGGGAGTAGGTGGGACACTGGTAGGTGTTCAGCACCCCCCCCCCACGCCATAGCCCTCAAAGCTAAGCTTTTGCAGCAACAGAAGAAAATTGGCATATTTTACTGGTTAAAAACAAGGAAGAGGGAATCCTTTTGCAGCATGCATGTCTGGTGGGGTGGACAAACAGGAAATGCACACCGACTTTGCCAGCTTTGGGGCACATGGGTTCTCCATAAACCCTCACTGGGAAACAGGAGTGTAAGTGGCTTTTCCTGCCGGCAAGATTCCAGGAACTCCTGAGAGAAAAGGAGCTCTGGCAAAATCCGAGACTTCAGCCACTAAAAAGGAACAGACTGAACCACCTCCACTAAATAAACATCCTCAAAGAAACAAGAGTGTACTGGTGACGTGAGGTCAGAATAAGTAAAAAAGAGGTGAAATGTTGAGTGTGAACAATGAAGATTCAAGAGTTCAGATGAGCTGGTGGCTGATGAGCTGGGAGATACTGTGTGGCAGGGAGTGTTTGCAGAAAGCAAGAATAAAGAAAACGTACTGGGAAAGGGGTAGAAGTGGAGGTTTCTGCCAGATAGCAGGAGTCTCCGAAGCCGGGGAGACTGCAGCAGTGCAGAGGAGGAACTACTTGGGGGGGGGGGGTTAGTTAATTTCATATATTTGGAAAAATCCAAAATGACCTCAAAAGACCATCCAGTGCTCCAAACAGGAAAGATACAGAAATATCCATACCTCAACAAAGTGAAATATAAGGACACTGAAGATAAAATTTTGCAAGTTTCTATAAAGAGGCAATCACTCAAAAAGAGAATAATTTCTCATCTTCCATTGTTGGCCAAAATGAAGTGACAGGAACCAGATTTACCCTTTTGACTAAACTGAAAACTTGGACAAAATAAAGTCAGGGCATTGGGACAGTGGGCACAGGACAGTGATCCCCGTGGGAACCTGGCGTGCTGCCTGGACAGACCTTCCGGGCCACAGTGCAGGAAAGGGCACCCCAAGTCGCTGGGCAGGCTTGGAGAGCAGAACATAGGAGAGCCCCCAAACACCAGGGGTCTCCAGGGCCTTGGTCTTCAAGCAGAGGCCTGGCTCTGGCCTGGGGCGTGGCCTGCTGTGGTCGGGGCGGAGGCTTTCTCGACTCTAGGGGTGTGGCTAACGGATGTGGGCGTGGTTATACCTTGGGGCGTGGCCATAGTAGGACGGTTGGTTGGTGCGTAACAGTGGAGGCATGATCCAGTGGGGCATGGCTGTGCTGGGGGCATGATGTTTGTATGAAGGGTTGGGTGTAACAATGAGTGGGGCGTGGTGATGCCCTGAGCGTGGTCGGTAGTGGGTCGTGGTTCTGGCTGCAGAAGGCTCCAGAAGCAGCTCGGGTAAGAACTGTCTGGATCTAATAGCCCCTGGGGAGCCAGAGGCCAGTGACCGGGCTGTGGGCGGACACGAGGGCAGCGGGAAGACAGGAAGGCCTGCCGGCAGGTGAGGAATAATTGAGGCTTGGGCTCTAGGGCCGGGCCTCAGGGGGCGGTAGGCCTGGCACCCGGAAGGGGGAGGGGATAGAAGGGCAGAGTGGGAGGCGGTGCCTGGACAAAGAGCAGGGCCTCTGACCTCCGCCCCCCCCCCCCCGGC
>NW_024424452.1:4285885-4512773 GCF_017311325.1 Ursus maritimus | reverse complement strand
CCCCCCCCCCCCCGGCCTTCACCGCCTTGCCAGCCGCCCTGCCTGCTCGGCCATGTGGCGCCCGTTGGTCCTGATGCTGCTGCTGCTCCCTGTCGTCCCCATCCCTAGCGCCACTGCAGCTCCCATCCCGGATGCCAAAACCCAGGACAGCCTGCAGAGCCTTCTCCAAGGTTGCAACCGTCTCTTGTTGGGGTTTGGGGAGAGGAAGAAGACAGAGAGGAGGGGCGGGGCAGAAAGCAAGAGAAGTCAGAGGGACTCAGAAAGGGAGAGACAGCGATAAAGTGAGGGGGCCCAAGGGACAGAAACAGAGCTACAACACGATAGAGGAAGGTCAGGAATAAGAAAGTGGGACGGAATAGACAAGGGACCGAGATTAAAAAACAAAACAGGGAACAAATTGGAGGTGGGGGTGGACTGGTTTGACCGTCCTGGTCAAAGGGTGGACAGAGAAGGAGTGAGGGACAAGGGGCCACATGGACAGCTTTCCCTCTGTCCCATGGACTTCAGTGCCTCCCCAAGAACTGCCACCACACAGAGGAGCAGGGGCCCTGGCCCCTTTTCCAGCTAGCACCAGAAAGCCCCTTCTGGAGCCCAACCTGTTCTCCTTCACCAGGTACTCAAGCTGAAGGAGACAGAGGGCCGTGGGCCATCGCAAATCAAGTTCCTCACTCTGGCTGTCCTCCTGGGTTATGAGCCCCAAAGCCCCGGAGGCTGGCCTGCGGCTCTGTGAGAAGCCTCCACGGCTACAGGCCATCTGCCACAGGCTTCTTAAAGGGGGTCTGCCCTGAAGGGAGACCTGGGGCCTCCCTCAGTTCAAACAGCCCACCCCCAAGACCCACTTGAGGCTCATCAGCAGCCGTTGGGTCTGGGGGTGGGCTCCAGAGCACTGGCAGGGGACAGACATGTACCCTTACCAGACCCCATCCCCAGCTCCATTTAGAAATAAAGTCCTTTCTTACAGTCAGCTGTGCTGTTTCCTTTCAGGGCTGATCCCCAACGCCTGGCCAACTAAAAATAATTTCTGCTACTACCTAATTTACAAGCTCCCGTGGCAGCAACATGATGGCTAATGCTTACCAGAGAGTGTGGCTTGCACGTAGTTCTCAAAAATATTTTGTCGTTACAAATAGGCATACACAGTTGAGTCCACTGTGTGCTGTCTGGAGGGTGCTGCTCCGTGACTCTCCAGCTCAAGCTCCCACTTCAATATTGCCTAAAGGGGTGATCACATTGGACTGTTTAAAAATACTAGAGTCCTATTGTCTTAATGCTGAAATTGAAGAAAACAACACACGGAGATGGGTTGGTGAGAAGAAATGGGTCATTCGTAGTGGGGGACCTCTACCTCTGTTCGGAGGTGAAGAAGCACTATTTGTTCAAATAAGTTTTGAGGTTTAAGTGATGACATATTCCTCTTTGGTTCTGTGTTCTGGTGGCTGTGGGTGTGTCTGGGCCCTATGGCAACATGGGCACGGCCAGCTGTACTCCAGCCTGTGAGGGTCCCGGCCATTGTCTGGATGGGTCCCTGCTTGATCTGAGCCAGAGGAGCTGGCCCACAATGCATCTGCCTTTAGCAGATTGGTGGAGCCAGGTGGATGTGGGGGCATCGAGAAAGGGAGCAGGGGGCTGAGCTGGAGGCCAGAGAGGTCAGGACCATGCTGATAGGGTGGGTCTGGCATAAAGCCAGATGGGTGGGCCAGATGGCAATTATAAACTGGGCTCAAGGGCATCTGGGTGGCTCAGTCGGTTAAGCATCTGACACTTGATCTCAGCTCAGGTCTTGATCTCAGGGTCGTGAATTCAAGCCCCACGTTGGGCTCCGTGCTGCACATGGAGCCTACTTAAAAAAACAAACAAAACAAAAAACTGGCCCCAGGCAGGGCTCAGGGGGCAAAGCTGTTGGAGGAGCAGCTGCACCAGGAACCCAAGTGAGCATACCTGATGGAGATATCAATCAGCAAGAAATGGCACCCTACTGGTGCAGGGGGAGACTACAGGATGGTTGCTGTGCCCTATTTTCAAGCCACAGTGTGACTCAGTTTACTCTTCGGCTTGTCTATGGGACCCCAGGCCAATGGAACCATCCAATCAAAGGGCAGCTGCTTCTGCTAACATATTCCTATCCAGTATCAGCAGGACCTGGTATTGGGACCCTCTATATCCTTAGGGCCTGTGTCTCAAATCTCCAGACAGGTGCGTCCAGCTGCTGGTTCAGTCTCTGTGCTGGGGCTTTGCTCATGCTCTTCCACTGCCTGGAATGCCATCTCTGTTTTCCTCCCTTCAGCTGTTAGGATGGAAAAGCATGAGACATCATTACAGAGCCCATAGAACATTATTATGAACATTCTATGCCAGTAAGCTTGAAAATCTGGATAAAACAGGCAAGTTTCTAGAAAATACAACTTACTGAAACTGACACAAGAAATGGAATCTACAGTTTAAAATCTTTCCATCAAAAAATCTGCAGACTCAGCTCACCTCAGTAGCAAATCGTTCTTAACACTTTAGAAAAATATTAATGGCAATCTTACATAAACTCCTCCAGAGAATAGAAAATGTGTGTTAGGAAACCAGAATAGCCTTGTTGCAAAACCTGAAACGTGAATTTTGAGAAAGGAACGATTTCAGTTCAATCTCTCAAAAACACAGGTGCAAAGATCTTAAGGTATTAGAATGAATCACCGTCCTAAGAACAAGTGTGGGAATGGTGACTTGATTAGGTAGAAAAGCTCAGCCATGAGTTGCTGGCCAAGAGCTGTGCATGCATGTGTACGTGCTTGCTTTCAAGAGGAAGGGGAAGAGGTTTGGGGTTTGGTCAGCAGCAGAGAAATGGCTTTCCATGAGGCGAGGGTGTACCCAGGTCCTCCCATGGTATCGGGGTCTCTGGGCTGGCTGCTGCCCATGGCCTGGGTTCGTGTCTCCTCAGAGTCCTGGGCTCTGAGCACTTTGGTTCTGACCTGGGGTTAGGGGCAACCTGCAGGCTCAGGTCCCTCAGGGTCTGAGACGTGAAGGTGGAGGCTTGAGGACCAGAATGCAGGAATGCTGGGAACAGCTAGCACATTCTGTGTGTGGCAGCAACCTCAGCAATGGGGAAGTGGGGGGGGGCTGCTCACTGTGGCAGCCAGTTCATCCTGATGATATAACTCCTGTTCACATCCAGACCCATGCCTGCAAATTGTGTGGGTAATGAAAGGTGAGGGGTCCCTGAAGCCACACAGGGAGGACCCTAAAGGTCTTTTCCTCCTCAGGACCTGCCCTCAGGATCCTTCATTCTGGGAAAAGCAGGAGCTGAGATAAAGGTCTTGGGGAAAGAAGGGGACCCCTTTCTCACTGATGTCATAGACCAGCCCCAAGACAGGGATGGAGACAGAGTTTCAGACACAGGACTATGTCAGGGACACCTCTGTGTCACCCCCAGGTCAGTCTGCCCTGTAGAGAATTTCAGAGCCCCTATAGGGGATGAACTGGACCAGGGGCTGAGGGGGAGTGGCTGGTGTCCCCCACCGGTAGTACCACTTAGGGCTTTGAGAAACATAGGGAAGAATTGGGAGCCCAAGGAGGCTCCTCCAGCTGGAGAACATTCACAGCACAGGAGTAAAACAGAGTGACCTTGTTCCCAACGAGACACGTAGCCACTCTAGAGAATCAGGGTAAGGTCCAGTGTGGGGGGGTGGGTGTGCAGTGCGGAACGAGAGTGTAGGCACAGACACATGGCTCCTGTCCTGCCACAGGGGAGTCTCTGCTGCAATGTGACAGCTCCCCGTCAAAATCTGGGTCTCCATTTCCCCAGCTGTAAAATGAGAACGGCAGTAGCACCTCCCACAAAAAGGGGACTCCCATCCTCTTAGGTTGCCACCTTGGATCAGGGGTGTGGAGCTTGGGCTTGTGAAAAAATGTTCTAAACAACTCTTTGTCATCGATGGCTTGGCATCTGTTGGTTACAGGACCAAACTACTGGCTGACGTTGTTTACATCTCTGTGGCCTGGCTCTTGAAGGTGCTCAGAAATCATGCTGCAGACCCTCTGTTCACACACCTTAACATCTGTGTTTCTCTTCTTGTGAGTCAAAAACATCTGTTTTTTCCCCACACTAGGAATGAAGGCTTGGTCCCACTTCCTCTCTCTCCCTCTCTCCCTGTTCCTGCACGTGGGGTGGCTTCGTGTGGTCAGCTCTGCTTGGCACAACGTTCCTCTGTTTTCGGGGAGCTCCCCACCCTCATCCTTTCAGCAAATGCCCTCCTGCCCTTGCCTGGGAGGACGGTGCTCCCTCTCTAACCTGATGGAATCTCTGGCTCTCTTTCTACCAGGAAAACATGACATTTTTTGAAATTCCAGTTTATAGGGACAAGTACCAAATTTCCTTTTGAGAAAGTTACACTCCCACCAACTGTGTGTGAGAAAGCTTGTTTCCTCTCATCTTTGTCAGCTCTGGATTCAGAAACTTCAAACGTATTTTGGTCAATACTTTTGCAAAAGCAAAATATTGCACTTCAATTTTTTTTCCATTTATTGAATCAAGAGTAAACCTAAGGGGACAGGCCCTTCCATAATGGAAGAATAAGGGCCTCTGAAAATCTGTCCCATCAAAGCAACAAAACATTGATGAAAACAAGGGTCATAATCAACTTTTCCAGAACTTTGGAAATTGACCAAAGGCTCAGAACAATTTGTGGAGACCTTATTCAAGAAAAATGGGTGAATATAAGAACAGTGAACTTTGGGGCATGTAAATTTGCCCTATTTGCATCCCTCTCTCCCCAGCTCTGGGGTAGCCTTGAAAACTAGCGGCCTCTGAAACATAGCCCCGGTGAAAAGCAGCAGCCTAGCAGCCACTGGAGGGACCAAATGGGCTGAAGATTCCCAGAAGCTCCATCCCCAGGGAATTGTCAAAACTTGGCCTGTATGGCAGCTCCCCAAAAAAGCCTCATCTGTAGGAACTGTCTTTATTTTCCCTGATTATGAGTTTACTGTGGGAGTAAAGCCCTATCCCTGGGGCATTTGTCAAAACCAATTAGTGGCCTTTTAATTACATTGTAGCAATCTGGGGTGATGATACCAGTTGAGGCAAACAAGAGGCTGGCCAAGAACTTAAAAGGAAAATTTGGGGGAAGAGAAGCTCTGACTTACTGCCCCTTGCCTAAGAGGACATGCACACATCCAGCAAGTACCATGGAGAGCGTTAGTCTCACATCTGCTTGGCCTTGAGACTCTGAGCAAGCAGGAAGCAAAGGCTAGGGCAGAGTTGATTGCTGGGCAGTGAGGGTGGCCCCAACATGCAAGGGGCCCCTTGACAAAGCCTGGGAGACTTAGGAGTTTAAGGCATGTATGGAAAGCTCTGTCCAACCATTACCTAAAAACTAGGATAACTGAGCAAAGGCTTCACACAACAAAGAATACAGACTTTACAGAATTAGTCAAAGAAAATCATCAAACAGCACAGCAACAAAGAGCAAAAACTCTGAGGAGGGGGAAGGAAATCCATTGCCACACTATGTTATTTAAAATGGCCAGTTTTATGTAAAAAAGAAAGAGATACATACAAAGAAACAGAAAAGCGTGGCCTATACACATACAATTAAAAACCAGTCAATAAATACTGGCCCCGAGAAATCCCAGATGTTGGACAAAGTAGACAAAGACTTCAAACAAGTGATTATAAATATGTTTAAGTAAATTATAAAATCTCTGTTGATGGGTTTATAAGATATAATTTGTATGACGATAATAGCACATACAAATGTAGGGAGAGAACATACACGTGTATTGGAGGCGTGTTTTTGTATACTATTAAAGTTAGGTTGATATTAATCCAGGCTAGATTGTTTTAAATTAAGATGTTAAATCAGGGGGTGCCTGGGTGGCTCAGTTGGTTAAGTGTGCCTTCGGCTCAGGTCATGATCTCAGGGTCCTGGGATTGAGACCCATGCCGGGCTCCCCAGTTGCGGGGAGTCTTCTTCTCCCTCTCCCTCTGCCCCTCCCCCCTGCCCATGCTCGTGCTCTCTCTCTCCCTCCCTCTCTCAAAATAAATAAAATCTTAAAAAAAAAAAGGTAAGCCCAAAATATATGTAGTAAAGGAAACAAGGAAATTAAAATGGTACACTAGAAAAGATCTATTTAATATAAAAGAGGGCAATAATGGAGAAATAAAGGAATAAAAAAGATATAAGGCATACAGAAAACAAATAAGAAAATCGTAGAACTAAGTCTCTCCTTAGTTACTTTGAATATTAATGGATTAAACCCTTTGATCACAAGGCAGAGACTGGCAGAATGGATTAAAAATGATCCAGGGGTACCTGGGTGGCTCAGGCGGTTAAGAGTCTGATTCTTGATTTAGGCTCAGGTCACGATCTCCAGGTCATGAGATGGGGCCTGCATTGGGCTCCATGATCAGGGTGGAGTCGGCTTGAGACTCTCTCCTTCTCCCTCTGTCCCTCCCCCCTGCTCACACTCTCTCTCAGATGAATGAATCTTAAAAAAAAAAAAAGATCCAACTATATGCCGTCTGCAAGATTATCACTTTATTTTTTTAAATATTTTGTTTATTAGAGAGAGAAGAGTGAGAGAGAGCATGAGTTGGGGGGATGGGGGTGGGAGGGTGGAGGGAGAGGGAGAGGGAGAAGCAGGCTCCTTGCTGAGCAGGGAGCTCGACGCAGGGCTTGATCCCAGGACCCTGGGATCATGACCTGAGATGAAGGCAGACACTTAACTGACTGAGCCACCCAGGTGCCCCCAAGATTATCACTTTAGATTGAAAGACAAGAAATGCGTGAAAGGATGAGAAAAGATGTACCATGCAAACAATAATAAAAGATAAGTGGAGTGACTAGACCGTAGCAGACAAAATAGGCTTTGTGACAAAAAAAAATTACTAGAGATTAAGAAGAATATTTTATAATGATAAAAAGTTTGATCCATCAGGAATGCATATGATTATAAACATATATACACCTAACAACAGAGCCCCGAAATATCTGGAGAAAAACTGGTCAAAGAAAAAATCAAAAAGGAAATCAGTATTTTGAATCAAATGAAAAAAATTTAAAAAACAATGTATAAAATTTTGTGGGACGTGGTTAAAACAGTGTTTAGAGGGGAATAGCAATAAATGTCTATGTTGGGAAAGATCAAAGGTCTAAAGCTCGTAATGCCAGCTTCCACCTCATCATGCTAGAAAAAGCAGCTCAGATTCACCAAAAGTAAGAAGAAGAAACGAAATAATACATGAAGAGAAATCAATCAAATAGGAAACATAATGGAGAAAAAAATAGTTGAGAAAGTTGATGAAATTAAAACTTGATCCTTTGAGAAGATCAATAAAAATAGCCTAGCCAGATTAATTAGGAAAACAAGAGAGACGCACAATTGATCACTGTGCACAGAAACTACAGATACTTAAATTTGTGAACAACTTTATGCCAGTATATCCAGCAATTCAGACACACGGGACAAAGTACTCAAATGACTCAAAGTTCACTTGAGCTTGTTTATCATTCATTAAATAGGGGAAGTTCCTCTCTCTCTCTGGTTTGCTGAGAATTTTTATCAGGGATAGATGTAGGATTTAGTCATATGCTTTTCCTGAATCTATTGAGGTGAGCGTGTGACTCTGTTTCTCCACATTTTACCTGATTTTGGTAATTTGTTTCTCCTTTTTTTTCCTGGTCAGTCTCACTGGAGATTTATCAATCTTCTTGCTCTTCTCAAAAAATAAAATTGTGGTTTCATTCATCTTTCCTGTTGTTTTAGTTTTTCCATTTTGGTGATTTCTGCTCTGATCTTTATTTTATTCCTTTCTCGTGCTTGCTTTGTATTTAATTCACTATTCCTTTTCCAGTTTCTTAAGGTGGAAGCTGAGTGGTTTGAGATCTTTTTTTCCAACCTAGGAACTTGGTACTATAATTTTCTCTCTAACACAGCAGTGGGCAAACAACCATGGACCAGTCAACAAATGCAGCCCACCACATCGTCTTGTACCTCCCCTAACTTAAGAATGCCTTTATGTTTTTAAATGGTTGAGAAAAAGCAAAAGAAAAATAATATATCGTGACACATGAAAATTCTGCCAAGTTCAAATTTCAGTGTCCATAAATAAAGTGTTACTGGAGTAAGCATGATCACTCACTCCCATGTGGCCGCATTGGCACTATCATGGCGGACTCAAGCAGGTGCAACAAAGAAGATGAGTTGCAACAGAGACCACGTATATCTGTTCTGCAAAAGAGGAAAAGTGACTTCAAATACTGTACTTTTAAGACCCGGTGGAGTGAAGATTATTTTGCCATTGATTTAGATGGCAAAGCATTGTGTTGGCCATAGCAAACCATAGCTCTGCTAGAGAGTACGATAGACATTGGCCTTACCAGACTGGATATTCATCATCACTTTCCCAGCTCACAGGAGAGCAACAGTCAGAAACATTAGAAAGCTTAAAAAAGGTGATCTCATCACATCAGAATTTCTTCACAAATATAAAAATGAGGTTTGGGGCGCCTGGGTGGCTCAGTCAGATAAGCATCTGACTGTTGATTTCTGCTCAGGTCATGATCTCAGGGTCATGGGATCAAGCCCCAAGTCAGGCTCTGAGCTCAGTGGAGAGTCTGCTTCGGGATTCTCTCTCTCCCTTTCCCTTGGCCCCTCCTCCTGATCTCTCTTTCAAATAAATAAATAAAATCTTTTTTTTTTTTAAAAGAGGCTGAAATGAAACTGAGTTTCTGAGTGGCCTATTCATTAGCCAAGCAAGGAAAGCCACCTACCTAATGGTGAGTTAATTAAATTATGATGGAGACAGCTGGGGGGAAATGTGTGCAGAGAAGAGAAACATATTCTGAGATGTTTGGCCTTTTGGTGAGAAGAAGAGTCAAGGACATCGAGAGCAACATCAATAGTCAATTTCAAAACAAGGCAAGTGACTTTGAGTGGTTTTCCTTGTCCCTCAGTGAATTGACAGCTGTTACTGATACCTCCCAGGTGGTTCATTTTTTGAGAGGCCAATGCCAAGTTTGACGTGATTGAAGAGTTAGCCTCCACGGATATCAAGAAACAACTACAGGTGAGGATATTTTCAAAGCTCAAGTTTAAAAGAGCAAATGATGCTCACAGTTGACACTACTGATGGATAACACACGAGAGGTTGAAATAGCTTTCAAAGAGTACCTCCTGATAAGGCAATTAATAACCACAGACTTGAAATACCTTCTGTCTTGGTAAGCTTGGTACATTCCTCAAACGTGTCCTCCTCCTGCTCTACAGATATTTTCGCCAACATCGATTGCCATGCATCATGGAAGATTCACTGCTTGACGAATTCTTTCAGCTTTTGTACATCCAGAAATTCCAGAAATTTTTACATGTCTCCTTTCTTGAAAGATATTTTCACTGCGTACAGACCTTTTTTTTTTTTCCTTTTTAAGTCCTTTAAAGCTGTTCCTCCACTGTTTTCAGGTTTGCTGACAAGAAGTTGGCGATCACTCCTACCTTTATTCCTCTGTATAGAATGCATCTTTTTATTTAGATTTTTTTTATATTTTCTTTTTGCCCCTGACTTTAAGCTCTTTCATTGTTTTCTTCATGTTTCTTGTGCTCAGAGTTCGTGGAGCTTCTTAGATACATGGATTTGGTTTTCATTAAATTTGGGAGTTCGGGGATCATTGTTTCTTCAGATCTTTTCCTGCGTCCTCCTCTCCTTTTCTCCTTTTCAGATTCCAATTGCACATTCATTATATTCATTGACTTCGTCCCACAACTTCCCCATTCTTTCCTATCTGTATTTAATTTCAGATAGCTTCCATTGCGATGTCTTCAGTTGAGTTCACTAATCTCTCCTGCATTGTCTCCACACGGTGTATGTTTCATTTGGACCCGGCTGTTTTCTCCTCCAGAAGTTCGTCCCCCTTTTAAGTATTCCCCATCTCTCCTGGGCGTGACCAATCTTTCTTCTAGCTTCCAGAACGTATGGAATACAGTTGTGATAACCCTCCCAGTGCCCTTGTCTACTAAATCTGTTATCTGCGTCGTTTCTGGATTGGTTCTGATTGGTTTCTCATGTCATTGTGAGTCATGTTTTCTTGCTTCTATGCATTCCAGGTAATTTTTTTTAAAATCACAGATCCCACTTACAGAAAGATAGTTTGTTATTCTCCATAGCTAATCTCTCGGGGTTTCCTGCTGAACCTACAAACCAGTGAAATCGTTCTCTCTGATACCGTTCATCCATCTCCATGAAGACAGTGTTCTGAGCCCCTTGCTAGTTCATAGCTGATCAGTGCCCCCCTCAACACGTTCAAACTAGAGTCACTGTTTCCAGACTATCAGCCGTGTTTACTTATTCCTTTCCCTTTTTAATAAATTTAAATCCCTGCTCCCCCCCCCCTTTTTTTTTTTTGCTTATTTAGGACTCAGCCCATGGTTTTGATCTCTACACAAGTAAACAGCATGCTGATGGTTAATTATATGTCTTTACATTTTTCTTTGACACCAGACACAAGAGAATAGGTATTTTAGGATTCCAAAACAAGCAAAACTAATACAAGGTGCTAAAAAAAATATTCTCCCTTAGGGAAGAGGGAAGACAATGGTGGGGTGGGGGACTGAGGAGGGTCTCTGGAATTCTGGCAATGTTGTTTTTTCACTTTGTGAAAATTCAATTGTACTATTATTCTGCGTAGTTTTCTGTAAGTCCATCGTATGTCACTTATAATGTTTATTTTTTAAATGATGACTACCATCTGGTAAAAATAACATTGGATTCCTACCCCACATCTTAGGGGGTAAATTACATATTGATTAAGCACTTCATTGTTAAAATAAAATCAGACCACAAATGTTTGAGAAGAAAAGGTGGAGAAATAATTTTTATTTTTGAAGAGTGTTTCAAGCATGATGTGCAACCCAGAAGCTACAAAAGAAAATATTGATGAATCCGACTACATTGAAATGAAACAATTCTCCACGGCAAAACGCATCATAAACAACATCAGAAAACACAGAGTGAGCCAGGAGAAAGATTTACAATTCCTACTATAGGCAAGTTGATTCCTTTAATGTGATTATTAAAAATGGCTTATAATCAATAAGAAGCTCCAAGAGCCACAGGCAAATAGAAAATATGGGAAAGAAAAAGAATATGAATGAACAGTCCAAAAAATACGAATGTCTTTTAAAATAGGAAAAGAGGGTCAGCTTCACTTACAGAGAAGTACAAATTAAAACTAATGCTGAGACACCTCATTTCTACCAAATTGAGGACAATCTGACAGCACTGTGTTCGTGAAGGTGTGGGGGACGAGCAGGTGTTTTCATATATTCCAGATGGGAGCACTTAATGCTATAATAAAGTTGGAAAGTAACATGTGAATAACTAACAAAATAACTGAGACAATTTAAAATGCACAACCCCGGGGCACCTGGGTGGCTCAGTCAGTTAAGCATCTGCCTTCAGCTTGGGTCATGATCCCAGAGTCCTGGGATCAAGTCCTGCATTGGGCTCCCTGGTCAGCGGGGAAACTGCTTCCCCTCTCCCTCTGCGCCTCCCCCAACTTGTACTCTCTCTCTCAAATAAATAATCTTAAAAAAAAGAAATAAAATGCACAAACCCACTGACCCTAATTGCACACATGCCAAATACCATGTAGATAAAGAAGGATATTTATTTCAGTATTGGTTGTAATGGCCAAAGATCAGAAACCATCTAAATGTCCTTCAATAGGGACTTGTTCAGTAAGTGACGGTGTCAGGAGTTACCTGGGTGGCTCTGTCAGTTAAACTTCCGACTCTTGGTTTCAGCTCAGCTCGTGATCTCAGGGTCACGGGATTGAGCCTGCATTGGACTCTGTGCTCCATGGAGAGTCTGCTTGAAGATTCTCTCTCTCCCTCTCCCTCTGTCCTCCCTCGTCCCACCCCACTCGCACTCGCTGTCTCTCTAAAATAAATAAACCTTTTTTTTTTAAAGTAGCAAGTAACACACATGTGCATACTATCCCGTGTATACCTAGAATATCTCTGTGAGGAGAAACGGATCTGATAAAGGCCATTGCCTCTGGGTGCGTTTAGAGGCAGGGTTCTTGGGGCAGACGATTCTTTTACACTCTTAGAATGTTGAACCAGGTATTTGAGATTTTAAAAAGTAAACAAAATTAATGCCTAAAATAGTTAAGAAGACTATGTAGCAAATAGAAAACAGGTGTAGGGGCGCCTGGGCGGCACAGCGGTTAAGTGTCTGCCTTCGGCTCAGGGCGTTATGGGATCGAGCCCCACATCAGGCTCCTCCGCTGTGAGCCTGCTTCTTCCTCTCCCACTCCCCCTGCTTGTGTTCCCTCTCTTGCTGGCTGTCTCTATCTCTGTTGAATAAATAAATAAATAAATAAATAATCTTTTTTTAAAAAAAAGAAAAAACAGGTGTAATTAAGCGTTAAATGGGAACAGCATTGTTTTGCAGTGCTGTGGTCATCTCTGCAATTGGGCAGTGAGAACGTGGGAAGTCTGTGTTGTTGAGTTTGGTTGCTCGGCACTTTGGGG
Source organism: Ursus maritimus (assembly GCF_017311325.1). Taxonomy (NCBI): domain Eukaryota; kingdom Metazoa; phylum Chordata; class Mammalia; order Carnivora; family Ursidae; genus Ursus; species Ursus maritimus. Next base: position 4,500,257 of record NW_024424452.1, on the reverse strand, counting down.
TATTTTCCAGTGACGGTGGTGGTGGTGGTGGAGAAGGTGCCTACCCCCATCCATTCCACCAGTCGCCCCGTTCTGAGATCCAGAGTGCTGGCCACCCTTAGTTCAAACTTTGGGGAAATGTGGAGAGGGCAGGTACATTCCCCATCCCAGTTTACCCCCAGCTCCTGCTGCATTCCCTCCATCCCTGCAGGAGGTGGTGGCCTCCATCCCCTTGGCCCAGAAGTTTCCAACTCTCCCAGGACACCCCAGTTCAGATTTCCCAAGTCGTCCTCCCCGCTCATCCCTCAGCCCCCAGCCTTCTGAGACCGCCGTGCTCCTCAGGTTCCGCGGTGCGGGGCCAAGATCACTAACGAGACCCTGGGGCTTTGGATGAAGCCAGCCCCCTAAGTGGGCCCTGAGAAACCTATTAAGTCACTCTTTGCTTACCGCGGGCGTCCCTGGGAATAGAGGCGGAGATCACGGGAGAAGAGGGGGAATGATATGGTGTAGCTGGGCTGCCCCCCATTTCCTACAAAGTCCTGCAGTCCGCTGCTACTTTCTGATTTGTATCCACAGAGGAACTGCTATTTGATCTGGGCTGTGAAGAATAAGTAGCTTTCCAGGTGGGGAAGGACGCTCTGATGTGGAGAAGGTGCGCACGGTCAGGGAGAGGTGGGAGATGGTGGCACGTGCAGGCTGCTGGGTGGCTCGTAGGGAAGGCATGGGCAGGAGATGGGGGGACCAACAAGGCCCGTGGGGTCCATGTCGCGATGGCCGGAACTTGCCCCGCTTCCACCCAGGATTCGGGTCACCTGCTCAGCACAGGCTGGATTTCGCCACTGGGACTCATATTCCCTCCTCTCTCCGGGGTAGCAGGGTGTGAGCAAGGCGGCCGGCCAGCCCAGATGCTGAGGATTTAATTCAGGCTGCAGTTTGGGGTCTGGTGGCCCTGAGTCTGGCTTGAATGAATGAGTTTTCAAAGTTTGGTCTCTTTTCTCCGGGGATGCCACGAAAGATGGGGAGTGAGTGCCAGGGACTGAGTGCAAAGCCGCTGTTGGAATTCACCAGCTAAAACCCACGTTTGCAGTAGGGCAGAAATCCTGCGGGGAGAGGGTCTCAGGTCCAGAAGGCTGGGAGACATAGGAGACTCTTCTCTGTTCTCTGTCTCGTCTCTGTCTGTCTGTCTCTCCGTGTCTCTGTTTCTCTGTCTCTGTCTCTTTCTCCCTTTCTGTCTGTCCTTCTCTTTCTCTTTCTCCCTCTCTGTCTCTGTCTCTCTCTGGGTCTCTGTTAGCCCAGAGCCTGATGCACCCCCTGGGGTGGGGATGTTCTGCCAAGGGCCACGTGTCTTCCCTACCGCTCTGCCTACCGCTGCCCTCAGCAGTCCCCTCTGTCTGTCCCTCCTCATGTGCCTCGTTCTGTTTCCCCATCTCTGAATCTGCGTCGTTCTCTCTCCTGCAGCCCCATTTCCGTTTCCCCCTCGCCTGGGTGGGGAAGGACCCACAGACAAGGCAGATAGGGAAGAGCATGGACTTTAAAATCAGACAGACCTGGGGACCTCTAGCTAAGGGAGATGCTGTGTGACTCCCCCAAGTCTCAGCTCCCCCATCTGTAAATTAACAGTAATAGTGACGTGTCTGTCTCACAGCGCCTCTCAAAGATCCAATAATCTGTGCATGGGGCGCGTTTAGAGCACGCCGTCAGGGCTGGACCCGTGGCAGTGATTGTCACATAGGGGTCGTCACTGTGGTTCCGCTCACCCCCACCCCCGCCCCTCGGCATTTGGAGGGAATGCAGGGCTGTTGCCAACAAAGGGAAGTTGGGGGCGCTGTCAGCATCCCCGGGCAACTTTCCAGAAGGCCTTGGCAGAAGAGCTGCGGGGAGGATTTGGGGAAGAGGAACCAAGGGCGGCACTTGCAGGCTTCAGGGTCTTGGCTTCAGGGCACAGAGGCCAGGTGACACTGGTCTGTAGCCCACCTCTGCCTCCCCAGTTGCCGCGAGTCCCACCCCTCCCTCCCACTCGCTGTCTGATCTCCAGAGAGCTTCAGCCAGGGCAGGATGTCACCCACACGCGGGGAGCAGGAAGCACAGGACAGGACTAAGCATGTGTTGATATGTTGGCGGTCTGTTCCATATGGTTCCTGCATGTAGGGAGGGCTGTGCCAGGGGCTTTCCGGACGCGCTGCTGGCCCATTGTCACGACCAAGGAGGCTGCTGGTGCCTCGTGAGATTCATACTCGGAGCTGTCCCTGCTGGTCAGTGAGACAGCTGAGACAGAACGGGTGTGTGTGAACCCCAAGGCCTGTTTGTGCCACTGGCCCTCCTGGCTCCAAGAGACACACAGGATGGGCTCCTGCTAGGGGGAGAACTATAACATTACATCCCGGGGCAACAGGGCCTGCGACGCCCATCAAGGGGGAGAGATGAAGAATTGGAGTCCCACTGGGAGGTGGGACTAGAAACGAAGCTCCTGACTCAACCCCGGGCACCCCTGTTATCTGAGGCCACCCCAGAGCCAGGTGGTGGGACAGAAGGCACCCCCTGTGCCCTGCACACTGTGCACGCACGCACACACACACGTGCACACACGCGCGCACACACTGGCATGGCTGGAAAGAGCTGTTTTGATATGTACGCTGGTCTGAGGCTCTTCGAAGATCCGTAAATGGATGCCAACCGTTAGGCCTTGTCTAAGCCTCCCTTACCGATGTAGCGTTCGAGATTCACCGATGCCCTTCGAACTCCTTTCTGGGCTCTTGAAACATCAAAATACCTTTAAAAAACAGTTTACCTTGGGCATCCGAGCATAACCACACACGCAACTTGCAGTAGAACCATACGATATCAGAACTTGAAGAAACTCTAAAGGTCGTCTGGTCCAACTCTCCTCTCCCAGGTGAGGAAACAGGCTGACACATGGTGGCCCGCTCGCCCGCCCACAGCAGACGGTCAGGGACGGGGTCACGGCTCACAGGGCGGTGGCCATCGGCATGGGCTCTGCAGAAATGGCTTCGATGCACCAGCAGCCTCCTGTGAGGAGAGGGAGCACCGTTAAACAGGAAGGAGCCGCCGGAGGGTGGATGGGCGGGGGGTTCGGTGGGGCCTGAGGGACATCCACCGTGTGGTTACGCACGTGGGGGCCGGGAGGCAGCCATTCGGTCTGGCCAGCTGAGGCTCCTCGGGGACGGTGAGCTTGAATGAGGCTTCCGAGGGGTGTGGTTTTAAGGACTTGGGTGTATGAAGAGAAAGAGAAGAAGAGTATGCCTCTTAGTTGAGTGAATGAAGGGGACGGCAGGACCAGGATGGCAAGGCAGCCAGACGAACAGGCCTCTGGTAGTTTTGGGGGCACTGGCCCTGAAGATGACCGAGAGCGTGGATCCCATCTCAGGTTGACAGCAGCACTGATGACAAATGCTGAGGAGCACTTTAAGGGAAGAACCAACAGAAGGTGGAGACAACTGTCTGTCATCAAGGGGTGAGACCTCTCCAGGACCAGAAACTCAGGGACATCATAGGGACACAGACAGGAGGCAAACATTTGGGAGAAATGGGGATTAATTCCCTCGCTTACAGTAATTCAGCAAACAACAGATGTGACTCAAACCTTCCATTCCAAGAGCCTGAGTTTAGTGGAGTTGCCATGACAATCATGGGATGAGAGGGTGACACCGGGAGGCAGGGGTCCTCACCCACACATAGCGTGTGACGTCAGCTCAGCTCTTCCCCGTAGGTGATGTGGGGACTGCAGGGCGTCCCAGGAACACCCGCCCCCCGTGTGCAGGGGCAGGTCTGCTCAGGACAGGCAAGTCATCCACTCCACGTGGAGCCCATGGTGCCAGCGTGCAGCAGGAGACAAAGCCGGAAGTCACACTGAAGGGGACTTCAGATATAACCCCGGGGACAAAGAAGGGAGAGTTAAGCCAAGAATTATCATCTGTTGTCTGGAGGGCCGTTCAGGTGGGCGGTGCTGGAGGCAGGAGGGCTGGCTGGGGTGCGCTGTGATCACTGAGGGGAGAGAAAGCTGGAGAGGTGAGAGAAGAGGGAAGCGCTCCCAGAGGTGTGTGGTGCACCTGCCCAGTCGTCCTGCAAGGCCCAGGTGGGGGGCTCATCCACAATGACTTCTAACTTCGGAGCTGGGCCTGGGACTGGCTTCATCCACAGAAGGTCAAGGAAGTTTCCTCGAGAAATGATGCAGTAGTTCGGGACAGGTTGAATTGGAAGTGTGGGCGGGGCGTGTGGCTGGCAGTGCTGAGGGTCTTCAGCTCAGAGAAGGGAGTGGGTCTGTGTGGGGCTGAATGTCACAGCTTGGGCCGTGGGCATGGGTGTTGCAGCTCACGAACGCTGCTGTCCACCATAATAAGGAGCAGGTGCGCGTCTTCCCGGGATGGAATCAGAGAGAATGGACGGGCCCAGGATGACCATGGGGGTGTCCTGAGTCCAGCTAAGGGGAGAGCTGGAAAACATAAGACCAAAGACAATGGCCAGGGCAGGCGAGGACAGGAGGGCGTGTGATCTATCCACAGAGAGCCGGGAGTGTGATCTCCCTGGGACGGGCAAGTGCAGGCGGTAGGACAGGCCTCTGTGGACGGGAGATTCCAGTGCTGCTCCAGCCCCTCACTCCTGGGTCCCAGGAGTGACCATCTCCATACCCCAGAACCAGCCGCTTAGGAAAGAGCCTGTCCCTTCAGAAATCTGACCCCTCAGGCCACTGTCCACTCAGCTGTCCATCCCCACCTTCCTCCTTGAAGGCCGGCCCCTTGGGTGCAGGGGCTGTGGGCTCCGCGAACGCTGGACAGACCTGGGGGCTGGGTGGACAAGTGTGCAGAGACACCCGGGTACCTGGAAGAGCACAGGGCATGGAGGCCAGAGGGAGAGCGGACGATGGCTCCAGACATCTGAATTCCTGGGGGGACACTGGGCTGGGGGCAACAGGGGGCAGAGGGTGCTGGCTTGGGGACAAAGCCCTCTGTCCCTGGTGGAGGGGGGTGTGGGGGCCGTCTGTGTGTTTTCTGGGAGGGATGTGTCACCGCGACCCTCGTCTCTGGCCTGCACGCCTGTCATCCCACAGGTCCCGACATGAGCCCCTGGCCTGAGTCAAACTGGACCACCCCACAGGAGTTCGTGATCCTGGGTTTCTCCGGGTGGCCCCAGGGGCTGCGGCTGCTGCTCTTTACCTTCCTCCTGCCACTCTATCTGGCCACACTGGCGGGAAACCTGCTTATCCTGGGCCTGGCTGTCGTGGACCCTGCCCTGCACACTCCCATGTACTTCTTTCTGGGGGCACTGTCCACCGTCGAGGTGGCCTACACGCTCGTGCTGACCCCGCGCATGCTCGCTGGCTTCCTGCTGCCTCCGGGGAGCCAGGCCGTGGCCCGATCCACCTGCGCTGCCCAGATGGGCCTCTTTGTGGCGCTGGGAGGCTCTGAGTGCCTGCTGCTGGCTGCCATGGCCCTGGACCGCTACCTGGCCATCTGCCGCCCCCTCTACTACCCCCAGCTCATGACCACGGGGCTCTGCTGGTGCCTTCTCGCCTCCTGCTGTGTTGGGGGCTCTATCCTGGCCTTGGGGCTCACCACAGCCATTTTCCAGCTGCCCTTCTGCCAGGGGGGCTTAGTCAACCACGTCTTCTGTGACCTCCCGGCGGTGTTGGTGCTGGCCTGTGGGGACCGCCAGCTGCAGGAGCAGGTCCTGCTGGCAGCTTGCCTGCTGCTGCTGGTGCTGCCCCTGGCCCTGATCCTGCTGTCCTACACCAGGGTGCTGGTGGTCATCCTGGGTGTTGGGGGGCCTGCAGGCCGCCGAAAGGCTTTCAACACGGTGGCGTCGCACCTCACGGTGGCTGTGCTCCACTACGGCTGTGCCACGGCCATGTACGCCAGACCCCTGAGCAGCCGCTCCCTCGAGGAGGACAAGCTGGTCTCGCTCATCTACGTCAACCTCACACCGCTGCTCTACCCCGCCATCTACACGCTGCGGAATCGGGATGTGCAGGGTGCCCTGCAGCGGGTGGTCAGCGGCAGGACGCCAGGGACCGTCCACCAGGCTGACGTCAACTAACGGTGCGAGCCAGGTGGTGTCTGTCCTGAAATCTCCCTCACTGAGGGGAAAATCACCATTCCAGAGCCATCTGTAGCTCCCCAGGACGGGCTGAGTGTGGCATACGAGGACTACAAAATCGGACTGCAGCCTAGTTCTTTGGCATCTATGGACATTTCAAGCTGCATAGTCCTTGTTGGTGGCTGTGCGCTGTGGAATGTTCCGCAGCCCTTGTCTCTACCCAGTAGATGCCAGGAACACACCACCGCTCCCCCACAGTTGAGATGCTCAAAACTGTCAGCAGACATTGCCAAATGTCACCCGAGGGGTAAGGTCAGCCCTGGTTGAGAACAACTGCTCTGAATTGTGGCCACACAGTATCTTTTGAAGAGAAATGAGTACTCTTGTACAAGAAGTTTATGGCTGCATGACTGATAATAGACAAAAACTGAAAACAGGCCAAATGTTCATGAACATGGAATAGACACAAACATGGGGCGCCTGGGTGGCTCAGTCGGTGAAGTGTCCGACTCTTGATTTTGGCCCAAGTCATAATCTCAGGGTCGTGAGATCAAGCCCCCATGTTGGGCTCCATACTGGGTGTGGAGTCTGCTTAACATTCTCTCCCCCTACCTGCCCTGTCCTTCCCCTGCCCCACTCTCTCTTTCTCTTATAAAAAAAACCAAAAAACAAAAAATAGACACAAACAACTTGTGGCATATTCCTGTGACGGAATTCTACACAGCAACGAGAAAGAGAGCAGTCTTCCTGCAGGCAGACACAGACATAGTCCTGAGTATAAGAAGTGAGCCACAGAGAGTACATACCGAATGCCTCCCTGCTCGTAAGGGCCAACGACAGACTCATCTGTGATACCGTAACGGGGGTTACCCAGGAGAAGGGTCTGGGTTGGCACAGGCACTGGAGAAGTTCCACATTCAGATCTGGCTGGTACTGACATGGGTACACGTGTGTGCAGATCTTCATCAAGATACTTACTTCAGATCTGTGCACTTTGCTGTCTGTGAAATGAACTACAGCTGCTTCAGCTGTTGGCAAAGTAACGCAAGCCTCCGGGATTGCCCTGCCTTGGCTCATGCTGCTTTATGCCCCTGGTACACTCTCGCTCTCTTCCACCTGTGACATTGCCTTCCTCCTCGCAATGACAACGGCTGCGACTCCAAAATACAATTTCAGCATCTGCTTCATTTCCCGCTCACCTCCGCACGCCCCCCACGCAGCTATGCGGCCTGTTCTTCTAGTTCAAGATCCATGAACTTGGCGGTTCTTAATAAACATTTGATGGGAGGAACAAACCATAGACGAGCTTCTGGGTTGTGTGGGGGTCTCACGTGTGGGCTCCAGGCCCAGGGGCACAGCTCTGGAGTCCGACCAAGGGCAAGAATCTGTATGATGGAGTCCTCCTCTGGGGACTGTTCTCAGTGTCAGAGCTGGCTGACAACCTCAGCCGGCAAATCCTTGGGCCCAACTTACCAATCAATGGAAGGAGCCTCGGAAGCAGCAGTCTTGTAACTTGACATCCTAACTACATTCAGAAAATTCCGCAGACCTGATTGTACCAGGGACAGAATCCCAGGGTCTGTGGGAGGGAACTTTTTGGAAAACATGCCCTGTAGAGAACCATTCAGACACCAGAAGTCTGAGAGGCAGAGTCCGTGCAGGGGGATCCTGCCTACCCGGCCTGTTGGCTGGAGAAGTGGCCCACCTCCGGGGGCTGCCTCGGAGCCCGGGAAGAAGGGAATACATGCAGGCCCCACGGGGCTTCAAGAATGGAGTCATCAACTCGTGACAGGGTCTCCGTCCGTCCGCCCGCCTGCCCACCCGCGCCACCTGCTTTCTCACCTTCTGTGTCTCCCTCAGGCCCGTGCTAGGAGGAGAACGGGATGCCCCGACACGCACAGAAAGTTCTGGCAGGAGGCACTGGATGCGCCACCCCCACCCCTCCCCGAATCCACCAGGTAGGAGAAGGTCTTGTATTCTTAAGAGGCCTGTGGCGCCTCATGTTCGGCCGTGTGTGGTTGTGCGCGGGGCTGACATTGCTCCAGCTGAGCTCCGGAGCTGGGGTTGGGCTCAGGAGGGGGCTCCACCAGCAGATGGCACCCCGTTGGAGTGGGAGCCGCCACCAAGGAGCCATTTGCACTTGACCAGCTGGCGGGCCTCCCTCAGGCAAAGCAGGAGCAGGTGTGGTGGATTTGGAGCCTGAGGCTGTCACCGGTTCATCTCAGGCGGGAGCAGGGTGCACCTGCATCTGCGGGCAGTAGCCCTGGGGCCCTGGGGCCCCGGGGCCCCGTGAACGGTGAGGCACAGTGGGCCCCTGGCTGCATCTCCGGGGGCAGGCCGCTGCTCAGGGCCGGTGTGAGCAGCTCAGCAGCCGGCTGGCCCTCCTCACCCCTCCTGCTGCACAAAGTCTTTTAGAATATTGCGAGTCTTGAGATGTGTAAAGTTTCGAGTTTGGGGTTCTTTTTTCATTTATTTATTGAGGTATAAGTGACACGTACCATGACATTAACTTCAGGTGTACAACAGGATTCTATAGATGCGTATATTGTCAAATGATCACAAGTATAGTTAACATCATCATCTCACATTTGCCACATTTTCCCTCTTGTGATGAGAACTTTTAAGATTTACTGTCTTAGTAGCTTTCAAACACATGATAGTTTCCAGTTTCAGATTCTGTATAATCCCCTGCTGATCTGACCTTACAGATTCTTTTTTTTTTTTTAAATGATTTTTTATTATATTATGTTAGTCACCATACAGTACATCCCCGGTTTCCGATGTAAGGCTCGATGATTCATTAGTTGTGTATAACACCCAGTGCACCATGCAATACGTGCCCTCCTTACTACCCATCACCGGTCTATCCCATTCCCCCACCCTCCTCCCCTCTGAAGTCCTCAGTTTGTTTCTCATAGTCCATAGTCTCTCATGTTTCATTCCCCCTTCTGATTACCCCCCCTTTCTTTATCCCTTTCTTCCCCTACCGATCATCCTAGTTCTTATGTTCCATAGATGAGAGAAATCATATGATAGTTGTCTTTCTCTGCTTGACTTATTTCACTTAGCATTATCTCCTCCAGTGCTGTCCATGTTGTAGCAAATGTTGAGAACTCGTTCTTTCTGATAGCTGAGTAATATTCCATTGTATATATGGACCACAACTTCTTAATCCAGTCATCTGTTGAAGGGCATCTCGGCTCCTTCCACGATTTAGCTATTGTGGACATTGCTGCTATGAACATTGGGGTGCATATGGCCCTTCTCTTCACTACGTCTGTATCTTTGGGGTAAATACCCAGTAGTGCAATGGCTGGATCATAGGGTAGCTCAATTTTTAACTTTTTAAGGGACCTCCACACTGTTTTCCAGAGTGGCTGTACCAACTTGCATTCCCACCAACAATGTAGGAGGGATCCCCTTTCTCCACATCCTCTCCAACAATTGTTGTTTCTTGCCTTGTCTATTTTTGCCATTCTAACTGGCGTAAGGTGGTATCTCAGTGTGGTTTTGATTTGAATTTCCTTGATGGCTAATGATTTTGAACATTTTTTCATGTGTCTGTTAGCCATTTGTATGTCTTCATTGGAAAAGTGTCTGTTCATATCTTCTGCCCATTTTTTGATTTGTTTATTTGTTTCTCGTGTATTGAGTTTGAGAAGTTCTTTGTAGATCTTGGATACCAGTCCTTTATCTGTAGTGTCATTTGCAAATATATTCTCCCATTCCGTGGGCTGCCTCTTAGTTTTTCTGACTGTTTCCTTGGCTGTGCAGAAACTTTTAATCTTGATGAAGTCCCATAAATTCATTTTATCTTTTGTTTCTCTTGCCTTTGGGGATGTGTCATGAAAAAGGTTGCTTTGGCCGATGTCGTAGAGGTTGCTGCCTATGTTCTCCTCTAGAATTTTGATGGATTCCTGTCTCACATCGAGGTCTTTCATCCATTTGGAGTTTATTTTTGTGTATGGTGTGAGAGAGTGGTCAAGTTTCATTCTTTTGCATGTAGCTGTCCAATTTTCCCAGCACCATTTATTGAAGAGACTGTCTTTTTCCCACCGGATGTTTTTTCCTGCTTTATCAAATATTAGTTGCCCAAAGAGCCGAGGGTCCATTTCTGGGCTCTCTATTCTGTTCCATTGGTCTATGTGTCTGTTTTTGTGCCAGTACCATGCTGTCTTTGTGATCACAGCTTTGTAGTACAGCTCGAAATCCGGCATTGTGATGCCCCCAGCTTTGTTTTTCCTTTTCAACAGTTCCTTGGAGATTCGGGGCCTTTTCTGTTTCCATACAAATTTAAGGACTATTTGTTCCAGTTCTTTGAAAAATGTCCTCGGTATTTTGATCGGGATAGCATTGAAAGTGTAGATTGCTCTGGGTAGCATGGACATTTTAACTATGTTAATTCTTCCAATCCATGAGCATGGAATATCTTTCCATCTTTTTATGTCTTCCTCAATGTCTTTCAAGAGTGATTTATAGTTTCTAGAATATAGGTCCTTTACGTCTCTGGTTAAGTTAATTCCAAGGTAACGTATGGTTTTTGGTGCTATTGTAAATGGGATGGATTCCCTAATTTCTCTTTCTTCGGTCTCGTTATTCGTGTATAGAAATGCAACTGATTTCTGAGCATTGATTTTGTATCCCGCCACGTTACTGAATTGCTCTATAACTTCTAATAGTTTGGGAGTGGCTTCTTTTGGGTTTTCCATATAGAGTATCATGTCATCTGCAAAGAGAGACATTTTGACTTCTTCTTTGCCAATTTGAATACCTTTGATCCCTTTTTGTCGTCTGATTGCTGTTGCAAGGACTTCTAGTACTATGTTGAATAATAGTGGCGAGAGTGGGCATCCTTGTCGAGTTCCTGATCTTAAGGGAAAGGCTTCCAGCTTTTCCCCATTGAGAATAATATTTGCAGTAGGCTTTTCATAGATGGCTTTTATGAGATTGAGAAATGTACCTTCTATTCCTACACTCTGAAGGGTTTTAATCAGGAAAGGATGCTGTATTTTGTCAAATGCTTTTTCGGCATCGATTGAGAGGATCATATGGTTCCTGAGTCTTTTCTTGTTGATATGATGTATCACGCTGATTGATTTGCGAATATTGAACCACGCTTGCATCCCAGGTATGAATCCCACTTGATCGTGATGGATAATCCTTTTAATGTACTGTTGGATTCTATTAGCAAGTATCTTGTTGAGGATTTTGGCGTCCATATTCATTAGGGAAATCGGTCTGTAATTCTCCTTTTTGAGGGGGTCTTTGCCTGGTTTGGGGATCAAGGTAATATTGGCCTCATAGAATGAGTTTGGTAGCTTTCCTTCTGTTTCTATTTTTTGAAATAGCTTTAGGAGAATAGGTATTATTTCTTCTTTGAATGTTTGGTAGAATTCCCCAGGAAAACCGTCCGGGCCTGGAGTTTTGTTATTTGGAAGGTTGTTTATCACTGACTCAATTTCTTCATAATTAATTGGCCTGTTTAAGGAATCAATTTCTTCCGGTTTCAATCTTGGTAGTTTATAGGTTTCCAGGAAGGATTCCATCTCTTCCAGATTGCTTAGTTTATTGGCATATAGCTGTTGATAAAAATTTCTAATAATCCTTCCAATTTCAATGGTGTTCGTCGTGACCTCTCCTTTTTCATTCATAATTTTAATAATCTGGGTCCTTTCTCTTTTCTTTTGGATAAGTCTTGCCAGTGGTCTGTCAATTTTATTGATTCTCTCAAAGAACCAGCTTCTAGTCCTGTTGATCTGCTCTACTGTACTTCTGGTTTCTGCTTGATTGATTTCAGCTCTAATTTTGGTCAACTGCTTCCTCGTGCGTGGATTAGGCCTGTCCCTCTGTTGCTGTTCCAGCTTCTTGAGGTGAGAATATAAAAACTGCATTTTAGATTTTTCTATTCTTTTGAGTGAGGCTTGGATGGCTATGTATTTCCCCCTTAGGACTGCCTTTGCAGTATCCCATAGGTTTTGGACTGTTGTATTTTCATTCTCATTGGTCTCCATAAATTGTTTAATTTGATTTTTGATTTCCTGGTTTATCGAGTCATTCCTGAGCAGGATGGTTCTTAGTCTCCAAGTGTTTGAGTTTCTTCCAAATTTTTCCTTGTGGTTGAGTTCCAATTTCAGAGCGTTGTGGTCTGAGAATATGCAGGGGATAATTTCAATCTTTTGGTATCGGTTGAGACCTGTTTTGTGTCCCAGAACATGGTCTATTCTTGAGAATGTTCCATGGGCATTAGAATAGAATGAGTATTCTTTGGTTCTGGGGTGTAGTGTTCTATATATATCTATGAGGTCCAACTCGTCGAGTATGGCATTCAAAGCCTTTGATTCTTTGCTTAGTTTTTGCCAGGGTGTTCTGTCTATTTCTGAGAGTGGAGTGTTGAGGTCCCCTACTATTAATGTATTTTTATTTATATGTCTCTTTATTCTGGTTAAGAGTTGGCTTGTGTATCTTGCTGCTCCCCTGTTGGGGGCATATATATTTATAATTGTCATATCCACTTGTTGAATACTTCCCTTAAGAATAATATAGTGCCCTTCTGCATCTCTAACTATAGTCTGTAGTTTAAAATCCAATTTATCTGATATGAGAATTGCTACCCCAGCTTTCTTTTGAGGTCCATTTGCGTGAAAGATGGTACTCCATCCCCTTACTCTCAGTCTGAATGCATCTTTGGGTTCGAAATGAGTCTCTTGTAGACAGCAAATGGATGGGTCATTTCTTTTTATCCAATCTGCAACCCTGTGGCGTTTTATGGGATGGTTCAAACCATTTACATTAAGACTGATTACTGAGAGATATGATTTTAATGTTGCCATGTTGCCAGTAAAGTCTTTGTTTGTATTGGCTGTGACTTTCTGTTCTGTATCACTCTTGGGGCCTTTTTACTTTTATAGAACCCCCCGTAATATCTCCTGTAGGGCTGGTTTCGTGGTTACAAAATTGGTTAGTGACTGGCGATTCTGAAATGTCTTTATTTCTCCATCAATTCTGAATGACAGCCTTGCTGGATAAAGGATCCTTGGCTGCATGTTTTTCTCTGAAAGAGCTTTAAATATGCTCCCCCAACCCTTTCTCTCATTCCAGGTCTGTGTAGACAGGTCTGACGTAATTCTGATGCTTTTGCCTTGGTACGTGAGAAATTTCTTTGCCCTGGCCGCTTTCAATACTGTATCCTTGCATCTAATATTTGCGAATTGCACTATGACGTGACGTGGCGTAGGTTTGTCGTGGTTGAGCTTGGGAGGGGTCCTCTCTGCCTCTTGGACACGAATGTTTGTTTCCCTTGCTAGATTAGGGAAGTTTTCAGCTACAATTTGTTCAAATATCTCTTCTAGACCTCTGTTTTTCTCCACCCCCTCGGGGATGCCGATGATTCTAACATTGGATCGTTTCATTGAGTCAGTAATCTCCCGTAACCTACATTCGTGGGCGTGGATTTTTTTAAGACCATCTTCTATTTTCATTTTTTCCTCTATTAACCCATCCTCCAATTCACTAACCCGTTCCTCTGCTTCTGCGACCCTGGCCGTCAGAGCCTCTAGTTTTGCCTGCATTTGGCTCATAGAATTTTTAATTTCTGTCAGATTCGCTCTCATTTCTGTCCTTAGGGATTCTATATTCTCAGTAACCTTTTCGTTAATAGTTTTTTCAATTCTACTCATCATTTTGACCATCGTTACTCTGAATTCCATTTCTGATAATTTGGTTACATCCATATCCATTATTTCTGTGGCAGAGGCCACAGAATCACTGTCTTTTCTTTGCTGGGGGGGGCTTCTCCTTCTTGTCATTCTGATGAAGAGAGGTTGCGGGGTTTCCAGAGCCCAAATTATTGACTGGGTCCCAGGCCGTGCCCCTTGTTTTATAGGGATCTTAGGGATGTGGGCTTCTTCTTTAAAGATTTTATTTATTTATTTATGTGGCAGCCAACCAGCGAGAGAGGGAACAGAAGCAGGGGAGTGGGAGAGGAAGAAGCAGGCTCCCAGCGGAGGAGCCCGATGAGGGACTCCTTTCCGGAACGCCGGGATCACGCCCTAAGCCGAAGGCAGGCGCTCAATGACTGCGCCACCCAGGCGCCCGGGTTGTGGGCTTCTTGATTTTTCAGCCTGCCTTCTGTGTTCTGGGGGAGGGGCCTGCCGCGCCGATACTCAGGCAACCCTGTTTGGGTAGAGTCTCCGTGTCCCCTGCGAGGGGGGATGGGGATGGGCACTCTCTGAGCCGGTATTTCCAGGCTTTTGTTCTCTGGCGGCTTTCCCTGGCGGTTTGCTGTGCCTCTTCTGAGAGTCAGAGCAGCAGCGGCCAAATTTCAGCCTCTGTCACGGAACAGAAGGATTGCGGCCCGTTCTCTACTAATGTTCTGGCCACTTTAACTCTGTTTCTGTTGGTGCTGCTCAACCCTGCAGCGTCCCGGGATGTGCGCCCCACACCCGGCGTCCCAGCCCTCACTTCCAGGGCCGGCGCGTCTCTGTCCTTTGTGTTTCTAATGCCGCCAGCCGCCAGCCGCCCCGCGCGCGCTCCCGGATCTCCCGGTCTCAGTCTGGATCCAGTGAGCGCACCGGGATTCCGGTGTTCCGCGAGATGCCTGGTGGCGCCGCACCCGGCTCACGGTCTCAGTCTGCTGTTTTGCGGGTGCCGTCCGTGAGCCCCTCCCGCTCTCCGTCAAGTGCTACCGCTTCCTGGCGCGACGCGGCGGCTCCCTCCCCTTCCATTTATCTTCCGATATCTGTGCACAGTTTCATGGCTCCCCGCTTCGTACCTCAATACTCAGCACTGGAGATGTTCATTTGTAGAGATCCAGATGCGTCTTCCTGCGTCTCAGGCTGGTTCCGTGGTTGTTTAGGCTGGTCTGGTACCTATCCAGCTCGACTCGGAGGACCGGCTGAAAACGGTGTCTCCTACTCCTCCGCCATCTTAACTCCCCCTGACCTTACAGATTCTTACTGGAAAGATCTGCAGTGGATGTCCCCCTGCGGCCACTTCCCTCTCTGGGGTGTCCCAGTCGGCCTCCCCAGGACAGGAGCGACTCGCAGCACTGTGACTGTGACAGGCAGACCCCCAGATCCCCAGCCCTGGCGCATCAGCGCTCTGCAGGCTGACCAGCCCGGGGCCACGTCTCTGGGCTTTGACGTTAGCGAGGAGCTTGCTAACTTGCTCGGGCCAGGTGGGGCTTCGACTGTTGGCATTAGGCCACTAGATCCCATGCCACCATGTGCCAGGGGTGGGATCTGCAATATCCCACGGGGTCGAGGGACAAGGTACACAGCAACAGAAGGAGCGCAGGCCCTGGATCCTACCTTTGCAGGGAGCTGCACCTTCCCTGAGCATGAGGGCCCCATGGCACCAGTCAGGACTCGGAGTCCTGGGGCCACCTGTGAGAACAGCTGGGCAGGTGCTCAGAGTGGGGGAGCTCACTCGAAGTCCAGCACTCGCTGGGGGAACTCGCCCTCTGCGGGGCGTTAACAGGTGGAAGACAGACCCACAGCATCTCAAACCAGCCTCCGTGACAATCCTCCCAGGTCCAGAAGGACTCTGGTTGCTTCCTTCCCAGCTCGCACTTTGGGATGGGAAGGAGCAGCACTCTGCATGGGCAGTAGCCGCGGAGCAAAGCAGCGCCCACCGAGGCCAGCAAGCCCCGGGGGAGGGGAGCCCAGATGGAACGGCCCCCTGGCAGAGCCAGTTAGCCAGCCGTTCCCACTAAAAGGCATTCTCCGCAGACTCTCCCAGCCTGTTCCTGTGGCCAGTTGTTATAACTTTATTAAACTAACACTTGTTAAGAGGAGCACAGGTACTGGTGGTCAGTGGATTCAACAGCAGGCCACAGGGCCTGGGGGAAGACACAGCAGACCTGGAGGGGCCACACAGGGATGTCAAGGCAGAAAGCAGACAGAAAGAGACGACACCCGGGGCACATGACTTTATTAGGGTCCCTAGGCTAGGACCACACTGGTCAATTCAAACCAGAAAAGCAGGGTTTAGGTAAGTGCCACGGGGGTCTCAGCTAAGGAGTGCGTAAGGCAGACAGGTGCTGGCGAGCAGGGGAGTCTGCAGCTCGCAAGGAGGTGGGAGAAGCCACATGGGGACCTCACGTTCACTTGCAGCTCTGCGGCCAGACAAGGTGGGTGCGGAGCCGAGATACCACGGGGCAGCGCAGCCAGCTCTGGACAGGTGTGCATCTAAGCTGTGAATTTACTGTTATCCACATGGGCATAAGATGTGCTGCCTGCGGCTGTGAGCTCACGTCTTGTCAAATCCGAGCTGGGTTTTCTTTGAATATTTACTTGTCTTCCTCTAGTTTGCCTTTTAGGAACTCATGCTCGCTCTTCTCGTTTTAATCGAGATGCTTCTCTGTAGACTGAATCCCAGGAATCTGCTTTGGACGGCTCTCTGTTCACTTTCTCTGCAGCTCAGTATCGTTTACCGCTGCGCTTTCTGCTCAGCATTCTGATGTTCACGTTGCAGTGCCTGTATTTCTCATTTCTGGACACTCTGTGTGCTCCCCTTTCCAAAGAGACCAGTTATCTGGCTTGGTGCCCTGCTTTCATGTGGTTTTAAGTTTTTGCTTTTAATCATTTGTGAAGGTAGTTATAGAATGTCGTGTGTTTCTATGACCCTAAAACACTGGATATTATTTTGTTCAAGTGTCTGTTGACTCGCTGTGGATTCATGTCTTGTAGTTTTGGATTATGAAGTCATGTTGGGTTTGTATGTCGGAAGCCTGACGAACATGGATTGAGGATGTCTCTCTCCAAAATGTATTTTGTTTGCTTCTGTCATTTGTTTCAAAGACAAGGCAAATTTCTGTATTTGACCGGTTAGTTTTAAAGCTGGGACAGGAATAGGGTGAATTCCAAATTCTGACTCACATGGGATGCTGGTCAGGGCTCATGAATCACTGGGGTAAATCTTCCCTCATCAGGGCCCAAAGGAAAGACAGACAAGCTTCCCCTGCAAATGAGACTTTTCGCTAGTCCACCCCCTTTCCCTGTACCTACAGACTTCTGAAATTTATGAATTTGTAAGTTACTTCAGTACCCACTCGCTGCCTTGTGTGCTCCAAGGCCTTGCCTCACGTCTTCCTTGGTCTCGAACACCCAAGCTTCAGGGTAAATCGAGTTAAACCCACAGGGCAGCCACAGCTTCGGCCCTCCAACTGAATCACTGGCTCTCTGTTCAGATTACCTCACTGGCATCTGGAAACTCCGATGGTTTTCTTGCCAGTGGCATTATACATTTAAAAGAATGTCACCTATTACTGGTCATCATTTCTGGTAGAATGGGTTTTGCCTCAGGTGGTCTGCCATTTTGCCAGAAAAGGGAGTTCTAACACATTTAATACGAAACCTAATTATGAACTGGTTGGTGGAGAGATCATCAGGAGAGGTCATGAAATTGCTGGCTTTCAGATCCAGCAAGCAAACAAAAAACAGAATGGGATGTTGGTGTGGCGTCCAAAGTCCTGGTTTAATAAGAAGCTCCTACTGTTCTAGGTACAGCATACATCACAGAGACAAAAGGGTAGGATTTCGTGTGGGACACCCTGATAGAGGTTGTTCTATCGGTTCCGGTGCATATGCCTAACAAGCTCACACTTACGTTCAATGACTAATGGAGTTTAAAAATAAATCTGATTCTTTCTAGGCAGCATCGTCAGGAACATAACCCCTTTGTGCTCCCTGGGATTGCTCTGATGTTTATGAGATCTGTTGTCTTAATGACTTAATTTATTCATAGACTTCAAAGCTCCATAGCCACGGTTAATGCAGATAGATAGACTTTATAATAGGCATATCCTATAAAAATAGATCGCTCCAGAGCACCATCACCCTCCTGTCATTGGTTTGAAGAGATGGGCTCTTCCTAATTCTCCAGACTGGTCGAATTTCACCTTGGTATGCATCTCTGCATGCCCGTGGCACTGGAATTCCTGAAAACCGCTGAAGGGTTTTCCACACTCACAACATCCAGAGGTGTGACATTCGCCGATGTGCCATGACTTGGGACGAAGCCCTCGCTCTCCCTTCACCCGTACAGCTTTTCCCGGGTGTGGATTCTGTGGTGGCGGATGAGGTTTGCCTTCTGGGAGAAGGTCTTCCCACACTCAGAGCACTCGTAGGGCTTCTTGCCCATGTGAGTTCGCTTGTGTATGATGAGGCAGGAGTTCTGCGAGAAGGCTTTCCCACACTCACTGCACTTGTAGGGCTTCTCGCCCGTGTGAGTCCTCTGGTGCAGGATGAGGTGTGACTTCTGGAAGAAGGCTTTCCCACACTCGCCGCAGCCGTAGGGCTTCTCCCCGGTGTGGATGCGGTAGTGAATGATGAGGCACGACTTGCGCGAGAAAGACTTCCCGCACTCTTTGCAGCCATAGGGCTTCTCCCCCGTGTGAGACCGGTGGTGCTCGATGAGGCGGGACTTGTGGGAGAAGGTCTTCTCGCACTCAGAGCACTTGTAGGGCTTCCCTCCAGCAAGAGCTGCGACGGGCACCAATGGGCTCGTCTTCTGGGATGATGTCGTCCCACCGCGGCCGTCCCCCCTGGGTTTCTCTCTGGGGTGACCGCCCTGGCTAACCCTGCAGCCTAGTCCCTGTGCCCCCAGGTGCGTGCTGAGTTCCGATTCGCAGGAGAAGCCTTTCCCACACTGAGTGCACCTGTGGACTCTCTCGGCACCGCCAGCTCCCCAGTGGGTACTCAGGGCCTGGTCCTGGTGGAGCGCTTTCTGGCACCGGTCACACTCACGCGGCTGCATCCCGGAAGGGGAGGTTTCAAGCTTGGAGTAGAGAAACAAGTTCCCCTGTCCGTCACATTCAAATCGCCTTCTCGCAAGGTAGGCATTGGGACTGACGTCTACATTGCACGGCAGACTCATTCCGCATGAGTCACATGTATGAACCTGCTGTTTTGAAGGAGCAAGGTTTGTGTCCTTACAGACTGCCTTTTCAACTGTGTTACACTCGTGGTGCCCTTTCTTGGTCAGTTCTGGCTTGTCTAAGAATGCAACGTGCCTCAGAAGTTTGTCTTGGTGTTCCTGTTGTCTATCTACTTGGTGGTCAACTTGCAAAATTTCTTCTAGGGGGAAAAATAATGACACAAACTTGTTAATCTTTCCAGAATCACATCACAGAACTACATGATTTCAGAAACACTTAGGAGGAAGATTAACTTTGTGGCGTCAGACCTCATTGCTGAGATCCAATCATCATAATCATAAGCCTACTACAAGCACATCCCTTGGCTTTTTTTTTTTAAGATTTACTTATTCATTTTAGAGAGAGAGCAAGTGAGCATGTGTGGGAGGGCCAGAGGGAGAGAGGCAGAGAATCCCAAGCAGACTGTGCAAAAAGCACAGAGCCCAACACAGGGCTCAATCTCACAACCCACGCTGAAATCAAGAGTCAGATGCTCAACCGACTGAGCCACTCAGGCACCCCATCCCTTGGCTTTTGAAAGGAAAAAATGGGATACTGGAAGAGGGATAAAACATGGACAATAAATATAAGAAGGTTTGCTGTTAACAAGTTTGACACAATCAATTGACAAGAAGGTGAAGACACACAAGTAAAAGGGAATGAGAGGAAAACTGGAAAGGTAGTGGGCATGTTGGTGTACATGTCACCACGGCAACCACGCTGAGATTCTTAAATGTCAAATTCTGCATCCCGTGCTTGGATCCTCATTTGCTTTTAGCTTCATTTATGTTTTATTTATTTTTTTTCTAAAGATTTTATTTATTTATTCGACAGAGATAGAGACAGCCAGCAAGAGAGGGAACATAAGCAGGGGGAGTGGGAGAGGAAGAAGCAGGCTCATAGCAGAAGAGCCTGATGTGGGGCTTGATCCCAGATCGCCGGGATCACTCCCTGAGCCGAAGGCAGACGCTTAACTGCTGTGCCACCCAGGCACCCCTCATTTATGTTTTAAACCACAAACTACCTGCTATTTCATCTCTCACACCCACACCCAAAGCAACCACAGAGGTCCTTGGTTTAGAAATGCTGAAGTTCCTTCAGTCCTGCCACTGGATTCCTAAGGGACAAAATCAGTGCCTACTGATCTTACCCACCAGCATGTTTCCAGGTTGGGACCGAGTCAGGGAGTGTTTTTAAAGCTCTCCAGGTGATTCTGGTGTGCACCCCTGATTAGTAACAATATCCCTGAAACAAATGCTTGATAAAAGACCCTTGTCCCGGAAGGAAGAGGGAGTTAAGTCAATGTCCATGATGGTGTCCCACAGAATAAGGACAGATAAGATAAATGCTCTTCTCCCCATGGGATTATACTGGGACGGGGAGAAAGGAGTTTCATTTATAACCTATTAAGCAAAACAGGGCCATATTACATAGTTTTGAAAGAAGAGGCATTTAAAGTCAACCTAAAAGGGAAAAATTAAGCCTTTGAGGCATTTCGCAGTAAAAGAAAGGACAACTAAAATGAGTGGCACAAAATAAATTATTTTAAAATAGGGGCCATCTACAAATCCCTGAAAACATGAGAAAGTCTGTCTCATAACCATGGGGAAGGGGCAGACTAAAGATTCTAGAGAAGAACTAAGCAAGCAAGGTCTCAGATGGGAGGGTCAAATAAAAGGATAAAAATAGAATAGATCTTTCTCTAAAACCCAGGGAAAAGAGAGTGATCACGTCGTGATGTGTGATGTGTGCAGGTGGCAGGAGTCATTTGGGGCATTTCAAGGTCTCGGGCCAAACGTCCACAGCTGCTTGCAAAGACCCAAGGCTTTTAAGAACAGTGGCCTGAAACAAAACCCACCCAAAGTTCTGCTCTGTAACCAATCAGATGTCTACTGCCCCCACCCCCGCCTCCCACAAGCTGATCCTCTCTCACCTGGAAAGCTCCATCTGAGGATTTCTTCTTCCTCCATCCATGGTTCTTGCCCTTGCTCCAACCTGGAGATCACAGCTGGTTTGGTGACTTGACACCCTGTTGATGAGAAATATCCCTGTTTATGAGGGCTTATGCTGAGCCACTTGGGCCATCTAAGGAAGCAGAAGGTTCAGGTGGCTCAACGAACATTTACATCTTGGCTGAAGAATGGGTATCTCACTTGGGAGGTAAATTCACAAATAATGCGGGTGAGATGAGAGCCAGACTTGTTGACAACTGAAACCCAAGGCCAAACGTGCTTAGTCCTTAAGAGGTTTTGCATAACTGAGAAAAGAAAGGAGCTCAGACAGAATCAGGAAACACGGGAAGCTCTCCTCACCCACGGAGACAAGGTGGCTGTAGTTCTCCAGCATCACGTCCCGGTACAGCGTCCTTTGTGCGGGCTCCAGCTGCTGCCATTCCTTCCGGGTGAAGCCCACGGCCACGTCTCTGAATGACAACGACCCCTGGAATGACACGTTCCTGATTCACCTGGAATGCTCGGCACGGAGTGCCATGGCAAAGGTGTAGAGGCGGTGGATCTTACCACCTTCGAAGTCAGGTTTCCCCATGTTAAGTGATTTAGGAAGCTTAGCATGCCCCAACTCTGTACTACATTTTGTAGCAGGGAAGAAAAAGATTAGGGAAGATCTCTATTTATTCATCCATTTATTCAGTGCATGAGCATCTATGGAAGATTTGGTAGGTTAATGGCATTCCGCATGGTGCTTGGGGTTGAAAGCTGAATGCAACATTACTCCTGTTCTGAAGGCATTTGGAGTCTGGTGGAGTGAGATAAACGGAAGACTTCTGTGTGGTACAATTATACCAGAAGCTATGATGGAAGTATATTCAGGACAGAAAAGACAAAAAGACAGCAGTCAAATTCAATGTCCTGATGTCAAGTTAAGCTTCACTGGAAGCTGCCTTTGAGCAGAATCATGAAAGATCAACAGGGTGTCTGGATGTCTGAAGGATACTTCTTAATAAGAGGCACGGCATGAGCATAGGCAAGGAGTCACAAAAAAAACCTGGTAGGAGTTGCAGGTACTTGGGAATGACAATGTTGAATATAATGCGTGTGTGTGTGTGAGAGAGAGAGAGAGAGAGAGAGAGAGAGTGAGCACACACGCACGCAGATCATAAGACAAAGGGTTTTTTCTCCTATAAGGCAGTGGGGACTCCCATCAGGGTATTTGAGGAGGGGAGCTACAAAAGATGATCAGATGTAGAAAAAGGTAAGAAATCACTGGGAGGGAATGAATAAATAAAATTAGGATATAATTGTAATTGATGACATGAGATATGGTCAAAATTAAGGTAGCAACAAGACGAAAACAGAGAAAGGATTCCACAAACGCAGAGCAGGGCTTGGCTCTCTTTCCCCTTCTCCTTCATCTTCCCTCTGTCTGGATGAATTAAGGACCAAAACAACAAATTAATTTATACTGAATGTGGTAATGCTGTAACAGTGTATAAATCATTTTTAGCACAAGTATGGAAGTTAAAATGCAAAAACATAACTATAATCAGATTTATTAATGGAAACACAATATAAAAGGAAGTAAAATCTGACATAAATAACAAAGTGTGAATGTGTGAGGAAGTAAAGTGTAGAGTTTCCACATGTGACTGAAGTTAAGTTGTTATCAGAGTAAAAGAGACCGCTAAAACTATAAAATATTCAGTGCAAGCTCCATGGTAACCACACCAAAAAAAAATCTATAAAAGATACACAAATATAAAGAGGAAAGAATCAAAACATATCACTACAGGAAATCCCCAAACCACAATAAAGACAAGAGAGAAGAGAGGAACAAAGAAACTACAGAACAGAAAACTATGAACAAAGTGGCAATAGTAAGTCTTTACCTACCGGTAATTACTTTAAATGTAAATAAACTCAACTCCCCAAGTTAAAACACATAGAGTGGCTGAATGGGTAAGAAGACAAGACCCAATTTTATGCTGTCTACAAGAGACTCACTTTAGACCTCAGGACACACACTGGGTAAAAGTGAAGGGGTGAAGAAAGATATTCCATGCCATGCAATGGTAATCAAAAGAGAGCTGGTCTGGCTATACTTGTATCCAACAAAATAGCCTTAAAGTCAAATATTGTTACAAGAGACAAAGAAAGTCCTTATATAATTATAAAAGGGTCCATCCAAGAGGAAGATATAACAATTTTAAATACATATGCCTCCAACATCAAAGGACCTAAATATATAGAGCAAACATTGACAAACCACAAGGGAGAAACAGACTTAAATAGCCCACTCTCAATAATGGATAGATTGTCTAGACAGAACATCAACTAGAAAACAGCAGAAATGAACTACACTATAGAGCAAATAGCCTTAAAAGATATTTACAGAAGATTCTACCCAATAGCAGCAGAATACTCCTTCTTGTCAAGAGCACCCAGAATGTTCTCCAGGATGGATCATAGGCTAGGTCACAAAACAAGTCTTAACAAACTTAAGAAGCCTAAAATCATTCCAAGTATCTTTTCTAATCACAATGAAATGAAACTAGAAATCAATAATAGAAAGAAAAGGGGAAAATTTAAAATGTTTGGAAATTAAGCAACACATTCTTAAACACCATTGGGTCACAGAAGAAGTAAAAAAGGAAATTATAAAATATCTTAAGACAGATGAAAACACAATAAACCCAAACTTAAGGGATGCAGCAAAAGCAGTACTAAGAGGGAATTTTGTAGAAATGAACACCTACATTAAAAAAGAGAAAACATCTCAAATAAACAATCTAACTTTGCACCTCTAGAAAAAGAAGAGCAAACTAAGCCCCAAACTGGCAGAAGGAATAATAAAGATTAGAGCAGAAATAAAGGAAATAGGAAATAGAAAAATAATAGAAAAAATAAAACTAAGAGTTGGGTTTTTGAAATGATAAAATTGACAAACCCTTAGCTAGACTAAGGGGAAAAAAAGAGAAGACTGGAATAAATAAAATCAGAAATGAAAGAAGAGACATTACAGTTGATGCCACAGAAATAAAAAGATCCTAAGGAACTGTGATACACAATTCTATGCCAACTAATCGGACAACCTAGAAAAAATGAACAAAATTCTAAAAAAATATATACAACCTACCAATACTGAATCAAGAAGACACAGAAAGCCTGAGTGCACCAGTAACTGTGAAAGGCTGAAGAAGTAACCAAAAAACTCCCAACAAAGAAAAGCCCCAAGACCTTCATGGATGAATTCCACCAAAAATTTAAACAATAATTAATACTGATCCTTCTTAAATTCTTCCCAAAGAAAAAAAACAGAAAAAGCGGGAATACTTCCAAATTCATTGTATAAGGCCAGCATCACTCTGACACCAAAACTATAGACATCACCCAAAAAGAAAACTATAGGCCAATATCCCTGATAAACATAGATGTAAAAATCCTCAACAAAATATTAGCATATCAAATTCAACAGCACACTGAAAGGATCAGACACCATGACCAAGTAGGATTTATCCCTGGGATGCAAGGATGGTTCAACACATGAAAATCCATGTGAGACACCACATTAACAGAATTAAAGATAAAGATCACAAAATCAGCTCAATAGCTGCATAAAAAGCATTTGGCAAACTTCAACACCGTTTCACGATTAAAAGCTCTCAGCAAAAGAATAGAAAGAACTTACCTCAACACGATAAAGGCCATTTACAAAAAGCCCACAGCTAACCTCGTACTCAGTGGTGAAAGCTTTCCCTCTAAGACCTGGAACAAAACAAGGATGCCCATTCTTGCCTCTCCTATTCAACACAGTACTGGAAGTCTGGCCACAGCAATCCAGCCAGAAAAAGAAATAAAAGGCATCCAAATCAGGAAGGAAGAAGTCAATATATCTGTGCTCGAAGATGATGTGATCTTATTGAACGTGGGTCTCCGAGATACCTGCCTTCTCATGCTCCTTGCAGCATGATTCACAGTAGCTTAGAGACGGAAACTGCCTAAGTGTCCATCCGTGGGTGAACAGACAATGTGGTATACACATGCCACGGAATATTGGCCACGAGAAAGAAGGAAATCCCTGCATTTTGGACAACACGGATGAACCTGGAGGACATTATGCTGAATGAAATAAACCAGACACAGGAGGACAGATACTGCATGAGCCCACTTTTATGAGGACTCTAAAATGGCCAAACTCCTAGAACTAGAGAGTAGCGTCGTGGGTACCAGGAGCTGGGAGGGGCAGGGAAATGGAGAGGTGTTGGTTAGGGGTTCAGTGTTTGTTATGGAAGATGAGTAAGTTCTGAAGATCTCCTGTACAGCATAGTGTCTACAGTTAATCATCCTGCATTGTCTACTTAAAAATTTGCTAAGAGGGCATATCTTATGCTCCTACCACAAAAGGAAAAGAAATACATATATTTTAAAAGGGGGCTGGAGGAAACTTTTGCAGGTGATGGATTTAAGTCTGTGGTGATGGTTTCATGGGCGTACACTTATCTCTAAACTCATCAAGCTGTGCCCGGTTTTACATGTCAATCATACCTCAATAGAGTGGTTTAAAAACCAGAACCTTCTAGTCACCTTTTAAGTAAAAAAGGAAATGAATTAATTTTAATAAGATCTTTTAGTCTAATGTATCCAGAATATGATCATTTCAATATAGAATTATTTTAAAATTACTGATATACTTTTCATTCTTTTTTTTTTCATACCACATATTTAAAACTTGGTGGGTGTTTCCCAGTTTAGAGTACGTCTCAATTCCGACACTGTATTTCCAATTTCACCTTCATGAAATGTAGTCCTATAAAAACAATAAAGTTGTCTTTGATGGGAAAGTATTTTACTCTGATCCCATTTTAAAATTTAAGTGGAGGGGTGCCTGGGGGCACGGTCGGTTGAGCATCTGACTCAGGTTTCAGCTCAGGTCTGATCGCAGGGTCGTGGGATAGAGCCCCGTGTTGGGCTCCACGCTCCACACTCAGCGTGGAGTCTGCTTGGGTTTCTTTCTCCCTCACTCTCAGATAAATAAATAAATCTTTAAAAGATAATAATAAGATAAAATTTAAGTGGAAATGAAAAATGCAGGTCCCCCGCCCGAACAGCCACTCTTCAGGAGCTCAGTATCCACCTGTGGCTGCCGGCTACCATACTGGACGGCAGAAGTACTGCCGGGTTCCTGTGCTGGGGCCATGTGTCGAGCAGATAAAACTACAGTGCAGTTCAACCACTCAGGGCCCAGTTCTAGGTCCGCCTGTCTGTCCGCATTCACATCCCAACTCCATCGCCTAATAGACGTGAGATCCCAGGCAACTTGCTCAGTATCTCCAGCCTCTGTTTGTCCATCTGTAAAACGGGAGGAAGGGTTAAGAATACCTATCTCACAGGCTCATTCGTGAAATAACATATGGAAAACACAGAGATTGGTGCATAAGCGCTCAACAGGTGGAGGTTTGTAACTTTTATTGTTAGTATTTCTGTTGCGGATAGCTCTGAGGAGCCGTTCGCAGCGAGACCTGGTTTCCTGAGAAATAACAGCTTCCCCAAAAGGCACAGATGAAACCTCCAGCCTGAGTACAGGTCCGGCAGCCTCGAGATGCAGCCAGCTCTCTCCTCTGAGAAGGCCGTGGTCCTGCCACCTTGATTCCAACCCTCTCACACTGGTCCTGTGCCCAGATGTTCCTGGCGTCAAACATCCAGATGGTCCCGGCTCTTTTAGGCACTGATACAGTCATTATGAGCGACAGGTCCCCAAGCTGGACTGATACAGTCATTATGAGCGACAGGTCCCCAAGCTGGAAAACGAGACCCTAAGAACGTTTTTCTTCCTGGAGTGGACAGCTGTAATGTTTGTCCATGAGACCTCGGCTTCTTCTGTGGCCAGCAGGCTCCCTCCGGCGCCCCGAGTAGGTGGTACTCCTGGGGGCGCCCCCCACAGACCCAGCCTCTCAGCCCTAGATGTGGACTAAGCTTGGCCAATCTGAATCTCTCCCAAAGACCGTGCAAACTGGCTCTGCGAGAGGGGGCTTGGTCCCTTTCTCTGGCAGAACTCGTAAGTGTGGGGTGTGGGCCATGCCTACTTCTGGACACACGGATGCCGTCTCTGTGAAAGAAGGAAGTCACAGACCCAGAGGCAAGGGACCAGAAAGATTCCAGGCAACACCTGCATTCCTCGGTGTGACTGTCTCTGAGTCCCAACTGCACCCCTGATCCTCCTGTGGTCCAGGTACTGCCTGGATTTGGGGCTCACCGTAACCTAGTTCTAGCTGGGTTTCTGGCTCTGGCCAGCACACTTTCCGTTCATGAGTTCCTGGGCCTGGGGTGAAGAGAGGGGCCCATCACGACTGATCTGAGAATGCAGACAGGCTGGGAGCAGACAACATCACTGACATCTGAAGATCACAGTAAGAAAGGGGGCCCAGGGCAGATGCATGAGGTCTAAGTCGTGAAAAGAGGAAGCTCGGACCCCAGGAGAAAAGGCCAGGAGCATGCCAACACTTCCCTCCATGTTCCTGCCAAAGACTGAAACTGAGCTGTTTGCTCTCCAGCTAGGTCAAAACACTACTATGAAAACGGATTTGCAGAACATGCTACTTGTTCCTTCCTCTGCACAATGCACTGCTTCCTCTAGGTCAGTCTGACCTCATGAGGCTGTTTATGGGGAACTGCAGATTTTGATTCCTTAAGCAATCACAATCACAGATTTCCGCACTCACGTAAGACCCACTGTTTATATGGAAAGAAAAGTCATAGGAGATTTGCTGGTGTGTCCGCCTCCGTCTTGTCATCACTGAGGACACCGCCTGCTAACCTCACATGCCAAGGCCTATCACATAAACTCCTCAATACCGAAAACAGCTTTCTTTCCTCTAAGAAGTTGACATGGTAGTCCCAAACAGACAACACAAGTCATTTATTGGCTGGAATCTGTCTTTTGAAAGTGCCGGCAGTGTCAGACACAAGTTTATAGGGCAGCTCATAACTCTCTCCGCACGGCCTCCTTCTTCTACTTGCTTCCTGTCTTCACTGATCCTGGGTCCTGTCTGCATTGTTTTTACTGGATGCATTCTTAGAAGCATCCCCCAAACCCCTGGTAAAGCAGAGTGCAGTATAAAGAAATGCCACGGGGCACCTGGGGCGGGGGGGGGGGGGGGGGTTTAAGTGACCGACTCTTGATTTCGGCTCAGGTCGTGATCTCAGGGTCCTGAGATAGAGCCCCACGTTGGGCTCCACACAGCAGGGAGTCTGTTTCTCCCTCTCCCTCTGCTCCTCCTCCTGCTTACGCTCTCTCTCAAATAAATGAATAAAAATAAATTAATAAAAGAAATGCCATACTCACCTGGCACATGGTCCTTCCCTGATGGGCCGGGAAAAGCAGACACCTGGGGAAGCAGAGAGGGGGTGGGGAGAGGAGAGGACGTGAGGAGAGGGGGTGGGGAGAGGAGAGGACGTGAGAGGCCAAGCTCACCCCAGCCTCTGAATCAACTGCCGCCACCCCAGCCTCCAGGCACAGAGGGAGGACAGGTTTCCCCCAAGGACCCTGCCATCACACAGCCCGTGTGATGGGGACGCGGCTTTGAACGGGTTCAATCTGGATTTTTCTTTTCTACTTAATCCACATATGTATCTGTGTCTCAGTCATCAGTGTGCAATTTGCTAACCCCTCCCATCATTCCCCAGAAATTGAATTAATAGAAATTTATTCTGAAGAAACAGTCATGAGTTTAGGCAAAGAGTTAACCGCCAAGAAATTTATTACATTTTGTTAAAACTCTGCAAAAAAACCCAAAAAACAAAAAACCACAAACAGAAAATAACTAAATATCCAACAAAGGAGGATGAGTTAAATAAACACACTGCCTCCAAAGGGAAATGAACCGTTCTGTAGCTAATGAAAATAAAATCATAGAAAACTACTTTAGTGATAGCATACTGATCACTGAAAAAACGTGGCTGAAAATGGTTTGATCGCATACACACAGACGCACGTACACACAGACCCACACACACACTTGCACAGAACAATCTTTGACATGATGTAAGACAAAAAGCTGGGAGCAGTTAGCTCTGGGCAGTTGGGTCACAACCACCGTATGAAACACTTTTTTTTTGTCCTTAGATGAATTTCCTAACTTTTTCTATGACAAACAGGCACTTCGTATATAAATGTTATTTATAAAATATCTGTCGTTTGATAAGCTTCTAACCCAAAGCTTGTCACCAGTCCTGCCCCTGGCAGATGTTGAGGACAACTCCCAGGAAAATATAAAAATGAGTTCCTAAAGGCAGAGTCCATTAAATAACGGAGTTTAGCTACGGCAGGTGTGGGGTGGGGGCGATGAGGCGGGGCCCTCCGGCCCGGCCCGGACCTCCTGGGTTCCGTGCGCTCCTCCTCCCATGGCTGCGATCTGTCCGCAGTCACTGTTCGTAAGAACCGCCCTGGCTGATCTGGGCTGACCTCTGCCCGGGAAGCAGTCCCGGTCTGGCTCTGCCACTTACCAAATATGGGACAAGATCTGATGGCTTCTCCTGAGCCCTCCTCCTCCTTTCCTCATTTTGCCAGGGAACAGGAACACGAAGGTTCAGGAGCAAATTTACTGTGGCTGGAAGCATCAACTGGACCCCACACCTATCTCTCTCCTGAACACACACGAGGTTGGTCTTAGGTATGTTCCTACTCAGGATAGAGACACACGGGAGTTGGGTCCAAGAAGTCTGCAGAGACACTAAAAGTCTAGAATTACAGAAACTCCATAAAGAATTCTGAGGGTGTTTTTGTTTTTTTTTAATTGGAGACTACCTAAGTGCTTAAAAATAAGAGATTAGTTAATCAATTGTGATACAATTAAAGCATGCCATGCTATGAATCAATTTACACTATCACACAAGAAAATATCGGACACGGACATCGCTTCTGGCTATACCAGTAAGTGGGGGGAAAAGGATACATAATCCATAAGCACATGATTCACAGATGGGTAACAGGGAGATGGATGGGATTTTCCCAGGTGCCTGGAGTTTTAGCTAAATTCCCACACACCCCAAATTCTCCGGGGGAGCGGCTAGGCCCAACCTAACAGACGCCTCCCTTTGGAGAAGGAACGGCGGAAAGAGAGGTGTCTACTGACAGTGTACGTGGGGTTTTGCTTCCCTCCCATCCCAAGAGAGGTGGTTGCAAGAGAACCAGAGGGAGCTTGCAAAACGTGGGGGAGAATAACCTCACCCCCTGCTGGCTGGATGTGCGCCCAGCTGCAGAAACTGTTGGGCACATGGTATTCAGCAGATGGGGGGGCGCGAGCACTGAGGGGACACCTTTGTGCATGCGGGAGCCCAGCAGCAGGAGTCAGCCTCCCAGCCGAGGAAATCAGAGGTTAGAGGCTGGCAAAGGCCACCATGGGTGGTCAGGTGAGGAGAGGGGGCAGGAAGGTAGGTGGGCATGAACTCTACAGCAAGGACACGGAGAAGCAGGACCACTGAGCCAGGAGCTGGGGGTGGGCACCGAGGTCTGCCAGAGAGCCCCTGCCAGTGTCCCAGGCTCTGCACCCCGAAAAGGCCATCAGGTGGCCTCAGGAGTGACAGGTGACCAGCTAGGCAGGTGGAGCTACCAAAAGCACGGAGCAAGGAGACGTCTATGCTACTTTTCCTCCATTTCCCCTCCTCCTACTCTGCCCCTGGCGGAGAAAGAAGCGGTCCGACGAGGAGAAGAAAGAGTTAAGGAGGAGCAGAGACAGAAGAGACCACCGGCCCTCCATCTGGGGATGAAGACCTGCAGCCCCGCAGGGAGAGGGGGAAGCTCAAACTGGACCGGAGTGTAAGCTGTTCACTAGACCACCAGCAGCCGGCCGAGGAGAGACTGGCCTTCATCACAGCTTCAGGCAACCGAACGCTCTGGGTTACGGGAGAGCTTGTCCTGGCAGGGACGTGTTCTAGGTTGAACTCTGTCCCCGAAGAAGATATGTCGGGGGTCCTAGCCCTCAGTCTCTCAGAGTGTGGCCTAATTTAGAAATAGTCTTTGCAGAGGATGGGGGGGGCATCCCAGTGTGACTGGCGTGCTTGTAAAAGGGGGAAACTGGGCACAGGGAGAACATCAGGGAAGATGAAGGCAGGAACGCCAATGACTGCCAGCAAGCCCCCCGGGGGCAGGGAGAGGCCCGGAGCAGGCGCCCCCACACCGCCTCCGAAGGAACCGGCCCCGCCCACCCCTGAGCTGAGAAACCTCACTTCTCCGCGCTTCGGGCAGCCCCAGTCTGCCGTACTTTGCCATGGCGGCCCCGGGAAACGAGGACTGGAAGGCAGGCCCAACGGCGTGGGTCCAAAACCGTGGTCAGAGGGGACACTGTACTGTTTCCTGTTTGTGTACATCCAATTTCAGCATGTGGAATGGGTTTTTGTAAAAACATAGAAAGAAAAAAATTCCGTACAAAACACACAAAATGTTAACAACGGTGACCTTCGCATGGTAGGATCTGTTTGTTTTGACATAGTGGCATTTTCTAATTTTGTTTTTTAGACAATCAACATGTGCTCACTGTTCAATATTTCAATATTTCATAAAAATATACATATATCATCTTACTGGGTTTTCTCTCCATGACCGCCTATCAGAGTCCTTCCCCTGGAGGAGAGGAAATCCGTGGGAGGGTCTGAAGGGGTGGAAGGTGGGAAGGGGCGGGTTTTAGCGATGACCCGAGGCGCACGGGAGGAAGCCCCCGCCTGGCGGACGGGAGCCCTGGGCGCTAGAGCTGGCTCGGCCTCTAGTAAGCTGGGTGGCTCTGAACACCTCTCTCACGCGCATTTTCTTTCGTCTTTAACATGAGAAGGAAAAATGAAATACTCTTAGGTTAAGAAAGCAACTTCTATGCCTTGACTACACGGATCCCTTCCCTCATTCCTGTTTCTCACACCCTAAAGCAGGGGATCCCCTCTCCTCCTAGCAAACCATCCCCTAAACCAAATCCTAGATGATCCCCTGATACGATGGCATCCCCCAAATTCACAGTCAGCAAGCGGGTCCTCGGTTGTTTTAGGGATGCTTTTCTGGGGGCGGTCCCATACTGCGTGGACCTCCAGTTTCAGCCCTAAGCCAGGAGGGGAGCTCAGGGCGCCCTGCTTCCAAAGTAGATTGCTGCTCCCCGGGTCACCCTTACAAGAATTATCCTATCGGTGGGGTGCCTGGGGCTTGAGGACTGGCAAAGCTCTGCTCTCCTGCTGAGAACTTACCGTGGGCTGGAGGCTCAGCTCCTGCTTCCAGGCGGTCTGGGGGTAGAAAGGAGCTGGAATATGCAGACTGAGCCACCTTGTCCCAGCCTGATTCTAAGCCTTTGCCAAGACACTAAGAACACCTGCAATAAACAGACGGATGGTGAGACTTACGTGAGAACATAAGCAGGACATTTACCTCCAAAGGGGGTGGAGAGAGTGGAAACACAAGAAGGACCCCACGCCACCCTGTGCAAAGAGCTGAGAGAAACCTCAGCTCACAGCAAGCCAGGAATCAGGGGCCTTGGGCCTCAAATCCCCGGACACGGACATCTGCTGACCCCCGTGGGCCTGGACAGACTACCCCGAGCCCCCTGGGGAAGAGGCCCGCCATCCCACGCTTTGATTCTGGCCTTGGGAGACCTGAGCAGAGCCTCAGCCAGCCACGTCCCCCTGGACAGTGCAGAGCTGCGAGGTGACAGTGGGTGTTGCTTTAAATCACGGAATTTGTGGGAATCTGGGACACAGCCCTCCACTTGGTGCTCAGGAGAAGGCTTAGGGCTGGGCAGGAGACCACAGAGAGGCTCCCTGGGTAGCAAAGGTCTGGAGGAGCAGAGTGGCTGCCTTTGTGGGAAACACGGGGAAGCCCCATCCTTCCAGAAACTTCTCTCCTGAGGAACAAAGCCTTACGCTGCCAAGGGAAGGGCAACAAATACTGTTGCTCCCAGAACACAGGTAAGAACTATGGCTCCTGACAGGGAAAAGGGAGCAGGCATGTGTCCTAGGCTCCTACCACAGGGGGAGGGGCAGCAGCCCCGACAAGGCCCCAGCCCCGAGACTCAGGGACGTAGGGCCCTCCACCACCAGCCCAGGCAGCACTGAGGAAGAAGCAGGAGCATCAGCACGAGGAGATAGTCACAACGGGGAACAGTGACCAGCCCACCCGAAGCACAGAGCAATGCCCGAGACTGCCACCTGATAGTAACCAGGGCAACAGCAGATGCCAGGCCTGTCAACTCCTGACCACTCTTGCAGCAACCGACCTCCTGCCTCCCAGCCCCACACACAGCGACAGGGGAGCAGAGGTCTCCACTCCCACACACAATGCCTGGCATTCATTTAAAAAAGAAAAGAAAAAAAAAAACGAGACATACAAAAACGAAAGAAGGACCCATCGCAAAGACAAAGCAAGGGGCAGAGGCCAACTCGATCTTGGGTCTGTGCACACCAACACACAGACGGGATGCATATGTGGCTCAAACACGTGAAGCGTGCAGGGGGCACCGACAAATCCTCTATCACAGTGAAAAGACTCTAGCACGTGTTTTTAGAAATGAAGATTCCTGATACAAAAAAAAAAAATAGAGTATACAACATTTGAATAACAATTTAAAAGCTTGACCTATTGGATCGGACAGAAGAATATACTTGCTAGTCAGAGAACATACATTCTTTTTAAGCACATCTGGGAGAGCTATAAAAATTGACCCAAAAAAGCTAAGAATAAACCTCAACAAATATGTTTTAAAAAATCAATGTTGCATAGATGCCACTCTCTAAACCAAAAAGCTGTACAACTGGAAAATTATAAGAACACGGAATTATTTGTAACAACGACTGCAAAAATATTACGTATCAAAACTGAGGCATAGTTACAAACACACACTTAAAAAAAAATACAGCCCTAAGATACTCATTAGATAAAAATGGAAAATTAATGACATCACCACAGGAGACTAGCACAGAAAAGAGTAAACCCAAAAGACATAAAAGAAACAAGTAGGAGCAGAGATTTAAAAAAAAAAAAAAAAAAAAAGGAAAGGAAATCAAAGAAATAATAGAAAAGTTAAAAAAAAATCCTGCCACCAATGTATTACCTGAATCATGGTGAGACATTTGACAAACCTACGTTGAGGAACATTCCACAAAATAACTGGTCTGGACTCCTCAAAGTTGCTATTTTATTGAAGACAATGAAAGATTGGGGAATTGTTCCAGAGAAAGACGACAAAGGGGCATGGGGGGAAAAAGCAACACATGATCTGAGATCTCCTTGAGCTAGAAAGGGTCTTCCTGCGACAACGGGTGAAAGGTGAGTAAGATCCGTGGACAGCAGTATTGTACCAGTGCTCATTTCCCGGTTTTGACCATTATCCTGTGGCTGTGTGACAAAATGGCCCTGTTTTTGGGAAACGCACACAAAGTACGTACACACACGCAGATGCATGGAGGGCAGAGGAAAAGAAGGGGAAAGCAACTTGTATATGAAGGAGCCAGTGATGGCCTCTGTGGAGTGGCCCCTAGCAGGCTGAGGCCAGTAGCTCAAAGGACCAGTGGCACCAAACTCCAATGTTAACACATGCAGTCATGTTAAAGACAGCCCAAATATAGACAGACTTTTAGTCATTTAGAATCTTCCTGCTTTGCCCACCCCATGCAACTGCAGCCAGCATCTGGTAGCCATAGATAGAATACACCATGTGGCTACACAGACCCCAAGCGCCTCTAACCCAGAGATACCCAAGGGAATCCTTGTCCTCCTCCCTTCTGGGAAGCGGCCCCTGGGCCCCAGCCTCTAGATGGTCTCACGCTGCAAGGGACCTCTCCCTAACACGCGTGCTTAAATAAAGCTTGTGCGTGCTCCTGGTCATATGGTCGTATCTCTTTCTTTAATCGGCCCTGAAATCCCTCAAGCCCCCTACACAAATGTGGTAAAATGTTCATATTTGAGAAATTTAGATGAAAGGTGTTCAGGAATTCTCTGTACTGTTCTACCATTGTGACCTGACATTACACCTGAAGTTGTGCCCAAATAAAAAACTGCAAAGAAGAAACTACAATCAATTATTTGAAAAGATTAAAACTAGTAACATAACTGGTTTGTATTTAAAACTAAAAAAATAGGCTAAGTTCAGGCACCGTTGCTCAAGAAAGCAAGAGAAGGCAAAAATTCAGTTTTCAAACATGAGAAAAGACAGCTTCAGATGCGGCAGAGATGTTTTTAAGTGACGAGATCACTATAGGCAATGTAATGCCATAAATCTGAAATTAAACTGGACAATTTCCTAGAAAAAGATCAAGCTCTAAA
Organism: Ursus maritimus; assembly: GCF_017311325.1. Lineage (NCBI taxonomy): Eukaryota > Metazoa > Chordata > Mammalia > Carnivora > Ursidae > Ursus > Ursus maritimus. The sequence continues at coordinate 4,465,066 of NW_024424452.1, read as the reverse complement.
ACTGACAAAGCAACAGAAAACTGAAAAAAAATCAATCACTAAACATTAAATAAAATGGATCGGTACTCAGAAATATACTCATCAAGGAAACACCAGGCCCAATCAAAATCTATTCAAGATTTTTGCAATGTGCATAAGCCATAAATGGATTCGGATCTGGAATATATGAAAAAAGTACTAAAAATAAAAAAGAGAAAAACAAAGCCAAAGAAATACAGGCAAAGGTAATGAAGACACAAAACAATAGTTGTTTATGACCACGTTCACATCTAGTAAGTAAATACCATGTAAGAATAAAGCAATCTCAGGAGTTGTTACCAGAGACGAAGGGAAATGGAATGAGGGGTGATATTAAAAGAGCTCCAATGGTATTTATAAGGTTTTAGTTCTTTAGAAAATCCAAAGCAAAGAAACTTTTAACATCTGCTCAGTCTAAATGGGCAAAAAGTTTCCTTCTTTCTTCACTTTGCTACACCTTGGAGATCTTTTCTAACATCACTAGTTGAACACAGTAAGAAAGAATACAGGTTGGAATAGGAGAAAGCTTCCTTCAAGAAGATGCAAATTCAAGTCATAATGGAAACAACTGATAAGCCTTATCAAGACTTAAAACTATAGTACCGGTTTTGCTTCACACCTCTCCCCTCCGCCCCAGGGCAAGCGTGTCCTATATCTTGAACAAAAAAGCCTCAAAGAAAGACAGACCCACCCCCATCTCTGCATCACTGGGCACCCTCACTGTGGCTCTCTCTCTCCTCGTGGAGTATGGGGAAAGAACTGTCTACACTGAACCATGTCCACCTCCTCCCATCTTCGACAGTCTGCAAACGGATGCACTCCCACAGCCCCACCTTCCTTCACCCTTGCCAGTGTTGGCATGGCTTCACAAACCTGAGATACGCTCCTCTACTCACTTTTCCCACAACCTTAGCTCAGTCCCCAGCAATTCTACTCACTGCCAAAAGACAAATCACATCACGTCAAAAGACAAACTTCACTACACCACTGCCTTGCCTAAAATACTTCAGGTGCTAATGGGATCCAGTCCGTACCCCATAGCCCAGCTTGATATGCTCCCCGAAACCACCTCCAGCCTCACCACACCCCCCACCCAGGCTCTTCCATGGTGCAAAATCCAGCATTACCCACACGTTTCATGCTGCTTACCTTTTCATAGGCTGTTCCCTACCCCTAACCCTTTTGCCCCCTTTCACCTATGGAGACCTTATTTCAAGTCTGATATTCAGTCACGCCTCCCCCAGTAGGAACTGACCTCCTGCCTGGGTGTCCGTTCATCCAGTAGCGATAACTATCAGAGCACCCACACCTTGGTGGCCCTTATCTGTTCACCGGACCGACACCTCCACAGGGCTCCAGCCAAGGATGCCACCCGTCGCTTCCCCAGTGCCTGACCCAGACACTCAACAAATGTTTGTCAGATGAAGACTGACACCGTAGATCCATGAAATACCAATCATTTCACATCCTTCCTTCCTTGCCCTCATAGCTCAGAGCCTACCGTTGGCTGCGATGTGGGATCCGAAGGAGTGACGGAGGGTCGGACAGGAGGGGGGCCTTTCCTCAGCAGTCCCTCCTCGGCCACGGGAAGTCGGGCCGTGCCAGCGGAGTTCAGGGACCTGGATAGGCAGAGAAGCTCCGAGTCAAGGGATGGAAACAAATCCACCGTCGGGAAAGAAGGGTGACCATTCCGGGGAGAGCTGGCCCCCAGCTCACCAAGGCCGAGGCTGTCACTGGGTACACCGCGCTAAGCCCCCTGCGGAGTGTGGGGCTCCAACGAGGCTTGGCTGCAGGACGACAGAAAAGCAGTGAGACCAGCCTGCCCACGGCCCCCGCCCCAAACCAGACAGGAACCCCGACCCTCCCCAGTAGACGTCAGACGGAGCCGCCCACCGGACCCCCTGAGCACAGCACCCCTCCCAGCGTCCGCCAGCTCTGCAGCCCTGGCTCTGCCACACGTGCCCTCTCTACAACTCGGGCAGAGGGAATTGCCAGTCCCAGATGCCGCGGGGGCCTCAGAACTAGCCAGGTCCGAGGTGCTGATCACCACGAGTCCAGTCTGGGGTCCGGAAATGCGCAGACCGCTCTCAGAGACCTCCAGACACAGCCGAGATGCCCCTGGACTGGACGGAACTACAATTCCCGGGAGTCTCCGCGGTGAGGTACTTCCGGCCGGCAGTCCAGGCATTTCCGGCCACGGAATAGCAGGTGTGGGTAGGCGGGTATGGCACGGTGGCCACCCAGTGGACCCACGGGCTGTGAGTGACTGCACTCTCCCCCATGTTATTGCCGGCGGCAGTCGCCCTGGGGGCTTCCCACCGGATCGGATCCAGGCTGTCAGTAGCGCTGCACCGTGCTGACGGGTGGGTTATCGCTGGCCCCTGTGGTCCCCAGTTTGGACGCCAATGTGGGCTTGACTGTACGCCTCCTCCCCAGAAGCCTGCTACTACCCGTGGGGCTCCGTGTAGGGCACTTGACTTTGTAAACAAAACAAAACAACAAAACTCCTATCCTTCGGTCCTCATGACAGTCCCAAAATAGGTATCGTTAGCCCCATTTCACAGATGAGGAATCAGAGGCAGCCTTTCTCAATATTTTCACTCTGGAGGAACCCTTGAAATAATTCTCAGGTCTCAGGGAACCCTTGCCTAAATATTATGTCTGCAGCTCATGGTATGAATAAGGCAGCCCTGAATTTATGCATATGAGATACTGAATATACAAATGGGCAATGGCCAGACCACGTACCGAGATAGGACTCTGACCTACCACCACCGCAACCTTCCCAGAAACCAGCTCCCCTGCCCGCAGGGAACAGCGCCGGAAGCCAGATCGCCATCTCCAGCAACAATCCAGGGAGCTGAACAATCACTTCTGTAACAGTCAGCCCCAGATAACCAGGACTTCATCAGTAACTGAGCTTTCCTAATGTTCGTCCTCACTTCTGACTCAGGACCAGCCAGAGAAAAAGTCGAATAGACACCCCTAACCCATCACACAGGATGCCTCACTTCCATTTAGTCCTCTAGCCTCCAGCCTTCTCCTGCAGCCAGCCTCCAGTGAAGGCGTATAGGAAGCCCTCCTTTTGTCCCCACTGTAAAACTTTCCCGTTCCCCTGCCTGCCTTTGAGCTTCTGCCAAAACGCAAGGAACAGTGACGGAGTCCTTTAACATAGCAAGCTCTGAATAAATAGCCTTTGCCTGTTCTCATTTCGTTTGTGTTTATTTTCAGAGATGTAATTAATTGTCAATATTTTTTCGTAGATTCTGTTTATCCTGGTCAGCTACTCTTTTTGTGTGGTATTCCCCTCATCCTTTGCTGTTAAACATTTATTATTCAAAATTCACCAAGAGAAAGTAAAGGAATTTAAAGGTTAAAACGATGCTTTTTATATGCAGGTAGCATTTATACTGCTAAAGTTATTAAAACATAATGCTTTGGGATATCCTATGTTATAAAATAGTGCCGAGACATTGTGCTGATTTTACAAAGTTGCTGGAACTGCCTACAGAGTTTGAACAACTAAGTATGATATTGGTCTAAAAGAGATATTCTTTACGACATACATGTATTGTGTGTGAGAGAGAGTTCGGGGCAATGAACTTTATCATGTGACTTTTAAAAAAATCTATTAAAAGGATATAAGTTGACATTTTAACTATTAATATATTCAAATAGTAAGTTTCTTAATGAATTCATTTTACATTATTGGATACAGCCTATGAGAACTTTTAAAATATACTGTTAGATTCACTTCATGCTCTTTTTGAAAAAAAAAAAAAGTAATCCTATTGTTTTGTAACAAGAGGTTGCTTCTACTTTTGTTTCTACTTCCTATGTCAGTTTTGGGCATAGGATTTGAGTCCTTTGCAGATTCAGCAAAGCTTTATAGCTTTATAGCTTTTGTTCTAGAGAAAGTTACAAACAGTAGAAATTATCCTGCTAAAAAAACATTCAGAAAGATTCATTTGTGAAACTTCTGAGTGTGGAAACTTTTACAGGATAATTCTCTTGGTGTTTCATATCTTTTGTTCTTTTCTTCCTGTTAAACTGACTTTCGTAATCTAGATTTTTTTCCAAATTGTTCTTTAATTCAGTATTTTCAATTTTTTTTAGTAAGTTTTTTTTTTTAATTAAGCCTATTACTTTAAATAACTTCAAGTGTCCGGATCTGTTTTTTGAGAGTTTTCCCCGAATTGGTATCTTTCTTATATTGATTAGCACAACCAGAAATTTATCACTTATTTTCTTCCCCAAAGACAAGGCTTTGTCTCATACACCCCTCTGGGCAGCTCCAAGGGAGTTAGAAAATTGTGCTCCTTCTAGATTACTCCTCTGCGCTCCCAAGATGGCCAACCCCACACCCCTCCGTCACCCGGCAGTAAGAAGGAAAAGGAAGTGCATAGAATGAGCTCTCTCCTAGGACACAACCCAAAGGAGACCCAAGTCACTTCTGCACACTTCCCGTTGGACAGGTCTCCATCATATGACCACTCCTATCTACAGAGAAGACTGGGAAATGAAGTCTTTATTCCGGGAGGGCAATGTTCCCAGCTAAAAATTGAGGATTTATTACTTTATTGGGAGATGATGAGCAGTGTCTGCCACTGGAGATAAGAGAGCTCGCAGGATGTCACGGAGAATGCCAGCCAGGGAGCGAGGCAGATTGTGATATTAACCACGAGCCTCCCCCCCCCCCCACCTCATCCAGTTGGACTGTAGATAGTGTTGAATTTTATTTCTTTTCTCCATTTCACCAGAGGACAAAATTTAATCTTCCAGGGATGGGATTGAAAATGATAAGCAGTAATAGCGAGCCAGATATGCTGGATAGAGCTGGAGACAAGGGGATCTAACTGCTCTGATTATAGATTTTCATGTTTTTCAATTTATTTGAAGCGCATAAGAAATGTATGGTGTAACAAACCAAACAATACAAATAGAGAGAGCTAACACCCCTGCCCCTGTATTCCCAAATAACAAATGTAAACAGCCTAGTGCGTACTCTTCCATACAGTTCTCCCGCCTCTATGTAATCATATAAAATCATACAAAGGCCATTCACAGTTAGTATGGTCATTAACACGTTTGGGCTTAAATCTCTCATCTTGCTATTTGGTTTCTGTTTGTCCTATTTGCTCTTTATTCTCCTTTCTGTATTTCCCTGCCGTTTTTTAGATTGAAAAATTTTTTTTCTTTTTATGATTCCTGCCTTAGACTGTCGGGCTGTTAGAACAGAATGCCCTAGACAGGGTGTCTTATAAGCAGCAGACAATCATTTCTCACAGTTTTGGAGTCTGGGAAGTCCAAGATCAAGGTGGCAGCAGATTCAATGTCTGGGGAGGACCTGCTTCCAGGTTTATAGACTCAGGTCTTCTCACTGTGCCCTCATGTGGTGGGAAGAGGGAGGGAGCTGTCTGGGGTCTCTTTTCTAAGGCACAGATTCCACTGATGAGGGCTCCACACTCATGACCTCCCAAAGGCCTTGCCTCCTAATACAAAATCACGTTGGGGGTTAGGTTTCAACATAGGATTTTGGGCGGTGGGGATGGGAGGGGACACACATTCAGTCTAGAGTATAGAGGCCACTCTTTGGCAACAGGCTTGAGCAATGGAAACCTGAGTAACGCACAAGGGCCCACAGCGACCACCGAGCTGAATGCAAACAGCCCCAACAGATGACCCTTCTCAAAATCGCCGTAGGCCCTAACTCACCAATGGGGTACTTGGGAGCGGGCATAGGCACCCCAAAAGGGAAATTCCGTATGTTCCCAAACCTCCTCACTTCCCCCTTAACTCTAGCCACCCCACCTCCGCCCCGGCCACCACGTCCTGGCAGACAGCCTCCCCTCTGCTGTCCTGCCTGCTGCTCCCGTGCAGTGTGTTCAGGAAACATCTTTCTCTTTTGTTCTGCCTCAGGTGAATCCTTCCACCACCCACGCCAGCGGCCCCCACCTGATCGGGTCACCCCACATAGACCAATTACACTTTACCTCTTTTGTTGGCTCATTAGCTGTAACTGTTTATTTTTTTTTTTAGTGGTTGCTTTCGATTCACAGTATGCATTTTAACTTCTCATGAGTGACCTTCCAGTGATATTCTAGGACAAACTATCTAGCGCTCTCTGGCACTCTGTCCTGAGACCTCTAACTACTTTGGTCTCCCTGGGCTCCTCAACTCAGGGACTTCACCCAGGTTACCCTTTTTATACCTAACCCTGAAAACTCTCGCAAAGCGGGGGCAATCGTGGGGTTCCCTCATTGATTCCTCACCCTCAGGAAAGACTGTTCACTGCCTGGTGTCCAATGTCTCCCAAATAATTGTTTCACATATTTTTGTTAGGTTTTGTTGTTTTTTTTTCGGATGGAAGGGTAAATCCGGTTTCTGTTACACTATCTTCACCGGAAACAGAAGTTTAGCTTCATTTTTAAAAGATATTTTCACTGGATATAGAATGATAGGTCAACAGAGTTTGGTTTTTTACTGTCAGCGCTTAAAAAATGTCTGAATTCACTTTATTCTGACTTGCTGGATTTATTCTTCTGCAAAGAAATTGCCTTTATTTTTTTTCTCAGTGTAATATTTTTGCAGTTCCATATTAAGAATTTTAGAAAAGAAACAGAAAACTAAACCCAAAGAAATTAGAAGGACAATGGTCATAAGACTGGGTAATAAACTGATAAAATCAAAAATAAATGAAAATAAAGGGGGGGCATGACTTGCATTGTTTGATAATTTCCATGGGTAAATCCTTCCTCCCTGGCTGATCTCAACCACCAACTTATTGTCGACTGACTTGCAAAACTCTTGAAAATGTAAAAGCCATGGGACACCTGGGTGGCTCGGTTGGTTAAGCATCTACCTTGAGCACAGGTCATGATCCCAGGGTCCTGGGGTCGAGTCCCATGTCAGACTCCCTGCTCTGCAGGGACTCTGCTTCTCCCTCTGCCTCTGCCGCTCCCCCTGCTTGTGCTCACTGTGTCTCTCTCTCTCATTCTGATTGATAAATAAATAAAATCTTTTTAAAAATAATAATAAAGCAAGCTGGCATGAGCTGGATCCAGCACCCCACGTCCTAGACAGTGGGTATTTTGGAATCTCCTATTTTCCTGGAGTCTTAAACGATTCCTGCTGTCTCAGGCCATGTTCCTAATATGCTGGGATAAGCCCTGGTTACCCCTGTGAGCTTCCTCCTCCGTCCTCACCTCCTGCCCCACCCCCTTCTCCCTGCACTCCCCTCCCCGCCCACCAGTCCACAGCTGCTTCTCCATCCTGAAGTGCTGGCTCCGTCTCCATGAGCACGGCACTTGAGGCGCTTTCTGGAATGATGAGGCTGCACGGCCTGCCTTTGCACAGCTGCTGACTGAACACATCCAGCCTCTGAGAAAAGCCTGGAAAGCCTCCCGTGGCTGCAGACAGAGCTCTCCCAACAGTGTGGGTGGAGGCCACTGCAACTCATGGTCTCTAACTCCGCTGCGCTCAGGGGCATTCCACAAGTCCTCATTTGCCCTGCTCTGTCACATTTCCCACACCAGTCTTTCCAGTGTTCCGTATCTGTTCGTGCCCACCCATCGTCATCGGACCTTACTTTTCCGTGATGCTCAGGAAAATCACCCATTACCTAATCCGAAAGACCTCATGGTGAGAAACAGACCTGTGTCACTTTGAGAAGATAAAGAGTATCTTTGTGATTTTCTGGGTGCCTAGCTGGCTCAGTCAGTAGAGCGTGTGACTCTTGATCTCGGGGTCGTGAGTTCAAGCCCCATGTTGGGTGTGGAGATTACTTTAAAAATAAAATAAATTGAAAAAAATAAAGTATGGAGTATCTTCACTATTTTAGAATGAGGAAGAGGATTTCCTAAGAAAAACACAAGAATCATTAACTACAAAGGAATAGATTGGTAAGATTGCGTCAAGAGTAAGGACACCATAAAGAGGATGAATGAACTAACCATGGCATAGGAGAGAAGATATCTATTATATGTATAACTCACAAAGACTCACCCGAATAACTGAGAATTCCTAAAAATCATTAAGGAAAAAAAAAAAGGAAATGATGCCATGGGAAAAAGAAATGATTAAAAAAAAAAAAACCAGAACAAAACCTGAACAGATATTTTCCAGAAGAGAACACCCAAATGGGCATTTCAGGATACAAAGAGATGCTCAACATTAGTAATGATCAAGGAAGAGCAAACTACAAACCACCAGGTTGACACGGGCAGCACCAAGGATAAGCAAGGGCTGCAAAACCACTGGAACACTCATTACTGGTGAGCGCGGATATTAATACAACCACACGGGGCAACGCTTTGGTATGCTGTAGTAAAGATGAGTGTGAATGGGGTGCCTGGGTGGCCCAGCGGTTAAGCGCCTGCCTTCAGCTCAGGGCGTGATCCCGGCGTTATGGGATCGAGCCCCACATCAGGCTCCTCCACTGGGAGCCTGCTTCTTCCTCTCCCACTCCCCCTGCTTGTGTTCCCTCTCTCGCTGGCTGTCTCTATCTCTGTCAAATAAATAAATAAAATCTTTAAAAAAAAAAAAAGATGAGTGTGAATGTACACTGTTCTCCAGTAATCTTACCTTTAGGTACATACTGATGAGGGAGTTTTCCAACCTTGGCACTATTGACATTTGGGGCCAAATAATTCTTTGTTGTGGGGGGGCTGTCCTGTGCATTGCAGGATGTTAGCAGCACCCAGATGCCAGAAGCACCCTCCACATTTATGACTACCAAAAATGTCTCCAGACATTGTCAAATGTCCCTGGAGTGTGGGGGGGAGGGGCAGGGAGGAAAAAGTGTCCCAAATGGAGAACCACTAGTTTAATACAATGAACTAGCCTATGCAAATTGGCCAAGGAGTTATAGCCTCATCACACCAGAGATTTAAATCATGAGAAACTTGAGTCTAGGGTATGTGGCTTGCCAGATAGAATAGGTCTTCTTTTTTCCATAGCTGAAGCCTGGGCCATCTTCCATGGGAACTGATGGGGTTCCCACCTTCAGCACCTCCATTTGGGAGCTGGACTTGGAATCCCTAATGCAACTATACAAAAGGGTTTGTTGCTCATTCCTGTGGGAAATACTGCCCCCGACAGCAGCTCCAGATCTCAGGTTCAGCATCAAACCTCTTTCCAAATATGGCAACTCACCCCAATGAAAAGGTAGCCCCATGCTTTTGCTAGACAACCCATAACAATTTAACAAACAGCCAATGACAGCACAGTTAAAATAACACAAAGCCCACGCTAGAAAAAGTCCAGATTTCAGGATTATGAACTCCTGATATCATCAAGCTTCAGCTGAGGAATTAATATCCCCTACTGAAATCTCCTCCTTCTTAGAAAAATTTAAATAACCTAATTTCTTAACCCTGATTTTAAAAATTCTGCATAGCCCCACCTATGTGGGTCTCGGGTACCTAAATAGAATCTGACATCCTTCTTTAAAGTCTGCACTGTCTTTCATTGAAACTAATGCTTCCTTCAGCATCTCCAAGGTGGATCAATTCTCCGCCGAGGCTATTGCGGTCCCACTTTTCCAAGATCCCGACAAGCCAACTGTATATCTAGAAATACCACAGCAGATTAAGAAGCTTAGAAGTTGCCACCATAGCCTAACAACAAGTTAAAAACTGAGCAAACTAAAAAATCAACAACTCTACTTAGATCCATCAGTGACGTGAGGTCACAGGGCACGCCACTGGCCCCCAAACTGAAGATACACAAGAGCAGGCAGATTCTAAGAATCACAACTTACCGGAGCAGAAACCTCCACATCAGCCAGTCCAGGTTAAGAAAACCTGAACTGTAGTGGATGAATTGCTGGAGGCTCAGTGTCGAGAAGCCCAAGAGTTCAAACCTTGAGTGGGGCACAACTTTCATGATGTTTACCTCAGGAGTTCCACCCGGTGCTCACAGTGAATATGGGAGGAAAATGGCCTCATGCTTCTTGCAGGGGGGAGGGAAATGTAACCATTTTGAAATACACCAGAGCATTCTGGTCTTCTTAACAAGGCTGCCCTCAGGAGAAACTAGTTAACCAGAGCCTAACCTACTGGGGTTTTATCAGAGCCTAATTGAAGGAGGAAGGGAAATACTCATCTCCAGCCCACTCAAGCTATACTATCCCACCCAACAGGGGGAGACAGACTGAGCAGCATCTGAGAGGCTCACAGTCCGGAGGCACAGGCTGGCTAAAAACCTGAGACCTAATCATTAGACTCTAAGTTCGTCTCCTCCCTGACACCTTCCCACCAAATTGCTAAAGGCCCATTGCAGCAGAATGTTTAACAGGTGTGTCATATCTAGCAATCAAGACAAAATTACAAGGCATACTAAAAGGCAAAAAAAAAAAAAGTTTGAAGAGATCAAGAATCCAGTAAGGCAGAAAGGTTGGCTTATCAGACCAAAAAATTTTAAAAACTGTGATTAATATGGTAGGGGCTTTAATGGAAAGAGCAGACAAGATGTAAGAACAGATGAATAATGTAGGCAGGGCGATGGAAGTTCTCAGAAAGAATAAAAAGGAAATATTAGAAATCAAAATCGCCACAAATGAAATAAAGAATGACTTTGATGGGCTTATAGGTAGACTGGAACTGCTGAGCTTGAGGACATCTCAGTAGAAATCTCAAAAATTTAAAAACAAAGCAAAAAAAAAAAAAAAGAAAGAAAGAAAGAAAGAAAGAAAAAGAAAAAAGAAAAAGAAAAACCAGAATGGAATATTCAAGAACTGTGTATATAAAAATGATGTAACATATATGTCATGGAAATATTAGGAGGAGAAGAAAGAAAGAAAGGAACAGAAGGAATATTTGAAACAAAAATGAGAATTTCCCAAAATTTACGTCACACACCAAACCTCAGATCCAGGAAGCCCAGAAAACACCAAACAGGATAAATGCCAAAACAGACAAAAACAAACAAATAAAAAACAAAAAACTATATCTAGGCATATTATATTCAAACTTCAGAAAATTAAGATAAAGAAAAAGTCCTGAAAGAAGCCAGAGGAAAGAGTCAGCTTACCTATAGAGGAACAAAGATAAGAATTAATCTGACTTCTCAGAAACCATGCAAGCAAGAAGAGGATAGAGGAAAATATTTGAAGTGTTGAAAGAAAAATAACCCACCAATTTAAAATTGTGTAACCTGCAAAATTATGCTTCAAAGGTGAAAGAGAAATAAAGACTCTCTCAGACAAACAAAACTGAGGGATTTATTGTGAATCCACCCACCCTGCACCCATATGCCATTAGATAATCACAAATTAAAACAATGACAAGATACACAACGGTCTCATATCTCTGAGAATGGTCAAAATCCGACACTGAGAACACCAAATACTGGTCAGGGGATGTGGAACGATAGGAATTCTCATTCACTGCCGGTGGGAATGCAAAACAGTGCAGCTGCTTTGGAAGACTGTTAGGCAGTCTCTTATAAAACTGAACATAGTCCTACTGTATGATCCAGCAATCACGCCCTTTGGTATCTACCCAATAGAGTTGAATACTTATGTCCATGTGGAACCTTGATTTTTATAGCAGTTTTTATTCATAATTGCCAAAACCTGAAAGCAATCAAGATGTTCTTCCATAGGTGAATGTATACATAAGCTGTGGTCCATCCAGACAGTGGGAAAGTATTCAGTGCTAAAAGAGAAATGAGCTATGAAGCCGTGAAAAGACATGGAAGGACCTTAAATGCCTATAACCAAGTGAAGGGAGCCTGAAAAGGCTGCATAGGGTATGATTCCAACTATGTGACGTTCTGGAGAAGGCGAAACTATGGAGACAGTAAAAGATGAGCGCTTGCTAGACGTTAGGAGGGAAGGAGGGATGAATAGGTAGAGCACAGAGGATTTTTAAGGCAGTGAAACGATTCTCTGTGATACTATGGTGGTAGATATATGTCATTATACATTCAGTCGAACCCATAGAACGTATAACACCAAGCGTGAACCCTAATGTAAGCTATAGACTTTGGGTGATTCTGATGTGTCGCTGTGGCTTCATCGATTGTCACGTGTGTAGCACTGTGATACAGAAAGGCGATAGTAGGGGAGACTACGATTACATATAGACTACTAGTATATGCGTGTGTGGGAACAGAGCATATATAGGAACTCCCTACACTTCCCATTCAAGAGGCTGTGAACCTAAAACTGCTCTTTAGAAATTTCATCAATTAGGGGCACCTGGGTGGCTCAGTCGTTAAGGGTCTGCCTTCGGCTCAGGTCATGATCCCAGCGTTCTGGGGTCGAGCCCCTCATCGGGCGCCATGCCCAGCAGGAAGCCTGCTTCTTCCTCTCCCACTCCCCCTGCTTGTGTTCCCTCTCTCGCTGCCTCTCTCTCTGTCAAATAAATAAATAAAATCTTTAAAATAAATAAATAAAATAAAATAAAAATTTCATCAATTAAAAAAAAAGTTGCAGGATGCCTGGATGGCTCATTCAATGAAGCATCTGCCTTCGGCTCAGGTCATGATCCCAAAGTCCTGTGATCGAGCCCCAGGTCAGACTCTGTGCTCAGCAGAGAGCCTGCTTCTCCCTCTCCTGCTTCCCCTGTTTGTGCTGTCTCTCTCTCTGTCAAATAATAAATAAAATCTTTCAAAAAATAATTTTTTATAAAAGGATGACTTTGAGAAAAAAAAAAACCACAGCACAAGCCCCCCACCCACACAATCAAGAAAATGCCAGCAAAGTGACCGTCATCACAGCAGCTTAAAATCTGACAGCCAGGGACACCTGGGTAGTGCAGTCGATTGAGTCGGACTCTTGATCTCGGCTCAGGTCATGATCTCGGGGTCATGAGATCAGCGGGGAGTCTGCTTGAGATTCTCTCCCTCTCCTTCTGCTCCTCCCCCATCTCTGAAATAAATAAATAAATCTTACAAAAATAAAATAAAAATAAAATCTGACATCCAAATCCCCTTTTGTAGGTCAAACAGTGTCCCATGAGCCTGCCCCGCCATGTCACGCACCAGCATTCCTGATTCACATGCACGGATTCCTTCCTGAGCACCGGCTGCTGGACCAATGGTCTCCACGCAGGGTTTGTTGGATTCTCACTAGGACCTGCGAGACAGGTATGGCTAGACTCTCCGATTTACAAATGAGGATCCTGAGGTTTAGAGGGAATGAAATGACTTGTGCAAACTCACATAGTTAGAAGCCAAGATTAAAAAGTCAGCCTTTCTGAATTCACAGCCAGCACGCTGAAGGACGGTGCTCTACAGTTTACACCTGGATTTTCACCCGTGACCCAGAGCAGAAGGGTAGGAGAGTAGATAGAGCAGGAGCAAAACGGAAAACTTTCTTGGGTTCCTCTTCAAGATACCGGTCATCTAGGATTTCTAACCTACGAACTTAAAACTCATTTGAGGGAAATACACCTTTGAAAGGTTAATGGTGACCAGGCTTCCCCCATAAGCATGTGGGAAGGAGCCGGGGTGGGGGGCAACACCCACGCACGTATTTATCAATAATGCTCCTTGAAAATTTAACAAATGTGTAACAGTACCTACTTTCTCCTGCTTAATGTTCTTTCCCATATAAACTAGGCCTTTCAGTCTCTGTTCCCACTTTAACTCGTTCTCTGCACCTGAATGACACTGAGTTGCGTGTGGATTTAATCTAGGAGCACCTCCCTGGTACACGCAGGGTGCCTTCAGTTAAATCTGGTGAGTCTCCATCAGAAAGGACAAAGGGGAACTAGCTACCAAAACAGGGATATTTTGCAAAATGGTAAGACACTAGTTTATTTTGCACAACTCTATGCAAATAAATTAGAAACCCCAGAACCCTATGCAAAGATTAGGAAACCTACAAGAAATTTATGGTTTTCTAGAAAAATGCCATTTATCAAAGTTGACCCCACTGGAGACAGAAAGTCTGAATAGATCAATTACCAAAGAAGAAACAGAGGAAAATAATTGAAAAGCACTTGGTCCACATTGTTTCTTAATAGAGAAATTATACCAAACCTTTAATTAAAAATAATTTTTTTAAGTAGGCTCTAGGCCCAATGTGGGGCTCGAACTCACAATCCCAAGATCAAGAGTCACACGTGCTACCGACTGAGCCACCCAGGCGCCCCTACACCAAACCTTTAAAGATCACATGATTCCAATTGTTCTCAAGCCTTTTCAGAACATAGAAAAAGTAGGAAAATTTCCAAAATATTTCTATGAAGCAAGTATGTCGTTTACGCCAAATGCTAACAAAGATTACACACCAGAGAGAAACTTTCAGACCCACTTTGTTTCCGAAATAGTCTAAAATCTTAACTAAAATATTAGTAAACAGAATCCTATTTTAAAAGACATTGGGAGCTCCTGGTTGGGTGGCTCAGTCAGCTAAGCATCTGTTCAGGTCATGATTCCAGGGTCCTGGGATGAAGCCACATGTCGGGCTCCTTATCTCTATCTCTATCTCTCTCTCAAATAAATAAATACAATATTTTTAAAAAGGAGCATTTTGTAAAAGAAGCAAGTATTAAAACCAGCATGCAAAAATCTATATAAACATAAGTCATTCAAAAGATATATTGGAAGAGGGGCGCCTGGGTGGCGCAGTAGTTGAGCATCTGCCTTTGGCTCAGGGCATGATCCCGGTGCTCTGGGATCAAGCCCCACATCAGGCTCCTGTGCTAGGAGCCTGCTTCTTCCTCTCCCACTCCCCCTGCTTGTGTTCTCTCTCTCGCTGGCTGTCTCCCTCTGTCAAATAAATAAAATCTTTAATAAAAAAAGATATATTGGAAGAAAAAATATATAATGGAAGAGATGACCCTAATGGTGATAAAAAAAAAAAAAGAAAACATAAGAATAATCTTAAAAAGAAATATCTAAAATTCATATAAGAAGCTTGTAAAAACACTTCTGAAAGGCAAAAGGGGAGCTTAAATGAATGAAAAGTTGTGTCATATTCCTGGATAGGATCATCATGAAGATGTCAGTCCTCCCTAGGTTAATCTATAAATTTAACAAGATCTCAAAAAAAAAAATACCATTAGTTTTCTTCCCCTGGAATTAAAAGCAAGGAGATTATAATTTGTACAAGAAGAAATAAGAATGGCCACATAGTGCTTGAAATACAGCCAGATTCCAAGTTTATTCGAACATATATACAGCCTTAGTCATTAAAATGAGACACTGGCCTAGTCACAGGCAGAAGGGCACAGAAACAGAAGAGAAAATCCAGAAGCAGAGCCAACTACAGATGCAAAACAAAGTATAAGAGACACCATTTCCAATCAGTGAGGGGGATAGAGGACTTTTCAACATGAAAAGCTGGGACAGCTGGCTGTCCTAATGGAATTAGATATAATTAGATCCATTCCTCACACGATACACCCAATAGATTTCAAATGAATCAGAGATTTCAATGTCAAACAAAAAACGAAACCATATAAATATTAGAAGAAAACATGAGGAAATTTCTCTGTAGCTGGGAATGAAGAAAACTTTCCTATAAATATGACTCAAAATCCAGACACAATAATGGGAAAGATTAGTAAATTTGACCAAATGAAAATAGAAAACATTTACAAAGCTTGAGATACCACGGCCAGGGTAGAAAGGCAAATGATGAACCAGGGAAAATATTTGTGATACAGATCATAAAAAAAGAGTTGCTCTGCCTAACATGGAAAGAGATCCTAAAAATTAGAGAAGAAGAAGACAAAAACCCTATCTAAACATGGGTACTAGATAGGAACAGTTCACAGAAAAAAAAAAAGTAAGTTCCCTTAGACATATGAAAAATTGCTCAACCTCATTCATTATAAGGGAGATGTGAGGGGAGGCCATTTCTCACCTGTTGGATTGACAAAAACCCATGTTTGCCAACACATTAAAAAAATATTTATTAGTTATCTTTGGAAGATATTAGAAGACCAAGTCATTATTTTTTAGAACGGGTATATATAGGAGGAGAAATTATCTTCTCATTCCTATATAAATAGTACCCTTGGGTAACCAGATAACTGATAGGGGGTAATCTGTAAATTCAGAACTGTTCAAATCATACTAGTTATCATTTTTGTAATCCCTAATGAACCCTTAGGTAATGATCACCAACCACTGCTGACATCTTTAAAAAACAAAACAAAACAAAACAAAAAATGAGAAAGCCAGATGTTCCGTTCATCTATATGGTCATAAGCTACATCAGCTGTGAGTAGTCCTGAAAACAAACTACAAACCAAACCCCCCCCCAAAAAAATCCTGGCCAACCCTGTGGCTCTAACTAGTCACATTACAGGAAAAACAAGGAGCAGCAGAAATATGTGTCAGGATGACCCCACGATGAGACAATCCACAAAATCCAGGCTGTGGGAAATTCCACAGTTTCTTTAACACTTACATTCATTTCTCCACTGCCTTCCTCTCCTCCTCCGAATTTTTATTATGGCGCTTTTCACTTCACAGTTGGTACACCGAGGCTCAGAGAGCTTTGGCACCCAATACTTGGAGATGTTGGAGAAACAAAAGAAGGACTTGGTCCGATCATACAAGATCGGAAGTGGCAGAGCTAGAATGCGACTTGACCACCTTGTTCTAAAATAGTCCCCCCTGACACACACACACACACACACACACACACACACACACACACCTGATTCGTTTCTTGATTCCCCCTCAACACGGAAGCCACGGAGACTCCTGAGTGCCTCAGAGCTACAAGCATTTTACGTTGCGCCCACTGTTTTCAGGTTGGGCAGCCTCTGGTCCACTCTGCTGCAGAGCTCCTCCTCTCCTTGCTGCAGACTTCCAGCGTGCTTTGTCCCCTCATGGGGGGCCCTGAGCTTCGGTAGCCCCATTGTGCACCTGGGTCAAACGGCAGCCCAGAGAGTTTAGTGTTCGGTGAATTAGTGACCAGATGGGGACTAGAACCGTGCTCCCCTAACTCCTACTCCAACGCTATGCCCTCCCCACAGACACCTTGCCCCATGGTCTGGAAGGTTCTGACACCTTCTGGAGCACTCGAGCCTTCTGGGTCCCGCCGGCAGCTAGCATGATACCAACAGGCCCCTGTGAAATGGCAGTCACCGACTCATTCCCCGGCACTAGCTTTCTGAAGACACCTGCCACCAGGCCATCCACGGTTCTGGCTGTCACCGGGGACCACCCAGGTCAGCCAGCAGGTGGAATTTTTCATTGCCTGCAAAACCTCCCACAGAGCTGATTTTCCCTTCTCTCTCTCTCGGCACCTGAGGCCCCACGCTTATTTTGTCCCGTGGCTAATATCTATGACAAAGCCAGCCCTGAGAGAGAGGGTGCAGATGCCCTTGAGTACCTCGGCAAGAGAACATGCCGTGAGCGTGAATCATGTAATCCCATCCCCATGGCAACAGAGAAGAACAGACTCACGATCCTTTGGGGCCCAGTGGCAATAACACCCACTTTAGTCCAACCCCTTAGATTAAACCAGAAAAACAACTCCCCCCCCAAAATGTCATTTACTGTTCAGATAGCCTTCATGTTCTTGTTCATAGTCTTTGGATTGTTTTTAATATGAAGTGTTGATTCAGAGAGGATAAGCCTGTGAGTGTCCATTTTGGCTGCTGATCTGGGGGCTGATTTCAAATCCAAAGCTTCGTCCCACAGTCTGAGGAACAAAGGAGCGTGGTCTGATTGATGGAGGCAGACCGAGTCTGCCAGAGAAGAATGGAGATACCCTGATACCGAAGACCACAGAGCCGAGGCAAGAATTTCTCGTTCATCTATCTCTTGATGCATCTTCCTACGGAAGACGGCATCGTCCTTCTGCCATCGAGGTTAGTGTGCAAGGAATGACCTTCCCTTTTATCAGCTGGAGGTGCCGATAGTAATGGGAAAATATTTCTCTGCAGTCAGAACACCTTGGACTCCTGGCCTCAAGGCAGCTCTCCAGGTCAGGGGATGAGTCGATCTGAAACGTAAACAGGGGACCTGGGGAGGTGACACCTCCCCTTGGTATCTGTTCTGCCTCGTCCATGCATCTGGACCTCGTTCAGTACCAAGAACTCGGGAGGGGGCCGGTGTCTCTGGGCCCTGTGAGGAGCCCGCTGTCGGCTGAGATTTATAGAGCAGGGAGCGTGGGAGGTTGTCATTCAAAGGATGCACGCGTCCCCTCCAGGCACCCAGGCAGGCGAGTGCCAGGAGGGAGGGACAGGGTCTTATTCGCTGCTGTATCCGCAGTGGTTAGCCCAATTGCTGGCATGTATTAGGCTTTCGGGGGAAAATGTTTTTGTGTGACCGGAGTCTGGGGATAGGTTGGTTTCCAGTCTTCCCGCTCCTAAAGAAGTGAACAAAACCAATGAGGATAGTGGGGGAGAGGGGACCCACCAACTGTGCCCCCACCAGATACCCACAAACTTCCACATTTACATAAAGGAGGACAAAACTGCCTAACACCATAGGGATAGGATTCTGCTTTCAGTCTGGCATGCCAGGAGCTTGGAAAGTGGTATTCCATCCTAACAAGTAAAAAGCTGAACAAACTGGGGCACCTGGGTGGCTCAGTCGTTAAGCGTCTGCCTTTGGCTCGGGGCGTGGTCCCAGCGTTATGGGATGGAGCCCCATATCAGGCTCCTCCTCTGGGAGCCTGCTTCTTCCTCTCCCACTCCCCCTGCTTGTGTTCTCTGTCTCTGGCTGTCTCTCTCTCTGTTAAATAAATAAATAAAATCTTTAAAAATGAATGAATAAATAAATAAATATTAAAAAAAAAAAGCTGAGCAAACTGAAAACAATAAGTTTTCTTAGACCCATGAGAGAAGTGAGGTCATAGGGTAGGCTACTGCCCCCCAAATCAGACAGACACACAGGCGAATGGGGAGAAAGAATAGAGCTCACCCCAGCAGAAACCCACAAGCAGGGATGTTGGAATCATCAGATCGGGAATTTACAAGGACCGTGATTCATGTGCTAAGGTTTCTAATGGATAGAGTAGACAGCTTATATTACTCAAGACAGTGCAGTATGGCCGAATAAAAGACTAGTTATTATACATTTTTATCTCCTACTGTTGAGAAAGAGGCTGAGCATTTGATAGGCCTCTCCAGATTTGGGAGACAACGCACACCACTCATGAGGACAGTGCTATAATTTGTTTTTTAGGTGACTCAGAAGGCTGACATTTATGAGTGCTGCCTCAGTAAGAGAGAGCTCTGTCGCAGGTCCAGGCTGGGGTCCAAAGGCCCTACTGCTTGAGCCTTTGACCTATGTGACAGGTCATGGCCCATGGTGCTCCGTATACCCACGGTGGGCGCCATGATGCTAGAGATGGCAATGGTGTGTGGAGCCTCTAGCAAGCCCCGATGGAAAAGCCGCAGCCCAGATACCTAGGATCTCTGCTATCTTCGGCACATTCATAATTCAAAGGCAGCTCTGTGCATGCTACCGGCTCCTAGCAGAGACTAAGCCCTTGACCACAGGGCATCAAGTGAGTAGAAGACCAGAGCTGCCCATCAGGAGTTGTGCATGACCAGACCCACCAAGGGATAAAATTGGGTGGGCAAAGCCACAGTCCATTCTAGGATGGAAATGCTATTTTCTAGCATTAGGCCTGAGCAGGTCGACATCGCAAAAATAAGCTACATGTATAAGGAAGCCAGACTGACTCCCACGTCACCTACTTTTGTTGCAGCAATGCCCGTTGCTCAACTCATCTATGGCCTAACTGGCGGATCACTTAAAGCGGATGATGGAGGGGGAAACACTAAGCCTGGGTCACTGTTGATGCCATTTGAAAAAGGACCACCGCCCCACTGCTGTGTTGTTCAGGGGTGACCCTGAAATCAAGCAGGGATGGGAACTCCTCCGAGTGAGCGGTGTTTTGGGCAGGGCATTTGCTGGTAATGGGGTGTGCAAGGAGCAGTGAGCAGAGGTAAGCATTTACACGGACCCCTGGGAAACAGCAAATGGCTCGTCTGGTCGAACAGGAGCCTGAGGGAAGTAAGTTCATTTTATGCTATATGACTATTCCCTTAATTAAAAAAAAAAAAATGGATAGGTCTGCAAGACAAGGGGTAGAAGTAGAAGAGACCGGGGACCCGCTTGCAGATTTGTGCTTTCTGTCGCAACAGTTTTAGACTCTGCTGGACTCTAGGTCCTGGCTCCTGGGAGCTGGGGCGTGGAGGTGTTTATACCAGGGTACGTAGTGAGGATCCACTTAATCAAAAGGTACAACTGCCACCTGGTCATTTGGGGCTCCGTATGCCAACAGACCAGCAGGCAAAGAAAGGACTTCCTTCGCTGGCAGGGACCCTAGGCCCTGATGACCCTGAGACATAGTTACTGATGTGTGTTGGGAGCAGGAAAGAGTGTATGCACTGGTTCGCCTCTTTGGGCTTCTATGCGGAGCGATAATCAGGAAGCAGCAATAACAAAGGCCTGACAAGGGTGTGGTAACCAGGGCTCGGACGTCTCTGGAAGGAGAGTTACCCTACCCAGCAATTAACGTTCACCAACAGACGTGCTGGCTGGAGATGAGGGATGGGGTGGAAGAAGAGGGAGGCCACAGATGTCAAAACACCCATTGCGGTCATAGAGATAGTAGTCTATCCCAATAATCCCATTTTAAGCCTTTTTTTTTTTTTAATAAGGTCATGACCAGCTACCACTTTGAAGAATCAGTGACAGGATCAAGTGTGACCTAAAGGACGAGCTGTCTGTGCTTCACCAGCGACACATCGACATCCCCTTCTGTGCTCTAAAGGCTGCGTGCCGTCAACAACCTGCAACTCTCCGCCTCCCAGCCATTCTACTGGCTTCTGGAGGGAACGCGGCTAGACCACGCAGGAGAGAAGATGCTGGAGATGCTGGAAAGAAAATGCCCCTGGAAGCAGCTGGTGCACAAAGACAGGTGGTGAGTTGGTGAATAAAACTCCCAGCCTCTTCTTCTTTCAGGCGGGCTAACTTTGAGATGCATTCTGCGTCGTCTCCCAGAAGTCCCTGATGGGGTGAAGCTCCGGGGGTAATTGGCTTGAGAGCACGCTCTTTAGCCTTCCTTCCTGTCCCACCTCCCCACTTCCCGGTGGGCATTACTTCAGATCACATCCCAGGGGCACCGGGCTGCCTCAGTGGGTTGGGCATCTGCCTTTAGCTCAGGTCATGATCTCAGGGTCTCGGGCTCTCTGCTCAGCGAGGAGCCTGCTTCTCCCTTTCCCTCTGCCTGCTGCTCCCCCTGCTTGTGCTCTCTCTCTCACTATCTCTCACTATCTCTCTCTCTCTGTCTGTTAAATGAATAAACAAAATCTTTTAAAAAGGGGCTCCTGGATGGCTCAGTCTTTAAGTGTCTGCCTTCGGCTCAGGTCATGATCCCAGCGTTCTGGGATCAAGCCCCGCATCGGGCTCCCTGCTCGGTGGGAAGCCTGCTACTCCCTCTTCCTCTGCCCCTGCTTGTGTGCTCTCTCTCTCTCTCTCTCTGTCAAATAAATAAATAAAATCTTTAAAAAAAATCTTTAAAAAGAAATCACATTCCAAAAATGCCACTGGCACTCCAATCCTTGTCTCGGGGTCTTTGAGAAGAACACAAACCAAGATAGCATGTTCTCTAAATTTTCCGGTTTACTTATACATATGTATGAATACCTATAATTTATATATTATAATTAAATAGTATACATTATATTGTTATTATAATATAAATATATAAACTATATATAAAATCATAGATATACATAGATATAGGAATATTAATATATATATAAACTTATAGATGTACATAAACATATATAAAAACATATGTATATAAACTTCTATTGGGCTATAGTTCATTTGCACCTAAACTCTTCTTTTCTTTTTTTTTTTAAAAAGATTTTATTTATTTATTCGACAGAGATAGAGACAGCCAGCGAGAGAGGGAACACAAGCAGGGGGAGTGGGAGAGAAAGAAGCAGGCTCATAGCGGAGGAGCCTGATGTGGGGCTCGATCCCATAATGCCGGGATCACGCCCTGAGCCGAAGGCAGAAGCTTAACTGCTGTGCCACCCAGGCGCCCTGTAAACTCTTCTTTTCTTGATCAGAGTTATGTTCATCTTAATTTTTTTTTCCAAAAAAATCAGTTTCAAAGAACCTTTTTTTCTTCTGGTATCTCTATGATTGATCCCTGAGTTGACCCTATCTTTATTATTTTTTCTTCTTGCTGCTTTGGGTTTGCCTCTAGAGTTCATCATTTAGCTGTTTTTGTTTCCTCGTACATGTGTTTAAACAACTGTCATTATGTAATTGTCTGCGGTGTTGCGCAAACGTTGACCTGAAGTGGCTTTTATTCCCATTCTGTTCTAAATATTGCTCGATTTCCTTTGGAGTTGCCATCACAATTCTTGAATTTCAGATCCAGAAATGGAGGCCACTTTAATGATCTCAGCCCCAGAAATTCTACTTGGTTAATGATGGCCACCAAGAAGGTTATGGTGGAGTTAGCTCAAGCCTCACCTGAGGCAGCAATGGGAAAATTCACACAGAGCAGGAACATGGCTCAGACTTTATTGAATGGCAAGTGAGAGAAAGATCTGGAAATGAGCTAAACAGTTGGGAGGTCAGTCATTGCCTTGAAGGAAGACCACCTGATGATTTAATGGTGCTAGTATGAGTTTAACAACTGGGGCACCTGGGTGGCTCAGTCGGTTGAACATCCAATTTTTGGTTTTGGCTGGGGTTGTGATGTCCGGGTCATGGGATTGAGCCCTGCATCAGGCTCCGTGCTGGGTGTGGAGCCTACTTAAGATTTTCGCCGTCCCTCTCCCTCTGCACCTTCTCCCATCTAAAAAAAAAAAAAAAAAAGACACCTTCTCAAAGCAGAAGGATAGGGAGTGATAGTGGGCCCTTCTAGAAATCTATGGGGAAGGGAGTCTATGCAGGGTATCCCAATACAGCCTTTCAATTGACGTGAATTAGATGTGTGATTTTCCTGAGCATCATGGAAAAGTAAGGTCAGATGACGATGGGCGGGCACGAACAGATACGGAACACTGGAAAGACTGGTGTGGGAAATGTGACAGAGCAGTGACAGAGGACAAATGAGGACTTGTGGAATGCCCCTGAGCGCAGCGGAGTGAGAGACCATGAGTTGCAGTGGCCTCCACCCACACTGTTGGGAGAGCTCTCTCTGCAGCCACGGGAGGCTTTCCAGGCTTTTCTCAGAGGCTGGATGTGTTCAGTCAGCAGCTGTGCAAAGGCAGGCCGTGCAGCCTCATCATTCCAGAGAGCGCCTCAAGTGCCGTGCTCATGGAGACGGAGCCAGCACTTCAGGATGGAGAAGCAGCTGTGGACTGGTGGGGAGCGGGGAGAAGAGGGAGGGGCAGGAGGTGAGGACGGAGGTTACCCACAGGGTAACCAGGGCTTATCCCAGCATATTAGGAATATGGCCTGAGATAGCAGGAATCGTTTAAGACTCCAGGAGAATAGGAGATTCCAAAATACCCACTGTCTAGGCCATGGGGTGCTGAATCCAGCTCACACCAGCTTGCACGAGTTGGCTTTTACTATTTTTTTTAAAAGATTGATTGATTGATTTGTCAGAATGAGAGAGAGAGAGAGAGCACAAGCAGGGGGAGCGGCAGAGGCAGAGGGAGAAGCAGACTCCCCACTGAGCAGGGAACCCGACATGGGACTCAATCCCAGGACCCCAGGATCATGACCTGAGCTGAAGGCAGACGCTTAACCGAACAAGCCACCCAGGCGTTCCATGGCTTTTACATTTTTAAGAGTTTTGCAGGTCGGTCGACAACAAGTTGGTGGTTGAGATCAGCCATGGAGGAAGGATTTACCCATAGAAATCATCAAACAATGTAAGTCATGTCCCCCTCCCCGCCCCCGCCCCGCCACCGGACGGCAGGTTGTTAAACATTTCCCAGCAAACCACTATGCTCTGGTACAAAGTTGGCCCCGGAAAAAGAGGAAGTGTGAACGTGTCAGGAAAAGATCCACATCTGATCGTAGCTGGAGAAAGCCCCCTCTGTCATGTGCCTATCACAGCTGGGGAGAGCCCAGAACACATTGAGGGCGGTGACCGGGGGGCTACGCCCAGTGGGAGCACACGTGTGTGCCTGCCCCACACTAGCTCCCATGATCCAGCCAACCCTGCTGAAAGAGTAAGCGTCCAGGAAGCAATAAAACACAATGCGGAGTGCGCCCCTAGGGGAAACCCTGGAGATCCCGGATGAAAAGGGCTGCGTGCGTGCTCACAGAACAAACTTCGCTTCCATGACCCAGCCTTGGGCATTACCAGCTTGGCCCATCCCTACAACAGGAGCCTGCCAGAAAATTTAAGAAATCAGCCCTCTGCTGAAGCGTTGATACTGGCCCTGAATCTTCTTGGGTCCAATGACTTAACTAACCTTGTCATTGGCATTAGGACCCCAGGCTCCCCGCCCCCTGCCCCCAATCTTGTTGATTTCATGAGCAATCTCCAATAAGAATCCCCCAACTCTGGCTTTGGGGGTGAATACGTCTCTCCCTTAACCCCGGACCGGCATCCCAGCCAACGCATCCTCAGATCACCAAGACAGGCAAGGGATTGTGCTGTCACAGGGGAGGCATTCAGTCGTTCTTCCAGGAATCTAGTTTCAGAGTTCAACCTCCCTTCCTTGACAACATTTTTAAGATGACCACTGTGCAGCGTCCCTTCTGTGGCATTCTGCTGGTCTCCAGGCCAGCCCAGATCCAGGGACAAAGTCACCCCACAAATTGCATGGACATGCAATTCATGGGGGTGGGGGGTGTCGTTATTCTAACAACCTGCTACAGCCCTTGATTTCCATTTCCATAGCTGAGCCCACTCTTGGAGAAACTCCCCAGGTTCCAGTATCCTCGATCTGGCTCAGGACCTGGCGTTGTCCTCAACTTCCGCTCTGGCTGAGCGCTGTTAGCCAGCGGGACCCAGAATTTTAATGATGGCCTTTCCCCCAGGTAACTGGAAAAAAAATTAACTGGAAATAAATCCTTTTTCTAGTTAAAATTTTACTTTCATAAAATGTGGTGCAGCACGATTTCTCAAACTTACTTGCTTCCTAAGCCCTTTACCCAAATTTTGAGACCCCAAAGCCCTATCGTGTTTACCGTATTAGGAATTGAAACTGAGAGTTCTTTAAATGTTGACTTAATCAATTCATTTAGCAATAACAATGATGAACTCATACAAAACAACAAAAAATAATAATGAACTCATTGCAGAGTAACATAAATTTTTATTGCTATGGAAAATAACTGTATTTTCCTGAATAACCCCCGTCCCCAAAAAAAGTATTAGTGAGGAGAATGGCATTGTTTTGTATTTTCTCAAATCTCTTTAATGTCAGATTTCGTAGGAAGCAGCTGTATTCTCATACCTCCTTCTGCATTCAGTCTGTTGCAATATGTTGTTTTAGTTGAAGTGTGTGAAGAAATTATGGCCTTACACATGTATATATGATCGGAAAGGAAAGGAGTGTTTTAACAGCCACGTCAAATAATTGTGTATATTCTTCTTTGGTATCTTACTAAAACTTGACAAGTGGTAAAGTTTCTTACAGGTTAATTGCAGAGTGCCTGGCTGGCTCAGTTGGTAGAGCATATGACTCTTGCTCTTGGGATCATGAGTTCAAGCCCCACATTGGGAGTAGAAGTTACTTTAAAAAAAAAAAAAAAAAGGCTAACTGCAGCAAGTAATCTAAAACCATATCCACATACATAAATCTTTTGGTTTATCTCGCATTTTGCAATGGATCTCTTACATATGCATGATTTTGTCATATCAGGCTTTGCTCATTTAGGAAATATTTGTTCACTGAGTTATGCAGCTTTCCCAAATGTTGACACATTTCATAAAGTAGAAGAGAATCACATTCGTTAATACCGCCACCCATCTCATCAAAACATTTTTTTTAAGTATTGGGAAACTGTCAAGCTCATGGTGGCAGATACAAATGTTCTAAAATTCTAATTTTCTCTTGGAAGCTCGAGTTTTATTGCTGGCAATAAATACACGGTTATTTTCTTTCACTCGTTTTCGAGAAAAAGTCTGCCAAGTACTCAAGTCTGAAGAATCATACTTTGTTGGCCAGTTGTTCTTAAAAGATGGTGTTCCATTAAAAAAAAGGGGGGGGTGGGTGGCCAGTGCAGCTCATGACAAATGATTGTGCAAAGGCTTTTCTTCAAGACAACCACTGGTTTTTTTTTTTTAGTACATGCATCACTATCTTTATAAACGAAGTTTTTCCCATGGGAGCACTTCTCATCGTTTCTTTTGATTAGTACTGCCAGTTGCCTGTATTGGTACCATCACAAGTACACACACTGGGCAACTTAGGCAACAGAAATGTATTTTCTCACAGTTCGGGAGGCTGGGAAGGCCAAGATCAAGGTGTTGGCACATTTGGTTTCTTCCGAGGCCTCTACCCTTGGCTTGAGATGGCCACCTTCCCTCTGCGTCTTCTCTTCACACCGTCTTCCCTCTGTATGTGTCCGTGTCCTGATCTCTTCAGTCATCGTGGATTATGGCCC
This sequence comes from Ursus maritimus, assembly GCF_017311325.1. Lineage (NCBI taxonomy): Eukaryota > Metazoa > Chordata > Mammalia > Carnivora > Ursidae > Ursus > Ursus maritimus. The sequence continues at coordinate 4,438,576 of NW_024424452.1, read as the reverse complement.
ACCTTGATGACATCATTTTCACTTAACTACCTCTCTAAAGATCCCATCTCCCAATACGGTCACGTTCTGAGGTCCTAGAAAATTAGGATGTCAACATATGAATATTTGGGGGACACAACTCAGCCCATAACATCATCCTACTAAGAACTTGACACTAAGCTTATTATCAGAGATGATGTACCGTGTTTACCTTCTGAAGTCTAACACAGGATGTCTGTCGCCTATATTAAATTCAAACCAGAACATGAAGGAAATCACTTCTGCACCTCTCAGGGGCCTTGTTGGCTCTCAAGGTGAATAGGGTGATGGTGATAGCTCTGCAGAGTTTCTCAGGGGCAGGCAGAGAGCATGGGAGTCACTGGTGTACTGTCGTTCTCTGGAGTAGGCGGTTTGGTGTTCTAGGCAGCAAGCCCCTCACGTGGGCATCTTCCTGTCTAGGTACTTTGAGTGCCAACAAGAAGGCTTTTGTCTTTCGGAGTTCTGTATCCACTTCCTCTCCTGCTTACCCATGGCCAGTGAGCAGGAAGAGTCCCAAGATCACTGTCAGGATGCCAATCTTCATGGCCTTTCTTTGAGAGATGGTCCCTCCATCTGGTGCTACATGTAAAGATTGCTTCTTTGGTTCTCAATCCTTTTCTTCCCCCGGTCTTGAGTCCCATGATAGTCTCGAGTTTGGATTTCCGGTGGGTGGTCTCTGATGGCTGGATCTCAGGGCAATACTGAGCCTCACATCCCCTGGTGATGTCAGCTAATTTGGGGCTTGAGTGTGGCCTGGCATTATTCCAAGGTGGTGACTGAAAGATAGCCGGCATCGTCTGCCCTGGAGGGGGGTACGGGACCAGACCTCACGTACTGGGGTCATTTTGATGGATCTGGGGACGTGCTCGGCAGCTTCTTTGCTTTTTGGATTGCAACCAGCAAGTCCTGATCAGATCTTACTCGGGCATCTCTTTGAGACTTTGAGTGGTTTACAGCTTCTCTATGGATGCTATCTTTACCAAATTTATTCAACAAATATTTACTGAGTGGCTTCTATGTGCTAGGCACTGGGCACTGGAGGAAGAGTGGGGAGCAGAGAAGAAAGAAAGAAAGAAAAAGAAAGAACCCAGCCCAGCACCTGTCCTCATTCAGTGTGCTACAGTGGAGGAGAGAGCATTACTCAAACAATAACTAATCACTAACCCGTACGTAATAACAAATGGTAAATGAGCTATAAAAGAATGTTTCAAAGGGAAAACTGATCTGTCAGAGAAGGTTTCCATGAGAAAAATAGCATTTGATCTAATAACTGAATGATGAACAGGTAAGGCGTAGGCACTCAATACACATTTGTAGGGTCTAAATCTTCCCCTCGAAGCTTCCTTTGTAAAAGTGTCGTTGTGAAAAGAGATAGAAAAAGAAGCAAGAGCAATGGGGCGTGGAGTGTGGGTTGCAGGAGAAATCATCTGGAAATCGGAAGACCTTCTGGGTTTCAGATCAGAATCAGACATTAATAGTCTGTGTGACCTTGGGCATGTCACTCGCCCTCTGTTTTCCCCCGATTTATAATACTTTGAGATTAGACTGGCTCCGGCTTTTCCAAAGCAGACACATCTGCCACTAATGCTAGGCAAAATCATTGTAACTGGTACATGTTTGCATGTTAATAGCTCTTTATTTTAGGGGTGCCTGGGTGGCTCAGTCCTTAAGCATCTGCCTTTGGCTCAGAGCGTGATCCCGACGTTCTGGGATCGAGCCCCACATCAGGCTCCTATGCTGGGAGCCTGCTTCTTCCTCTCCCACTCTCCCTGCTTGTGTTCCCTCTCTCGCTGGCTGTCTCTCTCTCTGTCAAATAAATAAATAAAAATAAAATCTTTTTAAAAATAGCTATTTATTTTAATATGAATACAAGCAATATAAGTACAACCTAAAACCCATGATTTCAAAAAACAGTATTGCTCAGGAGAAGAGTAAGGTAAATAGCACTAAGACTTCCACTTCCTAAGTTGGTGAGTCATCTTCCCACAGCAAACAATTGGAAAACTGGAGAGATACATATATACACACATACATGAAACAGCAGTTTTCAGACATTGGGAGCATGCAGTGCAGGACTGGGTGCCCAAGAGTAGGATAACAAATGAGCTGAGCCCTATAACCACCCCAGCTTCTGCCTGGAAACAATTTCCGGACCCGAGAGGCATGAGGAGGGGAAATCTAATCAGAATCCAGGCGCCTTATTGAGTGGAGGAGATAGAGATCAGAACTCAGAGACTCAGGCAGCTAGAAATCAGAAGGCATGATTTTAGAAAGGGCAGAATCGTGGAGTTCATATTATATGTGGAGGTAAGAGCACAAAAGATGGAGGGAGAGATGGTAGTATATCCTTGTAAGGGTCTCAGATTAAGCGTAAAGAGGTATGTTCGAAGAGGGGCTGTGATAAGGTCAGCGTGCATGTTATGAACCTCGGTGAAATCATTAAAATAGTAATATGAGCAAGACCAGCTAATAAGCCAATTATAAGGGAGAAAATGGAAATTTCAAAATTGCTCAATTAAATCCAAAAGAAGGCAGGAAAAAGGAAGCAGAGGGTCAAATAGAGAACAAACACAAGACCATCTAGATAGATTTAGACCCAATCGTTCCAAGAATTATATTAAATTAAAATGATCTGAGCACTTCCATTAAGTGACAGAGATTGTGAGACTGGATAAAAACGCAAGACCCAACTATATGCTGTCAACAAACCTACAGTTCTAGTTGGAGTTTTCAAGACTCGACTCTCACTAAGTGCAAGAACAAGAGGGTGGAAAATCAGTAAGGATGTAGATCTTCACATTGACCCAGTTGACATGCATGGAATGTTCCACCGAAGGCTAGCAGGATACACATTCTTTCCACATGTACATGGGAAATGCACCAAAAGTTCCCCAGCCATGTGACGAGTCTTAATGAATTTTTAAAAGTTGGACAGAATACATAGCATGTTCTCTAGCCACAAAGAAATTAAATTAGAAATCAATGAGAGGGATGCCCGGGTGGCTCAGTCAGTTAAGCATCTGCCTTCCGCTCATGATCCCAGAGGGGCCTGGTTTGGAGTCTGCATCGGACTCCCTGCTCAGCAGAGTCTCCTGCACCTCCTGCTTGTGCCCTCTCTTTCTCTCTCTCTCCCTGACAAATAAATGAATAAATTTTTTTTTTAAAAGAGCATATATTGATGAGGGCATTCTTTTCTTCCCTGCAATGCCAGCTGTCCTGTGTCAGGTTTCCACTTATGCATGGATTTGTTTCTGGTCTCTCTGATCTATTCCACTGGTCTGTTCCTCTATTATTGCCACACTGTCTTACTCACTGTGTATTTATAAGTCTTGAAATCCAGTGGAGTAAGTCCTCTTACCTTATTCTGCATCAGAAGTGTCTTGACCTTCTTTTTTTTTGCTCTTCACGTTATTGTATAAATTTTGTAATCGGCTTCACCAATTCCTCCCAAATCCTGTAGGGATTTAGTTTGGAATTACACTGTATCTAAAGGTCAATTTTGGGGAAAACTGATCTTTAGAATATTGGATAATCCTTTACTTGAACATAGTATGTTCCATTTATTATACCACTAATAATGCTTATAAGTACTGTTTATCAGAGGTTTTGGTGCTTGCTTTATGATCCAGTTTTCATAAATTAGTTTTCATAAATATGTATTTGAAAAGAATATCTCTTCCTCTGCTGTATGCAATATTCTGTATATGTTCGTTAGATCAAGCTTGTTAATTATGTTGCCCCCAAAAAAGAAAGAAAATGAAAAGGCAAGAGAGTGAGAGAAAATATACACAATACTAAGGACTCATATCCAAAATATAAAAAGAATTCTTACAACTCGTTATAAGAAGACAAACAACTCAATTTAAATAATGAGTCAAGGGGCCCGTGGCTGGCAATGTTGGTGCAACGTGCAACTCTTGCTCTCGGGGTTGTGGGTTCGAGCCTCAGGTTGAGTATAAAGATTACTTAAAAATAAAATCTTTTTAGGGGGCACCTGGGCAGCTCAGTCAGTTGAGCGCCTGACTCTTGATTTTTGCTCAGGTCATGATCTCAGGGTCATGAGATTGAGCCCCACGTGGAGTCAGCTTGAGATCCTCTCTCTCCCTCTGCCCCTGGCCCTGCTCTCTCTCTTCCTCCTTCTCTCTCTCAAATGAATAAATCTTTTTAGAAAATCCAATCTTTTTTAAAAAAATAATAGCCCCCCCCAAAAAAGCCCAAAAACTTCACAAAAGAAGGTGTAAAAAGGCCAGTAAGCACAAGAAAAGATGCACCACACAATTAGCCATCCGGGGAAACTCAAATTAAAAACCACACCAATACACCACCGTACATCCATTACAATGGCTGGAATTAAAGACTGTGATGAGAATAAGGAGCATCTGGGACTCTCTTCCTTGCCACTGGAAAAGTAAAATGGTACAACCAGTTTGGAAAACAGTTGGACACTTAACACATGACTCAGCAATTCCACACCCAGAGAAAGGAAAACACATATTCACCCCAAAAATCATGTACATTAATGTTCCCAACAGCTTTATACAAAATAGCCCCAAACCGGAAACAACTCAATGCCCATCCATGGGTGCATGAATAAACAAACCGTATGCAATGGAATTCCACTCAGCAACAGAAGGAATAAACTATTGACACATATAAACGACACAGAGGAACGTAAAAAGCACATGCCGACATAGCCTTGTCCGATGAAAACTACAAAACATTCCTGAGAGACGTAACCAAATGAAAACACATTCCATATTCATGGACTAGAAGCACTAATATTGTGAAGATGTCAATATCACCCAAAGACATTTACAGATTCGATGCAATCTCTATCAAAATCCCAGTGACGCTTTTTTAAAGAGACAGAAAAACCCATCCTAAAATTTATATGGAATCCCAATGGACCCTAAATAGCCGAAGCAATTTTGAGAAAGAAAAACAAAGCCCAGAGGAGTCACACTTCCTAATTTCTTCTTTTTTTTAAGTTTTTATTTATTTAATTTGAGAGAGAAGAGTGTGTGTGAGAGAGTGAGGAGGGGCAGAGGGAGAAAGAATCTGAAGCAGACTCCACGCTGAGCACAGAGGCCAGTACGGCACTCGATCCGATCCCATGACTGCAAGATCATGACCTGAGCTGACACCCAGAGTTGGACGCTTAACCAGCTGAGCCACCCAGGCACCGCCACACTTCCTAATTTCAAAATTCAGTACAAAGCTACAGTTCTCAAAACCGTGTGGTCCTGGCATAAAGACAGACATAGACCAATGGGATAAAGGTCCAGAAATAAGTTCTCAAATATATGGTCAAATGATTTTTTTACAAGGATATCAAAACCACTTAATGGGGGAAAGGAGTCTTTTCAACAAATGGTGCTGGGCAAAGTGCATATCCACATGCAAATTTAAAAAAAATGAATTACCTAATTCCATATATGAAAATGAACTAAAAATGGATCAACCTAAATGTAAGATCAAAAATCATAAAATTAGGAGAAAACATAGAGCAAAAACTTCATGACATTGGATTTGGCAGTGATTTCTCGGCTATGACACCAAAGGTACAGGCAACAAAAGAAAAAACTGACAAATAGGGCTTCATGAAAATTTAAAAATTGTGTGCATCAAAGACAATATCAACGGGAAAAAAAAAGGCAACCCACAGAATAGGAGAAACTGTGGAAATCATATATCTGAAAAAGGATTAATATTTAGGATATATAGAGAACTTCTGAAACTCAACAACCAAGAAACAAACAAATCCACACAAAAATGGCCAAAAGATTGAATGGACATTTCTCCAAAGAAAATATACAGATGGTCAATAAGCACATGAAGAAATGCTAAAGATCATCAGCCATTAGGGAAATGTAAATCAGAACTACGAAAAGATATCCTCTCACACTCATTAAGATGGCTACTATCAAAAACCAGAAAATCATGAGTATGGGCCAGAGTGTGGAGAAATTGGGACCCTTGTACACAGTCCATGAAAATGTCAAATGGTGGAAAACAACATGACGTTTCCTCAAAAATTAAAAATAGAATTACCGTATGATCCAGCAATCCTACTCTGGGTATATGCTCAGAAGAATTGAAAGCAGGATCTTAAAGAGATCATTGGACACCCATGTCCACAGCAGCATTATTCACAATAGCTAAAACATGAAAGCAACCGAGTGTCCATTGACAATGAAAGCATAAACAAAATGTGGTAATGCACATAATGAAATATTATTCCACCTTAAAAAGGAAGGACATTCTGACATATGCTGCAATGTGGATGAACATTGAGAATGTTACGCTAAGGGACGTAAGCCAGGCACAGACAGATACTGCAGGGTTCCACTTACGTAAGGTACTTAGAGCCATCATAATCATAGTGACAGAAATCAGAATGGTGGTGGCCAGAGGTTGGGGAGGTATCGGTCAATGGGTAGAGAATTTCAGTTTTGCAAAATGAAAAATGTTATGGACACGGATGGTGATGATGGTTGCACAACATATGTTAGGAATTTATTTAACACCACTGAGGGGTACTCTTAAAAATGGTGAAGCTTTAATATTTTGTTATGTGTGTTTTACCACAATAAAAATAATCGAGAAAATAAACATATGTTGAGCAAAAGAAACCAGACATGAAAGTACATGCTTTATGATCTCATTTATCTGAAACTACAGAAAAAGCAATTCTGATCTAAAGTGGCAGAAAGCAGATAAGTGGTTGCCTAGCACCAGGGTTGGAGGTGGTGGGTCGACCATCACAGGTCGAGGAAAGAGCACCACAGAATATTTTGGGGTGATGGGAATGATCTCTATCTTGATGGTGGTAGTGGTTATACGCGCAGGCATATAAATCTGTCAAAACGCAGAAATGTGCACTTAAACTGGGTGCATTGTAATGCATTTAAATCATCCTGCAATAACAGTGATTAAAAAAAAAAAGCAGTGTGCTAGAATAGCAGGAAATTACTGCTTCTGCAAGCAGATAGAGTTCAGGAATAATTTCCTCCGTGGCCAGACTAGCACAGCTTCATCTAGATAAAACTGACGGCAATCCTTACAGCCCTCGGGAACAAAGTGATGATGGTGGAAATGGCGGTCCTCTATGATTATGGACAATTTTACAGGTGGCAGGCACATTCAACTAATTGTAACCACAAAATGAAACAAAGGTAGCAGTCTTGTGATGACTCACAGAGGTGTATGGGTTATACCCCAGCTTTCTGGAATGCTCAGAGCGCTCGTAGGTTTCACACCTTCTGCCATGACTGCGTGGAAGCCTAGCCAGGACACACGATACGAGTTTCCATGGATGGAATTCACATGCTTCTTCCCGGGAAAACAGCAAAGCATCGCTTCTTGACAATAGTTTTGTCTGCAGGCAGATATCTTCTGCCCTTTTGGATTGTTTGGTGCTGCTTAACATGACAAGAAGGAAAAAAGTGACCCCTCTTATTGACACTGGATTTCATTTTTCCTTAAACTAAAAACAGGGAGGGAGAATCCCTTTGCTTCCGGCTGATCACAAACGATGCCATCCTTCTCTCTCTCTTTTTTTAATTAAATTAATTTTTTTACTTTTTAAAAAAGATTTTATTTATTTATTTGCCAGATTTATTTGCTCCATCTTTTTTTTTTTTTAAGATTTTATTTATTTGTCAGAGAGAGAGAGCACGTGCACAAGCAGGGGGAGCGGCAGGCAGAGTGAGAAGCAGGCTCCCTGCTGAGCAAGGAGCCGATGCAGAAGGGGATCCTGACCTGAACCAAATGCAGACACTCAACCAACTGAGCCAGCCAGGCATCCCTGTTTTTTGTTTGTTTGTTTGTTTGTTTGTTTGTTTGTTTGTTTTTAGGTATACTCTACACCCAACGAGGGCTCAAACTCACGACCCCGAGATTGAGTCGCATGCCGTACTGATGAAGCCAGCCAGGTGCCCCTAATTTTTTTAATCAATCCCAGGACCCTGGGATCACAACCTGAGCAAAGGCAGACGCTTAACCCACTGACACTGAGCCACCCAGGCATCCCTATCATGGACTCTATTTTTATGGTCACTTTCTGCTTATTGAAAGTGAGACTTGTTTTCTATTTATAGAGTGATAGAAGGCTTCCTTTAAAAAATAAATATATTTTGATGAAAAATGAATCCATCTAAAGGACAAAATATTACGTATGAGTAATAGGTGGCTTAGGCAAGCAAATATTGTGGTATTGCTATATTGCTCATATGTTTGAGGTTTGTTAAAGACTGTCCCCTTTCCTGCTCTGCTGCCTTGTGGTTCAATGAGAGGGCAGGTGTGGGCTCATCTGTGGCATCCTGATAAGATGGAACAGTGCCAGGGACACCTGGGTGGCTCAGTCGGTGAAGCGTCTGCCTTTGGCTCAGGCCATGATGCCAGGGCCCTGGGATGGAATCCTGCATCGGGCTCTCTGCTAGGTGGGGAGTCTGCTTCTCCCTCTGCCTCTGCCACTCCCCCTGCTTGTGCACGTGCTCTCTCTCTCTCTCTGACAAATAAATAAAATCTTAAAAAAAAAAAAAAAGATGGAGCAGGGCCAGCAAATCAGCAACAACAATGACAATTAACTGAATCTTCAGAAGCATGTGCCATCAGACCATACTAGCCCCTTCCCTGTGCAACTGGTCTTTCCTTCTCATTCATTGAAGATTTTAGGACCTGTCTTATTCCATGCCCTGCCCCCATTTCTGACATCTTTCTTGATGATTTAATATCCTTTTAAATAATCTATCTACACCAAGGCCTTAGTTTCTTGATCCCTCCCCTTGGATGATGTACATCTCCTCTCCACCTCAGCCACTCTCATAGTCTCACCATGGGCTTCATCATTACCAACAAGTGCATCATCTCCAAAATCTCGGTGTCAAGCATACCCCTCTTTGACCCCCTCCTATGTCTCCAGCTCCTTTCTTTCCCCTGCATCTAAGCAGGTTGCTGGAGAAAGACCCACATCCTTGCTGCCTGGCCTTACTTTAAATTTCTGATCACAGAACTCCACTACTGCATTCGGCTGCTCATTTTGCTCTCTGCTCTCTCCTTCACAAAACTCCCAGATCTTCTCCTGACCTCACTCTCAGCTAACGTCCCTCCTCGTTTCCATGAGGTTCAGTTCCATCATATTGCGTCTCTGAGCAGCATTTGGCAACGCTGATCATTACCTTCTTGTCGAAAGACTTTCTTTCTTTGGCCTTTGAGATACCGTAACTCTCCTGGTTTTCCTCCTCAGCATCCTCCTCTAGATTCCAAATGGTTAAGTGACCCTGAACTCCATCCTCAGCTTTCCTCTACCCCTATCTACTGGCATGAGTGTAGCCAGTCCCATGGCTTTACACATTATCTCTATCTCCGTGATCCCCAGTTTAAATTCCTAGCCTGAGTTATCCTGATTTTCAGAAGCTGCAGACTCAAATATCCAACTGCCTATTGACGTCTCTACTTGAAGGTATAGTTGGCAATTTCACGTGTCCAAAACATGTTCACTTCTCCCTACTCTGACCAAACTCTGTCCCTCCCAATTTCCCCCCATATTTGTGACTGAAACCACCATTCACCCAGTTGCACATGCCAAAAACCTTGCGGTTACCCTTGATTCCTTTCCCTCTCACCTCACATCCGATCCATCTGCAAATCTCTCTATTCCACCTGAAAAAAAAAAAATCCCTAATCTGATCATTTCTCCCCACTTCCTTCCTGACCATACTGGTTAAAGTCACCATCGAGTATCATTTAGACTCCTGAAATCTCTTCCCAACTAGCATTACTGCTTCTACTCTAGCTCTCTAGGACCAGAGTCCTCTTTGGAAAAATCAACCCACGCCCCCACTCCCAATTCTCTAGTAGTTTCCCATCACAGAATAAAATCCATATTCCTTATTAAGACCTCCTCTGTTTTGGCCCCCCCCATTCCCTGGCCCACCCCCATTCCCTACCACTCTTTGTCTCATTCACTGCACTGCAGGAACGCAGTTAACACTAACACACCAGGCATATCACCACTGCTTGAAGTGTTCTTCCTCTGGGTGGTCGCCATAGCTCACCTCCTCATGTCATTCCGTTTTCTGCTCAAATGTCCCCTCTTCAGAAGACTCCCTGACCACATTGGCATCCCCATCTACCCCTTCCTCTGCTTTATTTCTCCTGTGGGTTTTTTTTTTTTCTTCCCCTTAACACTTCCTGCCTCAGCCAGTATTTCGTCTGTTAGTGAGTTCACTAGTTGGTTATATACTTACCCACTAAAACATAGCTTTGGGAGAACAGGGACCCTCCATACCGTTGTATCCCTGATTCCTAGAACAGTGCCTGGCACACAAGAAGCTCTCCAAAAATATGTGTTGAATGAATGACTTGCCAAAGGCAAGGGGTGCAAGTAAGTGCATATCCAGTAGATTTCATAGGCACCTGCTCCTCCCCAACATCCCCCCACACCTCTCCTTTCATCTCTAGGGAGACGGCGACACTTCCTGGGGTTGGGGGAACGGCACCTCAGTTCCCTTCGTCCTCCCACCTCGTGGGGGAGTCAAGACTAAGTGGGCGGTGAGCGGACAGAGGTCCTTCTCTATGGTCTTACTCCCCAGGCCCCTCCTCCCTAGCACCCGGCGTGCCTCTATGGTTCTTCCTGTCATTAGTCGGGAGGGGGCGCTGTGCGCAGGCGCGGGGTGAAGCCGCGGCGGGGCCGGAAGGAGTGCAGCGGCAGCCTCGGCGGCGGCGGCGGCGACGAAGCTGTCGGCGGCGGCTCCTGGTGACTAAAAGCCGTGGCGACAGAGGCCGCCGAGCCCGCCTGGCGAGCCCGCGAGCTGAGTGGCGAGTAAGTGTCGGCCGCGGGGCGCACCCGGCTCCTCGGCAGGCCGCGTGAGGCGAGTGGCGTCTCAGCCCGGCGCCTCCATTAAGCCCCGGGGTGGGGGCGGGGGCCACGGCTGTGAGGGGCGGCGGGGCCGCAGAGTCTGGGGCGCGGGCCTGGCCCGGCGGCCGCCCGAACGCGAGCGGGCCCGGGGCCACGCGGGGCGCCGCCAAGCGCCGGGCGGCGCGAGCAGCGGGGCCGGCGGCGAGGCGGGAGCCACAAAGGCGCAGGCGGCCGGCGGACCCTCCCCCGCGCCCGCCACTTCGGGAAGTTTCGCGGGCCGGTCCCTCGGCCTGCTGCGCGAGGGCGAAAGCGCCGAAAGACCGATTTTCCCCGGCGGGAGCTCGCGGGAGGCGGCGTCGGTGGAGCCGAGCGCGGCCTGGAGCGCGCGGGCGGCGATGCACTGTGACTCTGAACTCCGGCGCCCCCGGCCAAGGGGCGCCGGGCCTCAGTCCCCAACCCTCCAGACTCGGGTCAGGAGGGCTGTCTCCTCGAGAAAGCCGACGACTCCCGTCACCCAGCCCTCGTGAGGACATCCAAGTGCGTCAAAACCCTCTGCAGCGCGGGGAACGCGAACCCGACAAATGTGCCTGGAGCGCCGCGCAGTGAACGAGACTGGCGTTCCCGCGTGGGATGTGGCTGGAGACTGCGTGGAACGATTGTCTCAAAACTTTGGGCCACTTCAGTCCTGTGCGAGACCCCCCTCTCCCCGAGTGCCTGCGGGGTCCAGTGTAAACCAGCCAGGGGCCTGTAAATAACTTGAATACGTTGTGATAAGTGCCTGGGTATGGCTGGTTCTAGGTACTTTGCTAATGCAGAGAGATTTATTTACCCTTCTGGGAGCTGGGAAGGGACAGGGAAGATTTTAGGACCGACCTCAATTTTAGGACGCTTGCCTGAAGAAAGACTGCCAAGAAACAGCCTTGCTTTGTCGTGTTTATTGTATAGGTAATTTATTGGGCCTGGAGGTAGGGAGTGGTGTGAATCTGAGGAAATAGCTGGAGAACCTGGGGCCAGATTTGGGATCTCCCCCGTAAACCTAAATAGAGGCTAGGGGGCAGCAAGTAAAAAAGCCGCCTTCCAGCCTCTGTGGAGGAATCTAATAAAGGAAGTTGAAATATGAGTCAAGGAGACAAAGTTTATGAAATAAGGTAGAGGAGAGCGCCTGTGTTTGCTAACTCTGATGGCTTCTATTTAATCAGTGTTTGTTATATTCTAGGCTGTGTTAGGGTCTTTTTCAGACCTTATAACTAATTCTCAGATGGCAGTGTTATTTTATCTTCATTGTCAGTAAGACAAAACATGATGCTAGTAACTGTGTACTGATAGTGTTCTAAGTATTTTTTATGTATTAACTCCCTTAGTTGTCAATGATGGGGGTTCTGTTATCCTTATTTTAAAAAGGAAGAAAACAAGGTACTGAAAAATAACTTATGTAGTCAGAAAGCTTGTAAGGGTCAGAGCTGGGACTTGAACTCAGTTTGGTTCCATAGTTTATGCTCCTAATTATTTTGCTGTACCTGCGAATGATATTTCTTGGAAAAGTTCTGGAGTATTTACTTGGTGCCAGGCAGTATGCTATGTCCTGTGGCTATGGGAATGAATAAGATGCGGGGTCCCACATCCTTAGAACTTGTTTTGCAGAGGAGATAGCTATTTAACATAGCTTCCTGAGTAATTGTAGATTATTATCGTGCCAAGTACTCTGAAGGATTGAGATATGTTGTGTGAATGAACAGTGGGGGTGGTCAGGAAAGGTTTTTCTGAGGAGGTGATATTTAAGATGAGAAACTCAAGGATGAATGGAGTTAATTTGGTCAGAGGCAGTGAAAAATAATCAGCCAGCTAGAGGGAAGAGGAAGGAGCATTAATTGTGAATGGGGGAGAGGTGTAAAGTGAGTCTAGCTAGGTCAGCAAGGGTTCTATGAGGCAACGTTTCACAGGCCATGAGATTTTGGTTCTACCATGATGAGATTTTATGATTAAAAAAACAAACCTCCGTGCTGTATGAAAATATGTCAGAAAGTAGGACCTGTAGGCACTATTAGGATAGAAGGAGCAGTGTATCATGAGTTCACAGAGGATTCACCTGTAAAAAGATCGTTGAAAACATTGATTTTTTTCCCCCTTGTGGATGAGGATGTGCTTACTTATTCCACTTTCTGAACCAGTTTTCATTTGACATTTGAGGAGAATCTTAAGGTTATATGTTAAACTCTTTAGCCTACCCAGTGAAGATTTCGAGTTTAATTATTGGTTTAAAATCTTTCCTATTGTAGAAAGACACTGATAAGAGGATTTTTAGAGCTCTTTCAAACTCTGCTTAAACTCCAGACTAATTGTCCACATAATTCTGTCTGTAATTATGGATGCTTTTTTATCTTAGTTCTTTCATTTTGTCTACATATTAAAATACACACACATCGCATTCTCTTATTCTGAACTCATCACTCGCCTTGTTCTTAACAGTATCGCCATCCTCCAGTCACCCAACATCTAGGTGTCCTCAACATCTAGGTCAACTTTGACTCCTCCTCCTTGCCTCATGGCTCTTCACATACAAAAATCCCATTGAATCTAACTGTAGTTGGCATCTTGTATCTTTTTCCTCTCCCTGCTTATTATCTCTAGTTCATACTTCACTGCCTCTTGTTTCCTGGGTTTTCTGCTACCAGATGTTTTTTTACAGTCTTACGCATTGCAGTTAGGTTGATTTTCCTAAAGTACAAGTCTCTGTATTGCTTCTTATTGGTTAGAAAATAAAATTTGAGCTGTACTTCAGTTATCCATAGATACATAGAGCAGGCCACCCCCAAACTTAGTAACTTAATATGACAATTTTGTTGACAATTTTGTGAGTCAGGAGATTGAGAAGAACTAATCTGGGCTGTTTTTTTCTGATCCACATGCTGCTAACAGAGGTAGTAGGGCTGGAGGTTCCACTTCCAAAATGCGTTTTCACTGCCATGCCTTCTCAGGGACTGCTGGGAGGCTGGGCTCAGCTACATTTTCTTTCTCCAGGTAGTGTCAGGGCTTTCCATGTGATCTCTCCATCAGGAGTCAGATTTCTTAGTGGTGATTCTGGGCTCCAGGATCCCTGGGTGGAAGCTGCTTAAAGTTACTCTCTTAAAGGCAAAGTTTGGAGCTAGCACAGCATTCAGTTTGGCTTAAACACAGCTATCTGGGCTAAGCTTCCCTGACTACCTGCCCTCTCCCAACTGGAATAGTGTCTTTATTGTGCTAATTCTTTATATTTATAGTGTACTTAATTGTGTGCAGAGTTTCTCTCACTAATTGTACTCCCAAATTTTTTGAGGCAAATTTTTTGATCCATGTTGGATTTTCTATGTATGTATTTCCCATGATGTGTAACACAATTTTTTTTAAGGTTTTATTTATTTGAAAGAGAACACAAGCCCGGGGCGGGGGGGCAGGGAGCAGCAGACTCCCCACTGAGTGCAGAGCCTGATGGATCCCAGGACCCCCGGATCATGACCTGAGCCAAAGTCAGACCCTCAACCAACTGAGCCACCCAGGCGCCCCACAACTGTTTTATACCACGTGGCAAGACCACAATAAATATCTGCTGAACTCTTTAATGTATTTTAATTTTAAATAATAATGTAGGGGCACCTGGGTGGCTTAGTCAGTTACGCGTCCAACTCAGTTTCAGCTCTGGTCTTGATCTCAGGGTCCTGAGTTCAAGCTCCATGTTGGGCTGCACGCTGGGCATGGAGCCTACTTAAAAAACAAAATAGTAGGGGCGCCTGGGTGGCGCAGTCATTAAGCGTCTGCCTTCAGCTCAGGGCGTGATCCCAGCGGTCCAGGATCGAGCCCCACATCAGGCTCCTCTGCTGGGAGCCTGCTTCTTCCTCTCCCACTCCCCCTGCTTGTATTCCCCCTCTCGCTGGCTGTCTCTCTCTGTCAAATAAATAAATAAAATCTTAAAAAATAATAATAATATAAATAATTTCAGTTCAGTATAGAAAAATCAGGAAATATAACAAAGCAAAAAAATATAACTAAGCAAAAAAATATAACTACTTTAAACTTATTATTTAGAAATGACCATTAACTTTTTGTTGTGTTGATTTATTATTGATTAAACCTTAGTATAGGCTTACAACGAATGGATATCCAAATAATGGTTAAGATGAGGAGCTAGGATTTGAATGAAGAGCAATAGTCACTTATAGTCACTCAGAAAAAGATGTTGGGAAGCAGTGTTGTGGAGTGGTATGACGTGCGCACGTCAGCTTCTTCCAGCTTGTGCCTGGCTCTGCTTTGCCCACCTTTCCCTGGAATATTCAAAGAGATTAACTCATTAAATTGAAAACATCTTTTATTACCCCAAGATCAGTGTTGCAGAAGTGACAGACATATTTATGGAGATTACTCTGGAAAGCAGGAACACCACAAAACCCCAGGACCATGCAGTATTCTGTCAGGAGCACGTGGAAGGAAAAATGGAGATAATAACACAAATAGAAGGATGAGAAGAAATTTATAACTGAAGAAAATCCTGATAAACTGATTGTTGTCACTTAAGCCATGATACCTGGCTCTGGCTATATATAGCTCTGATGAACAGCTCCAGTTTCTGAGGGATGAAGATGTTTTTGGAGCCACTCATTCATTCAGCAACTGTGCAGGACACAGGAAGTACAGCTGTGAATAAGATATAGTCAAGGGCATATGGAGAACACAATTCAACTGTGAACTTTCTCATGTGTTGATATATCCATCCAAGGAAGAGAAGGGGATTTAAAAAAAGGTAATGAGGACAGTTGTAGGAGGTAGAAGAGAATATAGAATTGTCCCCTCATTTTTCTTAAGTTTTTACAATATAGTACTACATACGATTTAAGGAAGCGATAAAATGTATGCTAGTTTTCCTTTCTAATTTGGAAGCGTTATCTGATATATTGACTATAGAGTATTATAGTCACAAATGTACATGTGATAATTTTTACGTAAAAGGAAGAGGCAAGAACTAGTTTCTGTTAGGTAGCATTTCCCATTTCTGGATTCCACATTTGTTTAGCTATTTTCTTCAGCTGTCTGATGAAGAAGCTACAGCCAGAGGAAAAATGAAGTTTCTTATAGAAGGAAGTAAAAGTTTAACGGTGAGTAGTTATAGTAAAATTAGCAAAAAGTAACCTGGAAGAGGAAAATAAAGCCCTCCCCCCACATTTGGCTGTATTGTCAACTTACTAATAAACACTGTACATCTACTGTGTACTTTTGATAACAAGCTCCTGTTTTGGTGGCATTTACCATTTACAAAGTGGCTTCTCATATTCCAACACAGCCTTACAAGGTAAGAATAGCAGTTTCCATTTCATAGGGAATAATAGTAGTCATAATGTGACATGCACTATGGTACATACTTTATATTTAATTCAGTTAATTTTAAAACTATTCTCATTTTACAAATAAACTAAGTCCAAGAGATTAGGCAATTTATGCAGTCACTGATTACTAAATGGTGAAACCAGGGTTTGTGCTTAGGTAGTTTGATCTGAAGCCCAGATGAGAGGAGTGAATGTCAGGGATTGAATGACCTTTAGTCATTCACTAGAAGCTAGTCTGGAGTAGAAATCCCCTTGTCAGACTCCTTTTCTCACTGAAGCTTGGAGCCATTGTATATACCACTCACTCATGAAGAATCTTGCTTTTAAAGCACCAGTAGTAATCTGTTGAACTATAAGCTTGACATGCTAACTAAATTAAGTAAATGTAAAATGAATCACACTTCCTTTTGACTTCCAGTATAAAATTGAAAGAACCTTGTTGTGGTAAAAGAAGGAACAAGAAATGTGTCTAGTGGAATTATGTTCAAAATACGTTTTAAAAATTGTATTTGAAAGAAAAGTAAAGTTTTGAGTACAGTTCAAATTTGACATTAGAGCTCTTTCTACCGTGCTATTTATAAATGATGTTATTCATTATTGTTATTTCAAGTGAGATTTGTAATTTTTAAAAATCGAGATACCTTTGTCCAGTTATAGATACCAGAAAGTTTTACTATAAAACTTAAATTAGTCTTAACACACAATTTAGTATTCTCTAAGTTGGAAAAATGCTGATGTTCCTTGACTTTTAACTCCTTGTAGACATTACATGAGAAGCCAGAGTCTGGGGTCTACTTTCTCTAAGGCATGTGGTTTTTCCCAGGAAGGCAAAGAAAATTGAGATTTTCTTAGAACCAAAAACATTGGTTCTTAGTTATTATCATCAGAATAAACAAGAAAATGGTTCAAGAGTCAAAGTACTACTGTTTCACAGAGGCAGCCACTTCTTTTCTCTTAGGATGGCTTTTGTTCCCCTTACTTTCCCATTTTGAATCAGAGTACACACAAAGAAGTTTGACCCCAAACTAAGTTTAGGCCTATGCAGCTTCATCTTAAGTCATTCAAGGTATATTCTCTTACGTTTGGATTCCTTCACTCAACCATTATGTATGGCTTAATAAATTATTACAAGATGCTTATATCCACCACCCAGTTTAAGAAGTAGACCATCTCTAAGCCCCATCCATGTATCCTATCCTGATCATAACTCATTCCTTCCCCCTAAAATTAACTATTAGTCTGACTTTTATAATCATTTTCTCGTATTTCTTTATTTTATCACCTAAGAATACATCCCGAGATATTGTAATCTCATTTAAAATTTTTGATACGTTTTTTAAACCTAAGTTTCCTCTTCCATTCCTTTTCATTTTTCCTTATAATTTATCTGTTGTTGAACCTGAATCATTTAACCTGTAGTTTCCCAGAGCTTAGCTAGGTGTTTGTCAGACTTCTAAAAAATTATTCCCATATAGAGCCTTTTTAAACATTTTTTTTCTAATCCTCCCTCATTAAATACTAAGCAATAAGATTTTGCTGGATGGGACTGAATTTTGGATGGTCACAAACGACTTGTATCTTAAGGTCTTTTCACACACTTGCAAAAGCACTACCATTGAGAGTACATGATCTGGGTTGCATACTTATGGTGCGATTCAGAAATTTAATTTTTCCGGGGCGCCTGGGTAGCGCAGTCGTTAAAGCGTCTGCCTTCGGCTCAGGGCGTGATCCTGGCGATCCGGGATCGAGTCCCACATCAGGCTCTTCCGCTATGAGCCTGCTTCTTCCTCTCCCACTCCCCCTGCTGTGTTTCCTCTCTCGCTGGCTGTCTCTCTGTCACATAAATAAATAAAATCTTTTAAAAAAAAAAAAAAGAAAGAAAGAAAGAAATTTAATTTTTCCTCTAGCCTCTATTCTCAAAAACTGTGGCTGGGTCCAGATCCTTGTCCAAACTCTGGTTCCATCTCTTTCACAAGACTATAGATAGCAGAAGGCGCTTAGTTCATGTCTCTATGACGTTAGCAGCTGCCAGTGATATCCAAGGTCTAGATCCAGTAATTCATTGAGGATTGCAAGTGATACTTTAACTGGATTTTTAAAATTAATACTGGAATATTTTTTTAAGGTTTTATTTATTTATTTGACAGAGAGACCGCTAGCAAGAGAGGGAACACAAGCAGGAGGGAGTGGGAGAGGAAGAAGCAGGCTTCCAGCAGGGGAGCCCGATGTGGGGCTGGATCCCAGAACGCCAGTATCACGCCCTGAGCCAAAGGCAGACGCTTAACGACTGAGCCACCCAGGCGCCCCAATACTGGAATATTTTTATAAAGAAATCATTTTCTTGTCTACTATTTGGTTATCCAGTGACATATAGTTCATATAGAAAAGGCAAGAAAGTATCTGATTCTTCGCCTTTATTTTACCAACTTATTTATTTATGTATTTATAGAGGAGAGACAATCTTAAGTAGGCTCCACACCCAGCACGGAGCCCAGCATGGGGCTTGATCTCACAACCCTGAAATCCTGACCTGAGCCGAAATTGAGAGGGACACTTAACTGACTGAGCCACCGGGGCACCCCTGTTTTACCAGTTTTAAAGATAATGCATTGGTTGATATCCTTTGAAAATGACCTTTTTAAAAATAATTATGAGCATTTTCATTTGTATGTTTTCTTAAAAGAGATTCATCCCATATTATCTTCCTTGGAGCTCAAAATATCCTGTGTTTGGCCAGTGGAAGCCTCTTCAGGATTTTTTTTTCTGAGTTATTCTGACAGAACCCAGTCTTTGATAAGTAGTTTTTGATCGCTTCCTTGATATCTGATATGACAAGGTGTTGTAGGCTCATTTTGTAAGATTCTTGCCTCCAGAATTGGAATTAGTAATTTCTCCAAAAACGCCCTGGTTTCTTTTGGTGGGAAATAGTATTTCAAGACCATAATATAGACACTATGCATGTTCATTGCTTCTGATTATAAATAAAATTCCTTTTTTTTTTTTACACTGAAATTCTTGATTCTCGGGGGCACAGGGATTAGTAGAATTAGAATATTCCATAACTGTTAATCTTTTTAACTTGTTAAACACAAAAGTGTCAGAATGAAAGTCTTAGAATGTCACAACCATTATGATTACATGACTTAAAAATTTTGCATATGCTTCCTTTCCCCATAATTTTTATAATTGTACTGTATACGTAATTTTAGTTCTCCTTTATTATTTTTTTTAAAAAAGATTTTATTTATTTGTTTGACAGAGACAGCCAGCAAGAGAGGGAACACAAGCAGGGGGAGTGGGAGAGGAAGAAGCAGGCTCCCAGCGGGGCAGGGAGCCCGATGTAGGGCTCCATCCCAGGACTCCAGGATCACGCCCTGAGCGGAAGGCAGATGCTTAATGACTGAGCCACCCAGGAGCCCCTTAGTTCTCCTTTAATCTTTGTGCTATAAGTAATTACATATGTAATGTTTACTGCCAGTCTTTGTGTTGGTGTCTTTAGTCATTTTGGTTGCCTGAAGTTTATTTTTCTGTCAAATTCCATCCTGTAAAAACAAACAATAATCCATAAGTTCTTGTATGTTGATAAATTTGTTTGTGCTCCTTTTCTTTGAAATTATTTTTGCTGGTTACAAAATCTCTGGCTCATATTTTTTTAAAAAGTATCTTATACCATTTTCTAATGGCATAAAGCATCCCTATTAAAGTCTGTTAATAATCTAATTTTCTTTCTTTTCAGTGTCTCAGGCCCAGGTCCTAAAAGGATTTTTTTTCTTTAAAGTGTGTGTGTCTTGGTAGTTGTCATTTGGGGTGGTTTTTGTTTTGGTTTTTTTTGGGTTTTTTTGTTTTTTGTCTTTTTAGATACTTAACTGCATTTTTTTTGAAAGATAGTCTTAACATTTTTATTTTAGGAAAAAAAATTTTTCTGTCACAATTTTTAGCATTCTCTTCCCTTTCAATTTATTCAAGAGCTGCTATTTGTTATGTTGGACAGTCTTTGTCTTGAATATTTGTTCCTTTATCTCTTTATTTTTCTTTTTTTTTTAAAGATTTTATTTATTTATTTGACAGAGATAGAGACAGCCAGCGAGAGAGGGAACACAAGCAGGGGGGGTGGGAGAGGAAGAAGCAGGCTTATAGCAGAGGAGCCTGATGTGGGGCTCGATCCCAGAATGCCGGGATCACGCCCTGAGCCGAAGGCAGGCGCTTGACCGCTGTGCCACCCAGGCGCCCCTATCTCTTTATTTTTCTATTTAAAATTTTCCTCGGGACGCCTGGGTGGCTCATTCGTTAAGCATCTGCCTTTGGCTCAGGGCATGCCTGGGATTGAGCCCCCATCAGGCTCCCTGCTCCGCCGGGAAGCCTGCTTCTTCCTCTCCCACTCCTCCTGCTTGTGTTCCCTCTCTGGCTGTCTCTCTGGCTGTCAAATAAATAAATAAAATCTTTAAAAATAAAAAAAATAAAAAAGTAAAATTTTCCTCCTTTTACCTTTCAGGTCTCTTAAGCAGTATGTGTTGTGTTGTATTCACGGTTGTGTTCCTTCTAATTTAGTCCTCACTCCTGAAACTTTTTAAATTTTTATTTCTTTCCTAAGATCTTTCATTCCTTTTCTGAGTTTTCTAGTTCTGATTTATAGTGTTGTTTTGTGTCTTGTAGTATTTTCTTAGTGTCCTTTAAGTTGTTAAATCTTTCTGGCATTTTTTCATTGTTCTAGGGATGTTGTTTTGCTGCTGCTTTTTCTTATAACTGTATAGGAGTTCTGACATCAGTTCTTTTCTTTACTCATTTTTATTTTTATTTTTCAGCAGAAACTTTGCAAGCCATAATCTGCTCATTTTTAATGAAATTAGTTTTCTTGGACTTTGAAGGAGGGTAGTTTAGGATAGCTTTTCTAACTTCACAGAACTCCCTTTTCATGCAGTGTTCAAAATATGACAGCTGCGTTTTGAGATTTCCTGGCTTTGTCCTCTATTGTTATGTAGACCTGCCTTCTCTTTCCTTTCTTTCTTTATTTTTTTTTTTAAGATTTTATTTACTTATTTGACAGAGAGACAGCCGGTGAGAGAGGGAACACAGGCAGGGGGAGTGGGAGAGGAAGAAGCAGGCTCCCAGCAGAGGAGCCTGATGTGGGGCTCGATCCCAGGGCTCTGGGATCACGCCCTGAGCTGAAGGCAGACGCTTAATGACTGAGCCACCCAGGCGCCCTGTCCTTTGTCTTTGTCTCTGTCTTACTCAGTTTCATTCTTCCCACTTTTTCATCTCCCCGTTGTGGGGCCCTGTCCTGCAAGGGCGCCCTGCTAGGTCAGGTTTGAAACTTCATGGGTCCTAGACTGCTTCATTCTCAGATCTTAACTTGAATTCCTTGCACTCACCTGCTATTGAACTGAGCAAGCCCCTTCCTGGTGTTTCGCAGCTTTCTCAGATTGGCCTGTGTGCTTTTCAGTGAATACCTGTTGGTTGGTTGGGGGTTGTCCTCTTCTCAGGTCTGAATGATTCCCTGTGATTTCTGAGGCACAAATGGTACTTCAGAGATCTCGTGGCACTTGATGATTTGTCCTCAAGGGTTCGTATTTGGGACTTTGTAGTGATTGTTTCTTAGGTTTTTTTCTAATTTGGAATTTTTTTGTTTTTAGATGAGAATTTGGGTACATTCAAAAACTATGGTGCTGCTGTCTTCCCAGAATTCCTTGTGGTTTCATTTTACGTTCCTCTGATGTCTCATAATGTTGGGCACTTTTTCATTTGTTAACTGGCCTTTTGGGTTTCCTCAGGGTACTCAACATTGGGAGTTCAAATCTTTTAGCCCACTTTTCTTCCTTTAAGTTGTCTGGTTTGTTTGTGTGTCTTTCAGTTACCATGTAAGCATTCTTTATATTTGTTGGATAGGAGCCTTTATTATATATATTGCAAATTCCTTCTCCCAGTGGCTTGCCTTTTCACTCTTAATAATTTCTTTTGTGTATAGAAGTTTTTATTTTTAATGTACAATATTTCAGTCTTTTCTGTTATGGGTAGTACTTTCTATATCCTATTTAAGCTATCTTTCCCAACCCCAAGTTTGTGAAGGTATTTTTTTAGGGTATCTTAAAGTCGTTTTTGTCTAAGGCATGAGAAAGAGACCTAGTTCCTCATTCTTCTTGCCCCCCCCCATACAGCTTTCTAGTACAGCATCGTACAGTAAAAACATGTTTTCTACTGCTCTGTAATGCCACTTTTGTCATAAATCAGACATCCATGTTATGAATGAATCTGTTTCTGGACTCTGTTCCTTTGGTCTGTTTTTCTCTTCTTTTGCTATACCATGTGGTCTTAATTACTGTAGCTCTGTAATAATAAGACTTGCTTTCTGATAGTGTAAATTTTCCACCTTTTGTTTTTCTTTATGAATGCCTTGGTTATTCTTGGCTCTTTGCATTTTCCTGTAGATTTTAGAATCATCTAGTATATATCCACTTTTTAAAATCTGATTAAGGCTATATTAAATCTGTAGATCAATTTGGGAGGAATTGACATCTTTACAAAATTGAGCCCATGAATGTGGTATGTTTCTCTCTATTCATTAGTGTTCTTTGGTTTCTCTCAGTTCTTTGGTTTCTATATAGAGGTCTGGCACATCTTTCATTGCATTTATTCCTTGGTATATGATAGTTTTTGATGCTACTCTAAGGAGTATCCTTTCAAAATACTATTTTCTAATTGTTTCTTAGTAGTGTGGTGTTCCTTTTTTTTATATTGGCCTTGTATCCAGAGACTTTGTTATTCATTCCACTTACTCATTACAGTGGTATTCCTATGTACAGTCATGTATACAAATATGTATAATTTTGTTGTTATCTTTCAGTATTTTACTGGTTTATTTTATTTTTTTTTAAATTTTTTAAGTAGGCTCCATGACCAACGTGGGGCTTGAACTCAAGACCCCAAGATCGAGATCAAGAGTCGGACACTTAAGCAACTGAGCCACCCAGGTGCCCTTGTTGTTTATCTTTTGATAATCCATCTGGAATTGATGTTTATGTGTAGTATAAGGAGTGAATCAAGGCTCATTTTCTTCCTATATAGATACCCACTTGGCCCAGGAATGTATATTGGAAGACCATTCTTCCCACTGCATTGCAGTAGCACCTTTGTTTTTATATGGATGACCAAATGTATATGGGTCTGTTTCTGAGCCCTCTATTGTACTTTCCTGTCTGTCTTTGCATCAGTATACAATCTTATCATCTGCAGATAATGCCACTTTAATTTCTTCCTTTCAGCTTGATATTTTATTTCTCTTTATTGTCCTACTCCACTTGCTACAACCTCCACTACAGTTAGACAAGAAATGGTGAAAACTCTCCCCAATTTCAGGGAGAAAGCTTTTCAGTGTTTTACTATTATGTGTGAGGTTTGCTCTAGTGTTTTTAAAATGTCTTTAACTTGATGAAGGAAGTCTTTTCTAATAACCAATAGGCTGAGAGATTTTAATCATGAACGGGTGTTAAAATTTTAATGCTTTTTCCCCCCAACCTACTGCAATGATTATATAGTTTTTTCTTTATTCCAGTTATGTAACTTACTTTGCTTTGGTTATGATTTTGTGTCTGTGTTCCTGAGAGATATTGGTCTCTCTTGTGCTGTTCTTACAAGCTTTTAGTATCAAAATTATGCAGACCTCATAAAATGATTCAGAAATAATGTTTGTTCTTTTTCTGTTCTCTGAATTTTTTAAATATTAATTACATTTCTTCCTCAGATATTTAGAAGACTTTACTGGTTTCAGGGCTTTTACAGTATTCTTTGTGGGAAAGTTATTAATTACTGATTCAGTTTCCTTATTTGGTAGAGTTCTGTTCCGATTTAAAATTTTCTTTGTTCAGGGGCACCTGGCTGGCTCAGTTCACAAAGCATGTGACTCTTGATCTCAGGGTCGTGAGTTTGAGCCCTACGGTGGGTGTAGAGATTACTTAAGTAAGTAATTTATAAATAAATGAATGAATGAACAAATAAATTTTCTTTGTTCAGCTGTGATAAATTGTATTTCAAGGAGTTTGTCCATTCACAATTTCAAATTAATTGGTATAAAATTATTCATAATATTCCTTTTATATTGTAGAATCTTTTACATTCCTGGTAATGGTTATTTGTGTTTTCTCCCATTTTTCCTTGATCAATTATGATATTTGTCAGTGTTTTTAATCTTTTTAGAGAAACAACTTTTTGTTTGGACTGTTCACTGTATGTTTGTATCTGTTTTGTTGATTTCTGTTGTTAATGATTGCAATGATTGCGTTCTATTTTTCTGGTTTGATTTACTGTGCTTTTTCTAGCTTCTTGAGATCGAGGCTTCGAGCATTGATTTCTTGGTCCTTTTTCTTCTCTAAAATAGCATTTGGATGTATAAATTGCCCCCTAAATACTGCCTTAACTCCAGCCTACAACTTTTGATGTATTTTGTTTTGATTAGCGTTTGGTTCATCAAGTCAAAATACAGGAGTTTCTGATTTTCATCATAATTTCTTCTTTAACCCGTGAGTTGTTTAGTTTGCTTAATTTCCGATATTTAGAAATTTCCTGGTTATCTTTTTTTTTACTGACTGTTGTTAGCTAACAATATACTGTATGATTTCAAGCCCATGAGACGCTTATGACTCAGGATACAATCCGTTTTGTAAATGTTCCTTATATACTTGAAAAGAGTATGTGTTCTACAGTTGTTAGGTGGAGTGGTCCATAAATGTCATTGAGGTCAAGTGGTTTGATAGTGCTATTCAGGTCTTCTGTCCAGCTATAAATGTGGATTTGTGTTACTTCTTTAAGGTCTGTCAGTTTCAGGTATACGTATTTTGAAGCTATGTTATTAGATTCCTAATATACATTTAGTATTATCATATCTTCTGTGAGTTGACCCTCTTAACTGGAAGAAATCTCCCTACTCATCTCTAATACTACTTATGTCAATTTTGTCTGATACTAGTCTATTCATAGACTTTTTTATGGGTTTTATTGTACCCCTTCTGCCCCCCCCAAAAAAGGAAAAGATTAAATAGTTGAAAAGAGAGCTTCAGCATAGAATTGGAGTTTATTTTTAAAAATCAGATGGACATTTTATGACTGAAAAATAAAGTATCTTATGAGTTGTTGATGTTCAGTATATTGCTTTCCATCCTTTTACTTCAAAGCTTTTTCTTATACTTAACAGCATTTATGTTGTCTGTTTATGTAATACAATTTCCAGTATGATTGTATTTAAGTTGTATGGGATAACGACTTATATAAATTGCAAAGTGATTACTTCAGGAAGTTTAGTTTAGTTAACATCCATCATCTCATATGGATAACCTCCCAAAAAAGAGAAAAACATTTTTTTTCCTTGTGATGAGATCTTTCAGGATTTACTCTCATAGCAACTTTCAAATACACCCTACGGCAGTGTTAATTGTAGTCCTCATGTTGTACCTTATGGCCCCATTACTTATTTATTTTATAACTGGAAGTTTGTACCTTTTGACCCTCTTTATCCAATTCTCCTACCTTTGGTAACCACATGTGATCACTTTCTAAAGTTTGGGTCTTCGAGGGTTTTGGGTTGGTTTTTTTTTTTGGATTCCACGTGTGAGATCATATATTTGTCTTTCTCTGTCTCATTTCACGTAGTGTATAATGCCTTCATAGTTCATCCATGTTGCAAATGGCAGGATTTCCCTCTTTTTTACAGCTTAGTAGTAGTCTATTTTCTAGCATTTCTTTTTTTTTTTTTTCTTTCTTTCATTTACTTAAGAGAGAGCAGGGGGAGGAGCATAGGGAGAGGGACAAACAGACTCCATGCTCAGTGCAGAGCCCAGTGCAGGCTCCATGACCTGAGCTGAAACCAGGAGTCGGACACTTAACTGACTGAACCACCCAGGTGCCCTTCTATTTTCTTTACCCATTCACTGAATGAACACTTAGGCTGTGTCCACGTCTTGGCTATTGTAAATAATGCTGCAGCAAACATGGGAGTGCAGATACCTCTTCAACATTAATAATTTCTTTTCCTTTAGTTATAGACCCAGAAATGGAATTGCTGGATCATATGGTAGTTTTATTTATTTTTTATGTGTTGTTGTTGTTATATATATTTTTTAATATTTTATTTGAGAGAGAAAGCATTAGAGAGAGCACAAGCAGGGGGGAGAGGTAGAGGCAGAGGGAGAAGCAGACTCCCTGCTGAGCAGGGATTTCCCCCCCCCCCAATGCAGGACTTGATCACAGGACTCTGAGATCATGACCTGAGCCAAAGGCAGACACTTAACTGACTGAGCCACCCAGGTGCCCTATTTTTAATTTTTTGATGCACCCCCATACTAGTTTCCACAGAGGGAGTTTACATTCCCTCCAGTAGTGTACAATTGGAAAGTCCTTTTCTCCGTGTCCTCACCAGCATTACCTTTTTGGTGATAGTTGTTCTAACAAGTGGGAGGCCATAGCCCTTGGTTTTGATTTGCATTTCCCCGGTGATTACTGATATTGAGCACCTTCTCATGTACCTGTAGTCCATTTGAATATCCTGTTGGAAAAATGTCTGTCTAGGTCCCTTGCCCATTTTAAAATTGGATTATTTGCTTTTTGGCTATTTAGTTGTAGGAGTTGTTTATATATTTTGGATTTTAACCCCTTACCAGATACTGAGTTGCAAATATTTTCTCCCATTCCGTAGGTTGCTGTGATTGAGTTTTTAAGTGTATTTTATTATTTCTTTGTACGTTCCATCTGTTCTTTGATCCTTTCTTCCTCTTCTATTATTCTTCTCCCCCCTCCCCATCAGCTTTTTAGTTATGCATTCTTTTATTTTTCCCTTTGGTGGTGTTTTCACCATAAGCTTAGAATGCCACCTTCACCAAATATTTGGAAGGGTTTTGACAATCCTTCCTTCTTAATGTTCTTTTTTTTTTTTTTTCAGACCCTTTTGAACAGATAGTCACCATGTTTAGATATTAAGAAGTACATATGTGTATGTCTGCATTTGAAAATGGCAGAGGGAAACAATAATGAAGAAGTCATTCACTTGAACAACTTTCACTGCCACAGGGGACAAGGTAAGTGTTTGTTCTCACTTTCTCCCTTTCATCATTGCTTTTTCTCTTTATGGTACAGTCATAGTTTCTTTGAAATGAACCTGTTTTGCACCATGTGGAACCCAGAAACATTGCATTTTTAGACCTCAGAACATCTGGTGTAATGGACTCATCAGACTAGAATTTTGTGTCAAGTGGTGACACGTACTGGCATGAATGAAGTTTAAGAATCTTTCATCACAAGTGGAATATTAAGCTATTAATGAGCAAGCCAAAATAAGCTGTGAATGTGCAGTCACTGGATCTCAAGAGGTGAGAGTTTGGGATCTGTGGCAGTTCCATTTTTGAAGGGGAATCGGGTCTTCAAAGGAGTGCTCCTCCAGGCCTGTTTGATCTGAAAGTGCTGCTATAGCATTTTTACCCCCTCATATGATGCTTAATTTATTTTTTGCCAAAAGATTCTTAACACGGAATTTTAGAACACATATTCTTTCATTGTACAGTGTTTGAAATTTGGGGAAGTTCTTGATTCAAAAAGGGAAGGGAGCCTGCATTTCTGTGACATTCCTAAATGCATATGAAATTTCCTATCAGATCCTAATTCACATTCACACTTAGGCTGAGAGGAAAAAATTCATGCTGCTGAGTAGGAAAAGTATTTTTTGCAAGTATAAATTCCATGGAAGGCGATATCTGAGTGGCTCAGTCAGTTAAGTGTCTGCTCAGGTCATGGTCTCCGGGTGCTGGGATCAAGCCCTGAGTCGGGCTCCCTGCTCATTGAGGAGTATGCTTCTCCCTCTCTCTCTCTGTCCCCTCCCTTCCCCACTTGGGGATGTGTGTGTGTGTGCTCTCTCTCTCTCTCTCAAATAAATAAAATCTTTTAAAAAAAAATTTCCATAGAAGAAATTATACCATTTTTTTGGCTTTTTCCCCCAATAATATTTTGTGCTTATGAAGATGATTTTTTTTCCCAGCAGAGGGTAAATTATATACATTGGCTTTCAGAGAGCATTTAAAATTTAGCACATTTTATTAAGCAAATAAATTGAGAAAAATAAAATGCTTAAACTATGCAAATTATGAGTGCAAAAGAAGTACTAACTTTTTAAGGATTTTATTAATAGTTTAACTTGGTAGTAAGAGAACCATAATTTATTGTGACTCAGAAAGTTTTAAATCTTAGCTGTGATTTGTATATGGGATCATTTCCAAATTTTTTGAACATATATATCAAGTTAATGTTGTAGTTGTTTTTGTTTTTTTTTTTTTAAAGATTTTATTTATTTATTCGACAGAGATAGAGACAGCCAGCAAGAGAGGGAACACAAGCAGGGGGTGTGGGAGAGGAAGAAGCAGGCTCATAGCGGAGGAGCCTGATGTGGGGCTCGATCCCAGAATGCTGGGATCACGCCCTGAGCCAAAGGCAGACGCTTAACCACTGTGCCACCCAGGCGCCCCATTGTAGTTGTTTTTTAACTGGATTTTAAATATACTTGAGCAGAGTTTCAGAACAGCTAATTCCTTTGGGGAAACTGTTCACTTTGGAGGTATATTTTTCTGTTAGACAAGTTTTGTGTATTTTGCACCCAGCATGAGTATTTTTATCAGGCATGCAGAGTTATTTTGTTTTTATGATCTATATTAATTTTATTGTGCCAACCCCTGTAGGATTTTTTATTTTTAAATCATTTTTATTGAGGTATAATTTACTTAAATGCACACATTTTAAGCATATAGTTCAATGAGCTTTGAAAAACGAATATACCCATATAACCACCCCCTCTACTCATGATGTGGAACATTTCTGTCATCCCAGAAAGGTTCCTTTATGCCTCATTTGCAATCAGTCCTCACCCTACTCCTAGTCTAAGGAAACCACTGATCTGCTTTTTGACACTCTACAGTTTCATATAAATGGAATCATACAGCGTATACTCTTTATGCCAGAATTTTTCTGCCCAACGTAATGTTTTGAGATTCATCCATGTTGCATGTATCAATTAAATCCCTTTTATTGCTGAGTAGTATTTAATTGCAAGAATTCCGTACCTAGTAAAAATAGGCTAAAAATGAAGGTAAAATAAATAAAGGTTAAAAGTACAGGAATGAAAAAAGAGAGGTTATGCAAATAGCACAAAAAAGAGCTGGTATGTCTGTGTATTATGAGATAAAGTGGACACGTTAGAAGTATTAATAAATAAAGAGTTTATAATGACAAAGGGGTCAGTGCACTGGGGGGATAAACAGTTCTAACTTCTATATACTCAGTAACATGTTGTCAAAATATAAAGCAAAAATTGACAACTAAAAGGAGAAATGGATAAATCCACAATTATAATGCGAGATTTTAACATGTTTCTTTAACTGACAGAGAGGAAGCATATACAACATTTGTATGACTATAGAACACGATCAACAAACTTGACATAAAAGACATAAGTGGAATACTGCACCCAACGTATTTAACAAAATTGG
This sequence comes from Ursus maritimus, assembly GCF_017311325.1. Lineage (NCBI taxonomy): Eukaryota > Metazoa > Chordata > Mammalia > Carnivora > Ursidae > Ursus > Ursus maritimus. The sequence goes on along the minus strand of NW_024424452.1, from coordinate 4,408,835 downwards.
GCATATTTGAGCCATAAAACAAGTTCCAGGTTTCAGAGGATTGAAATCATATAGGTTATATTCTCTGATCATGTTGGAATTAAGTTGTAAATCAATTACAGAAATATAATTAGAAAATCCCTGTATGTGTGGAACACAGGAATGCATTTCAGAATGACTTAATGATTCAAAGATGAAATCACAGTGGAAATCAGAAAATACTTTGAATTGCATGATAATGAAAATACAATCTGTTGAAGCTTATGAGATGCATCTAATGTCATGTTTGAAGAAAACTGAATAAAGGAGGACTCAGCAAACTTTCAAAAGTCAGTCAGTCACCATTTTTGCCTTGCAAGTCTTGTGCTCTCTGTTGGCAGTTACTCAGCTATACCATTGTAATGTGAGGGCAGCTATAGATGATAGATAAATGAACGAGCATGGCTATGTTCCAATAAGGACTTAAAGTAGCAGGTACCATCCCACCCCACACTGCTGGTGGGAGTGTGTATTAGCACAATTGGGAAAATTGTTTGGCGTTGTCCACTAAAATTGAACATAACGCTTTCCCTATGGTTCAGCACTCCCACTTCTAGCATGTACCCAACCTAATGAATATACCAAGAGACGTGTATAAGAATGTTCAGGACAGCATTAGGGGCACGTAGGTGGCTCAATCAGTTAAGTATCCAACTCTTGATTTTGGCTCAGATCATGATCTCAGTGTCGTGGGATAAGCCCGCTTTGGGCTCCGTGCTAGGCATGGAGCCTGCTTAAGATTCTTTCTCTCCCGGGGCGCCTGGGTGGCACAGCGGTTAAGCGTTTGCCTTCGGCTCAGGGCGTGATCCCAGCGTTATGGGATCGAGCCCCACATCAGGCTCCTCCGCTATGAGCCTGCTTCTTCCTCTCCCACTCCCCCTGCTTGTGTTCCCTCTCTCGCTGACTGTCTCTATCTCTGTTGAATAAATAAATAAAATCTTTAAAAAAAAAAAAAAGATTCTTTCTCTCCCTCTCCTTCTGCCTCGCTCTCTTTCTCTCTCTTTAAAAAAAAAAAAATGTGTTCAAGACAGTGTTATCCAAGACTGGAACCAACCCAAATGTTCATTGACAGAAAAATAAATAACTTGTGATGTAGTCATACAGTGGATTACATACAGCAGAGAGCTACAGCACATGCCACAGCATGGATACATGGACCTAGTATTTACAAGAATGCCAGAAACAAATGAATGTGTACTCAAAAAACAAGCAAAACTAGTCTGTGGAGTTAGGAGACTATTAATACGCTGCAAATGTTGTATTGACTGACCTTGGTGATGGTCACTCAGGTATGGGCCTTTTGATTAATTCATAGAGTTATACATTTGGTTCACAGACTTTGTTCCACTTTAATTTTTTAAAGGCTAATATATTTATATATGGTGTGTTGGGGGAATATCTTGTCAACCGTTGGGCTTCCACTGTGAGGTGATAGGTTTCAAGCCAGCTTTTTCACTGGGTCTCCCAAGATTGTCGGTAAGTGTTCTTTTCTTGGGCCAGTTCTTCCAGAGAGGAATGTACTGTTTCCTGCCTATGGAATCTGAGACTGTCTGCCAGCATTCTGGGAACTAAGCAGCAGAAGGCAGCTGTTCATTGTGCTGTTTCACTGGCACCCCTTTCCTCTCTTGACCCTGTGCCTGGTGTCTAGTGCCTCTGCCTTAGTGTCTCTTCATAATGGACCTCCACGGGGTGGGTTTTTTTTTGGAATAGCTCACTGAGCTTGGCAAATTCTCTCCAAAACTAGTAAAATTAGATAAAACTCTCCGGAGCTCCACTCTGCTTGCTAAATGGGGTGCTGCCCAAATCATGAATTGGTTAATAAAGCCAATTAGATCTTCCAAAAAAAACTAGACAAAATTGTCAAAAACAACCATTTAATACCTGGAAATGACCAAAGGAATATAATGATTGGGAACATTCAGGAAAATCTGGAATTCTGTCACATGAATTAAGCTAACTCTGGTTGGCTGTCTCCCCTGCAGGCTGTGGGTTTGAGACTTCTCCCCTCAAACCATCACTGTTAACCTTTTTTTAATGTTGAGGAAGTGGATGCTTGTTGAGTTAGGTAATAGCATCACGTGGCTGGCATATGGTGGAGCGGAGACTTGAACCCAGGCGGTCTGACCTTAGATTTAACAGACTGCTGTCCCTGGCTCACCACAGCTCTGTTACAGGGTTGAAGTGAGATAATTGACTTTAGATTGCTTTTCAAATTGTTGGATGCCATAAAAATAAATGAGGCATTAGCCTTGAGAAAGATATTAGAGCTTTAATGGAGAAATTTCAACATTTATAATTGATGATGTCTCTTTTCTCATTGTGGTTTTTTTCCCCCTAACCTTTTCTCTAGGACCCTTAATGCATTTTGTCTTCATTGCCTGTTTTAACCTTTAACATTCCCATGAGCCAAGCAGGAAAAAATTAACAGTTTGTGTTATCCAGTAATTCATATTAGACATGCTCTTTTTTCAAACGAATACAAGAAGTTAGAAACTTTGAACATAATTACTATATCCAGATAGTTAACTTAACTCTAGTTATACTTAAAAGGATGGGGCACCTGGGTGGCTCAGTTGGTTAAGCGTCCGACTCTTGATTTCGGCTCAGGTTATGATCTCAGGGTTCTGAGATCGAGCCCCACATTGGGCTCCATGCTCAGCGGGGCATCTGTTTCTCTTCTCCCACTCCCTCTGCTCCTCCTGCTCAAGTGCTCCCTCACGTGTGCGTGCACACACACTCTCTCAAATCTTTAAAAAAAAAAAAAAATTAAAAAATAAAAGGAAATTAGGAAGGTTCTGTTGTTTACGGTCATAGATGCTAAATGGGTGTTTGAAACACTGAACTATATGTAAATTATATTTAAAGTTTATGTCTAAGGTGAGCAAATTGGTATTTTAAATGTTAAATGAAAATTTTACTAGTTTTGAGTGAAAGTTTTTTCAGTTTAATCAGTTGAATAAAACAATGTTTTATTCCCTGGGAGGAATAGAGATGAGGTGGGAGACCATGATTTCACTTTTTAAAAATTGGCAATCAAGATTTTACCAAGAGATTTCTCAGACCTAGTATAAAAAAAGTTGATAATGTTATCAGATTTTCTCTGTTGATCCCCAAAATGCGTTACGGCCAAGGCTCACCACGGAAACCTGGCTGTTAATACTTGGGTGCAGGTGTTAGCTTACCTAAGCTAACACACCAGTAGCCATGAACTTGGCTTTAGGCTTGACCCTTTTCGTGCCAAAATTGAATTAAAAGACTGAATGTGATCATGCTCATCTCCTGGTAACCATGTTCTCTGCTTCCTTTTAGACTGGATCAATCTCAGAGATGGACCCATCACCATATCTGACTCCTCTGATGAGGAAGGGGTTCCTATGCTGGTCACCCCGGCTCCTCAGCAACACGACGAAGAGGACCTAGATGATGATGTCATCCTGACAGAAGTGAGTTTTCTTAAACTTACCATGATGAGGCATTCTTGCAAGTTAGTGATCTGATTCTTTGGCCCTGCAGCAGTGGTTTTTGGGGCCTCTTAGGAACGCTGAGAGCACCACTTCTGTTGCACTGTGGCTCTCTGTGTGTGCTGTGGTCCTGCATCTCTGAAAACAGCCCCTTTCTACCTTGATAATGCCCCTGGAGCTTTAGATGCCGCAGGTTTGGTCTGTTTCTCGACTTCTGCACTATTGCTCTGACTATTCACGCACTAGTCTGCATGTTGCAATTACAACAACCTTATTGTGTATCTTAATATCAGGTAGTGTCATCTCCCCTTTTTACTCTACATTTTTCAGAATCATCCTGGATATTTTCGTGCTTACTTTTTTATATAAATTTTGAGCTCAGCTTTTCTGATTCCAATAGGTAGATCAATTAATTCAAAACAAATCTTACTATTAAAGAACAATTTTTTTATAATTTGGACCCTCTCTAACTTTTCTTCCATCTGGTCTAGCCTTCCTTTATATCCCTCAGCGAGAGCATTTTGAATTTTTCTTAACTATAAATGTTAAACATTTTTTGTTTAGTTTCTTCCCGGTTTTTTTATCTTTTCTGTCACTTTTGTAAGTGGTATCTTTTCTTCCACTGTACCTTATAACCTTTGTTTTTTTAAATTTAGGAGTCTTTTGGTTTTAATAGTAATTTTATATTAGTTTCACATTATCTTTATTGTCTGTAGTTGTTTTTCAGTTGACCCTATGAACTTCTCAAGGGATGGCATCTGATCTATCTGCAGATAATGATACTTGCAGTTTCTTCCTTTCCAGTTTTTATATTTGTGTTTATCTTGTTTAATTATATTAAATAATGCCTTCTCAAAAATTTTAATAGTGGTAATAGGAATGAGAAAAAAACCCACTGACATAAATGGGAATACTTGTAATGTTTCTTCGCTAAGTGAGATGGTGGCTTTTTGCTTGAGATACCTTTCTTTTTTTTAAGATTTTATTTATTTATTAGAACAAACAGGGGAGGATCAGACTCCCCCCACCCCACTCCCCCAAGCAGGGATCCTGATGTGAGGCTCGATCCTGAGATTCTGGGATTGTGACCTCAGCTGAAGGCAGATGCTTAACCAACTTGAGCCACCCAGGCGCCTCTGAGATGCCATTTTTTTAAAGTATGTTAAAGAAGTAGCCATCTACTTTAAGTTTTTGTTAGTGAATATAAAATTCTATCAAATTCCATTTCAGTATGTGTAGAGATTATCATATTTTTCTTCGATCTATTAATTTAAATTCTGTTCTTCTCTGGATCGATTCTGCTTGGTAATGGTATTATGATGTAATGGTAATATGCCCTTGGATTCCATTTGCTAAGATTTTATTTAGGGTTTTCTCCATAGATCTCATGAGTGAGATTGGCCTGTAGGTGTATGTGCGTGTGCCTGTGCTGTCTTTGACAGGGTTTTTATAAACATGATTGATTCTGATTTCGTCAAAAGAATTTAGAAGTTTTCTTTCTTCTTCTTTGCTTTGATATTACTATTTTAAATAACACTGGAGTTACCTGTTCTTTACAGATTTGGTAGAATTTACCCTACAGGCGTTTGGCCTGTTGCTTTACTTGGAGGCCAGTTCTTTGAAACTGTCTCAGCTTCCTCTATGGTAATTAACATGTCTAGATTTTCTGTCACTTTTTTTTCTTTTTTTTTTCTTTTCTTTTTTTTTTTTTTTTCAAGTAAGCTTTACACCCAGCATGGAGCCCAACGCAGGGCTCAAACTCAACAACGGTGAGCTCAGGACCTGAGCAGAAATCAAGAGTCAGACACTTAACCGACTGAGACACCCAGGCGTCCCCTTCTGTCGCTTCTTTTTTTTTCTTTTTAAGATTTATTTATTTTAGAGAGTGGGGGAGGGGCAGAGAGAGAGAATCTCAAGCCGACTCTGCGCTGAACATGGAGCCCAACGAAGGGCTCAGTCTCACAGTCCTGAGATTACAACCTGAGCCGAAACCAAGAGTTGGATGCTTAACTGACCAAGCCACCCCAGGCACCCCTTCTGTCACTTTAATATCAGTTCTGTTCACTGATATTTTCCTACAAAATAATTTCTTTAAGGTTTTTTTTGTAATGTATTTGATAAAATTAAATAAAATAACCTGTTGTTTTCTCTCTGTCCTCTGAGTCTGTGGTTCCTCCATTTTCATTTTCTATTTTGTGTACTTGTGTTTTATCCCCTTTCCCTGATTTGATGACTAACATTACCTTCCTTCCTCCCCTCTTCTTCCTGCTTCACTAAAGAAACCACTTTGAGAATCGTGTTATAGTGCTCCCGTTTGTTTTCTTCCTAATCGGTTTCTGCTTTTGTCTTGAATGCTTTCCTTCTGCTTTAGCATATTTAACATGCTTCTTTGGCATTTATGGTCCCTTTTACTGACTTCTTGAGTTATTCATTCTTCATTCTTTTATATTATTATTTTACTCATTGCCATGTAACCTGTCACCTCAAAACTTAATGGCTTAAAGCAGCTGCAGTCATTTGTTTCTGTGGATCAGGAATTTAAGAAGGGCTCAGCTGGATTGTTCTGGCTTGGGACATCTTGTGTGACTGTTGTCAGATGGTGCTGGAGCTGGGGCAGCAGGGGACCGGAGCAGCTGGAAGCCAGCAGCCATTGCTGTCTTTGGGACTTCTACATAGGATCGCTCTCCCTTTTTAACACAACTTTCTTGAGATATAATTCACATACCATACAGTTCATCCATCTAAAGTATACAGTTTGGGGCACCTGGGTGGTTCAGTCGGTTAACCGTCCAACTCTTGATCTCAGCTCAGGTCTTGATCTCAGGGTCGTGAGTTCAAGCGCCACGCTGGGGTGCACACTGGGCGTGGAGCCTACTTTTTTTTAAAAAAGTATATGGTTCAGTAGTTTTTCATGTATTTACAGAGTTTTCCAACCATCAGCACAATTTTAGGACATTCTCATTATCCCAAAAGGAAACCCATTATGCCCATTAACAGTGATTGCTAATCCCTAATTAGTAAACCTAATTTACTAATTGCTAATTAGTAAACCACTAATTTACTTTTGTCTGTATACATGTGCCTCTCTTATGGACATTCCGTATGAATGGGATCATACAGTATGTGATTTTATTAGTGACCGGCTTCTTTCATTCAACATAACGTTGATCTACATCTACATCTGTGATGTAGCATAAATCAGTACTTCATTCCTTTTTATTGCCAAATAATATTCCATTGTATGGATGTATCACACATTGTTTATCCATTCATCAGCTGATGGACATTTGGGATTCTTCCACTTTTTCGCTGTTATGACTAATGCTGCTGTGAACATTCATGTAGCAGTTTTTGTGTGGATGTATGTTTTTTTTTTCTCTTGGTTATTGTCTTAGTCCATTCCAGCCACTATAACAAAATAATGCTGCCTGGGTAACTTATAACAACAGAAATTTATTGCTCACAGTTCTGGAGGCTGGGAAGTCCGAGATCAGGGTTCCATCATGGTTGTGTTCTGACGAAGGCCCTCTTTCTGGTTCAAAGCTAGCACCTCTCACTTGTGTCCTCACATGGTGGAAGAGGGTAGGGATCTCTCTGGAGCCTCTTCTACGAAGGCACTAATCCCATTCATGAGGGTGGGGGAGGCTGACCCAAACATTCAGACCATAGCAGTTATACCCCTAGGAACCGACTTGCTGGATTATATGGTAACTCTGTTTTACTCTACCAGACTGTTTCCCACAGCAGCTGCACTGTCATACATTTCCACCAGCAGTGTATGAGGGTTTTGGTTTCTCCATATTCTCTCAAACAATTGTTAGTTTCATCTTTTTTATTAACAGCCATTCTTGTAGATGTGAAGTGGTATCTCATGGTTTTGATTTGCATTTCCCTACAGCTAATGATATTTAGCCTCTTTTGATGTGCTTTATTGGACATTTGCATATCTTCTTTGGAAAAATGCCTATGCAGATCGTGTGCCCATTTTTAAACAGGATTGTCTTTGTACTATTGAATCTTTGTATATTCTGGGTAGTGTACCCTTATCAGATACCTGGTTTGCAGATACTTTCTCATTCTGTGAATTGTCTTTTCACTATTTGATGGTGTCCTTTGGGGCATAAAAGTTTTAAACTTTGGTGAAATTCAGTTTATTCTTTCATTGTCAGTTGTTTTTGGTGTCAGGCCTAATACATATGATCTGTTTTAAGGGCTTGTTCAGGCTTCCTCACATCACAGAGGTGCCTCAGTGCTAATATAAATTTAGCACTTTAAACTCTTCCTGGAGAAAGACTTTAGAACACTTTATAATTCTGTTTATTCACCTCCCAAGTGAAATACTGTTCTTTAAATATATTTTAATTCTGTATACATTTTTTTTTTTTTTTTTTTAGAGAGAGGTGGGAGAAGGGGCAGAGGGAGAGAGAGAGAATCTTTTTTTTTTTTTTTTTAAAGATTTTATTTATTTATTTGACAGAGATAGAGACAGCCAGCAAGAGAGGGAACACAAGCAGGGGGAGTGGGAGAGGAAGAAGCAGGCTCATAGCGGAGGAGCCTGATGTGGGGCTCGATCCCAGAATGCTGGGATCACGCCCTGAGCCGAAGGCAGACGCTTAACCGCTGTGCCACCCAGGCGCCCCTGTATACATTTTTTTTTTTTTAAACCCTACACAATCTTTTTTGTTTTATATGATCAGCATCCACTTCACTTCCTCCAAATATTTACCTCTTTCTGCACCTTGCAGATTATTTTTCTTCTACCTAAAGAACACTCCTTAGGATTTCCTTTACAGTAAATCTGGTCTTTTCACTGAGCGTTAAATTCTATGTGGTATTTCTTTTCTTTTAACACTAGGAACGTATTATTCCAGTGTCTTCTGGCTTTCATTTTTGTGTTGAAAAGTCAGTCTTATTTTTTCTTTTGAAAGCAATACGTGCTTTTAAGAACTTATCTCATATTTGATTTCTGAAGTCTTCCTGTGCTATACTTACGTTTCTGTTGTGTGGGGTTTTTTAATTCATCCTGCTTACATCTTCAAAACAAATCAAGCCACTGTCCTTCCTGAACATTTGTATTTTGGTCTTCAAATATTGCTTCTTACCTCTCTCTTTCAGAACTCCACTTGCATAGTTGGTAAAACCTTTTCACTGTAGTCTTTATTACTGCTGTTTTCTTACCTAATTTTCAATCATTTTGTATCTATGTCTTATTTAAGCTGCTTCCTTTTTTTTTTTTTTAAGATTTTATTTATTTGTGAGAGAGAGTGCACATGTTAGGGGGAGGAGCAGAAGGAGAGGGAGAAGCAGGGAGCCAGACATGGGACTCCCTAATGAGCAGGGAGCCAGACATGGGACTCATCTCAGGACCCGGAGATCATGACCTGAGCTGAAGGCACATGCTTAACCGACTGAGCCACCCCGGTACCCCTCACATTTATTTTTCAAACAAGGTTAGGGGACGAGCAATTTCAGATGGAGGAATTTAAACTATCCAAACTAGGATTCATTTCCAGAGAGGTCCAGCATATTTCCAGTTCAGCCTTGAGCTTGAGATTTACCAGAACCCTTCCCGATGGTGAGTTCTGAATTCCACCTTTGGTGCCTGTAGCTCCTCAGTAATGATGTCAGAGTGTTGTCTTTCCTCTTCAGCTAGGTCTGCGATAGCAAATGCAGCTATAAGAGAAAAGTACTCCAATGTGGGGCTCATTTTACTGGACGACTTCTTCCTGGTTCCTGTCCCCCTATATCTCTGAGGCCTTCAGTTAGATGTTGGATGTTGCTTTGATATTTTGACCAAGTTTTCTGCTTTTACTCAGTAGAAGGTTGTTCAAAATGATCTAGCATGTCATTGCTAGAAACAGAAGTCCACTTTTGTGTCCTTACCCACGTCCTTTCTGAATCACTGTGTGCCAGTAACTTGGTTATGTGATTGAGTGTATGTTTGGATTTTGCTTTAGGGGTTCTTTTTAAAGAGAATTTTAAATTTAATAGGGGAATTGACCTTGTTTATATTAAATTATTTATTTAATCACTACATCCAAGGTAGAGCTCAAACTCATGACCCCGAGATCAAGAGGTGTACATTCCCCGGACTCCAGCAAGGAGCCCCTCATTTATATTTATTAATGTGACTGTTATAATTCGTTTTTAGTTCTCTTATAGTATTTATTTTGCTTTACATTTTTACTGCTTTTAAAAATAATCTTTCAGAGACACCTGGGTGGCTCAGTCATTTAAGCATCCGACTCTTGATTTCAGCTCAGGTCACGATTTCATGGTTGTGGGATTGAGCCGTGTCAGGCTCTACACTCAGGAGAGAGTCTGCTTGAGGTTCCCTCTCTCCTCTTCCTCTGCCTCTCTCCCCCCAGCTCATGTGCTCACATGCTCTCTCTCAAAAATAAATAAATACATCTTTTTAAGAAATAATAATCTTTCACTGTATATTCCCTGCATCTTGGAGGTTTTGTTTTTACTTACTTTGGGGCCGTGTTCTAGCTGATAATTTGAAGACTTTTTTTTTTTAATTTTTTTCTTTTTGAAAGCTTTTTATCCTTTGTTTTATTCTTTTTAGTTCTTCTTGTATTGCTTTTATAGTTTCAAATGCTGTCCTTACGTGTATCAGTTGATTTATCAGCTTTAAGTGTATTTTTGGACCCCTGGGTTCTTCACTTCACCTTCCAGCTTTTGATGATTACCTTATTTCTACTCAACAATGATTTAAAACATTTATATTAAAGAAATGATTATTACTTCTTTGTGTCTGTGTTTCTGTTTTGTCATTATTTTACCCGCTGTGTAGTACTAATTTTCTCATTGTGTTATTCGTCTGCCATTTCTTTTTTTAGAAGTTGGGTATCTTTATATAGTTTCTAGTTGGTTTTTATTACTCAACTATGAATGCAGCTGAAGTGTTCCTGGACCAGCTCTTTGTAGGCAGTTTTGGGGAAAGGCTCAGGTACTGTTGTTGGCTAGCAGGAGTTTTCTCTTACCAGAGGGTATGTGTGTAGGCAGGAGGTGTTCTGCACATGGACTTAATTTATTTAGCCTTCTCTTCTTACGACCTGGCAGAGATGGCTGGTTCCAGAGAAGCCCATTTCAGAGTTTCTGTCCATCCTGTGTCACTGACAGCCTGCCCCCCCCCCCCACAGAGGTGTTTGTCCCCTTATAGTCTAAGCTCCCCTGAAACTCCTGTCAAGTAGAGTGGTAGTTCCCTTTGTTCCAAACAGGGTATTGGTCTTATCCCCCCAGGGCACATCACCATCTTTGGAAAACTTTCTGGCTTTCTGAAGCTTTTTCTTCCTTGCCTGAAATCTGTGGTGGTACTTCTATCACTGCATTTATTGGCTCCTCCTCTTAGATGTTGTGATTTGGGATTGCACATATCTGTTTGTTTCATCAAAGATTCTCAGTTCTGTGTCTCATTTCTCCCTGGATTGGGGTGATTTCAGAGAAGAGAAAGGTCAGAGGCATCTGTATTGCATTACCTTTTAACTACTCTCTTGGGCGTAAACTGTGGAATGTCTCCGATTTTTTTCTTTTTATGTTACAAGCAATGTGGCAGTGAATATCTGTAATATATGTGCCCTTTAGATACATAAGGGTTTGTAGAATAGATGTAAAAAGGTTACATTGATAGATCCTAAGGGTATACATTTTTAATTTAATCAGTAATGTCAGATTGCTCTCCTAAATTCACCCGCAGTGAATGATAGCCTGAGAGTTTTCCCACATCCTTATCAGTGTTTGATATTATCTAACTAAAAATTCTGCCAGTCTTGGGGCGGAGGTCTTTTTTTAAATTTGCATTTTGCTAATTACTAATGAAGTTTAAATTCTTTTCGTTTTTTGAACAATCCTCATTCCTTTGCTGTTTTGTCGTTCTTTCATTCTTTGCTATGCAGTTGTTTTTTAGTGGTCTCAGGTGAAATTATAATTCAAACTGTAACTCAGGTTCCAGTCTTTGAATGGTTACTTTGATTCTTAGAGTTGTGATCAAATTTCGATGTTAAGAGAAATGTTGAGAAGAATAGGTTTTGTGGGGTAGGATGTTTTGGGTTGTCTTTCTTTCCTGTCCTGTCTCCGAAGCTCAACATAAGTACACAAGGAGACATAGACCTAGGAAAGAAATTGAATTATTAAAATTTCATTTTTTCTTAGACAAATAAACCTCAGACATCACGACCCAATCTCATCAAACCAGCTGCCCAGTGGCAAGATCTCAAAAGATTGGGAGAAGAAAGGCCTAAAAAGTCTAGAGCAGCCTTTGAATCAGATAAGAACGGCTATTTTTCAGTGTGTAACAGCTCATTGTTTGATTCTGGGGCACAGGATGATTCTGAGGAGGACTACGGTGAATTTCTGGATCTTGGGCCTCCTGGAGTTTCTGAATTCATGAAGCCAAGTGGCCAAACAGAAAGAGAACCGAAACCTGGACCAAGTCATAACCAAGCAGCAAATGACATCGTCAACCCGAGATCAGAGCAGAAAATCGTTATCTTGGAAGAAGGTGGTCTTCTTTTACCAGAAGGCGATCCTCTGGACACTGAGAACCAGTCATCCGAAGATTCAGAGACCGAGCTTTTATCAAACCTTGAAGAATCAGCTACTATCCTAGATGATCAAGCCATCGGAGAAGACTGCTGGTTAGACCATCCTTACTTCCAGTCCCTAAACCAACAGCCCCGTGAGATAACAAACCAGGTTGTTCCTCAGGAGCGGCAGCCTGAAGCAGAACTGGGCCCGTTGTTGTATCAGCATGAACCCCCGGGGCTGGCTTTTCCAAGGCCGGCTTTTCCAAGACCAGAACCCCAACAGGATGGGATTCCAGGCCCCTCTTCTCCTCAGCCTGCCCATCCTCTAGGAGAGCTTGAAGACCAACAATTAGCAATAGATGATGAAGAGCCAGGGCCAGCCTTTCCACTGCAAGGATCTCAGGAGCCCAATTTGGAAAACCTTTGGGGGCAAGAAGCTACTGAGGTAGATCAAGAACTCGTTGCACTTTTAGTGAAAGAAACAGTAAGTTTTATTTTATTTACGTGAATAATTAGACACTAAATGTACTGAGTTTTCTTTTACTGCAAAATCACAGCGGGGTGGGGGTGGAGGCACTTATTTTCCTAGGGGATCTATAGCTGGATACATAGAACAGAAGAAGAAAGACTCTGAAGATAGGAAAGTTAAATCAGGATTCCATAATCTAGCCTTAACCCCCAGCAAGCCCTCTGGGATTTTAGCTGCAGATCATAGGTACCCTGGTGCTGTCATACGAGCAATCCCCCTGGTTTTAAAAGGATTTTGCATTAATTCCAATTCAAACCCATAAGGCAGCTTTATAAGATTATCTGGAGCTGCACTGTCCACATGTAGTTTCATGTGCCTGTTTAAGTGTCTTACAATTAAATAAAATTTAAAATTCCATTTCCAGTGGTACTAGTCACATTTAAAGTGCCTGATAGTCACATGGGGCTGAAGAGCTACGATACTGGAAAGCACAGAATAGAACATTTCCATCATTGTATGAGGTTCTGTTGGATATCCCTGGTGTAGTGTGATGCAGGGCTGTGGCTTCTGGCTCAGCTGCTCATTGCCTTTGAACAAGCTTTTAACCCTTCTTTCCCCAGATGTTTTCATGTGGCACATTAACTCATGGTAGTGCTTTACTCCTTTTTGGACTCCTTTTGCCTAGGCAGAGATGTTCAGCATTAACTGAAAGAGTGAAGAATGGCTATGGAAAGTGGCAGAGGACCAGACAGTCTCTAGGTCCTTTCTAGAGTCCACAGTCTGTGTAAACACATAAGTCTAGGAACGGACCTGCTGTACAGCTCCTTTCTTGTCTTTAGTCATTTTACTTTTTGCCATCTGGTTTTTATTGCAATTTGAAGCCATTCTAGTGGATGAAAAATAATATTTTTATTCATTTTCAGGAAGCAAGATTTCCAGATGTTGCAAATGGCTATATTGAGGAGATAATTCATATGAAGAATTATTATGATTTGAATGTGTAAGTATGCCACATGCCTTTTGTTTTTCTTATTGTAGTGAAATATACAGAATATAAAAATCTGCCGTTTTTATCATTTTTAAGTATACAGATCAATGACATTAAGTATCTCCACGTTTTTGCATAACCATCACCGCCATCTCCAGAACATTTTCATCTTCCCAAACTGGAACTGTCCCCATTAAACGTTAACTCCTTACCCCCCACCCTCCACCCCCAGCCCCTGGGACCTACACTTCTACTTTCTGTCTCCTCGAATTTGACTACTCCGGAGACTTTATAATAGTAGAATAACACAGTATCTGTCCTTTTGTGACTGGCTTATTTCACTTAGCATTATGTTTTCTTTAATGATCCTGTTAGAAGAGTTCTGATTTTAGTCATGTACAGACTTTTCTGGGTTTTACTTAATTCTGCATGCTTATGGAATTAAGGTGTTTTGTTAATTCTGAGCATTGATACTACCTGTGTTTTGATCAGGTTGTTAAGGAGTTTTTCTTCCCTGTATTTGTAACAGAAAGTGTTCTGCAGCCACTCTGCCTGTTTGGAGAAGTGTATGGAAGTGTTTCTTTAGTGTTTATCATAAAAATGATAACAGTTTTTAAAAACTTGAAGTGTGCCAAAGAAAACAAAATAAGTCCTTTTCCTTTTATATTCTTTCCCCTCCCTCTGGTCTGCAGAGGTGAAACAGTTGTAGATTTGTGAAGAACGGAATATTGAAACTAATAAAATTTTCAGTTAATTAATACAGATCACATCCGTTGAACAGAAGAGGTAGTATACCTAAACCTCTGTCCTCAAAAGATTATGCCCAGTATTGTAGTCCTCAGGAGTGCAAGTGAGAGCTGTTCCCCACCACAGCCAAGCGGGAGGAGCCCCATTTCCCAGGTCAACAGCCAGAGGAGATGCTCTTTTCTAATTCGTAGAGACACTGTTGGTGCCACTGGCCACCCCGTCTGTCGCCCTCTATCCAAGGATAGCCACTGTGACCAGTTTTTTGTGTGTGTATGGTTTTTTTTAAAGATTTTATTTATTTTATTTTTTTTGAGAGAGAGAGAGAGATAGCGAGAGAGAGCACAAGCGGGGAGGAGAGGGAGAAGTAGACTCCCTGCTGAGCAGGGAGCCCAACGAGGGGCTCGATCCCAGGACCCTAGGATCATGATCTGAGCCAAAGGCAGTCGCTTTAAACGACTGAGCCACCCAGGTGCCCCTGTGACCAGTTTTTAAACCAGAATTGAGTCAAAGTTTCATAATGTGTTTATCTCTTTAGCTTCTTAATCTAGAACAATCCCCCACTTTTTTTTTTTTTTAAAGTAATTGGTTTTCTGCCCCCCCCCCCAGTATTTTTAACATAGGTTGAAAGATAAACAAGGAACACCCATATATCCACCACCTGGATTATTATCTGGCATTCTGCTGTAAGATCTTGTGCTTTTACTTCTTTTTGCTCTTTTTCCAAGTTACTTTAGACTTAACGTTTTTTTATAGAAGTGGTATTTTACAATCAGTTACAACCTTTTTTGTTTTTGCTACTGAATTATCGTAAGTTTGACCGATAGGAGCCTCTTAAGATGCATCTGTGTTATTTTGACATGACCCTGTGAGTCTGAGCATGTCTTGGCTTTCTAAAACACAGAGTTGCCTGGGCTTACTTTAACGTTTCTACCCTAAACGTGGAATGTGGTCATTTCTCCCAAGAAATCCAAGGTTTTGCCACTAGCATGTCATCACTAGTTTGGATGTGCATGTTTTCCTTGTGCATTTTGTAAATTTTAACTGTAAGCTCATTTCTTGGGGTTTTGACAGAAACGGTTCCTTCGGGGAGGATTCGCTTTCTTTCATCATGTGCCTAGGAGCAGTGTCGGTCTAACACTACTTTATACTTTAGATTGTTGTCTGCAAGGTTTTGGGTCATCGAGATAGTAAGAATTTAGTCTTGGATGAGGACTGGGTATAATCTTCACCAATTCTCAGAGGGCATTTTGTTTTCCTCTCCATCCACTTGTCGTCAGTATTAAGGCATGTTTCTCCTTGTGGTCTGTGAGCTTTGTCTGTGTGCCCTGTGAGGTAAGGGCTCGAGAAGATGATGATTATTATCATTATCATTATTTTCTTTTTGAATATATAAATGACTTGATGAGTGCACTCAGGAAAATCTGGCTTCTGTTTAACTTACTCCTCTGGGGTTTCACCTGCACTTAGGTTTGGACTCTGGGAACTCCTAATTTTAATTCGATGTACTTTGCAAGTTCTATTTTAATATTCAGAGTTTTTTAAACCTTTTTTATTGTGGACTATAACACACATACAGAAAAACGCACAAAATAAAGATAGCCTAACAATTTATTACGAATCAAACATTCATATAACTACTACCTAGAAATCCTCAAAAAATAGAACATTGCCACCATCTTTGAACACTGTTTAAAGATTTTGTGAAGATTTCATGTTGTCTCTATTCTTTTGTGACTGGCTTCTTTCACTCAGCATTATGTTTCTGGGGTTTACGCATGCTCTGTATAACTGTAGTTCATTCATTTTCATTGCTATGTGGTATCCCATTTGTATCAAAGTACTGTAATTTTTCCCTCTACTTTAGTTAGAATTTGAGTTGTTTGCACTTTTTGGCTTTCACAAATAATGCACCTTTGAACCATACTTCCACATGCCTCCTGAGCCCCCAGTCTTGACCAAATATGGCCTTCTTTGCCATCCTGTTGGCTACTGCTATTTTTGTTGTTGTATGTTAAGATTTTATTTATTTACTTGAGAGAGAGAGGAGTGAAAGAGAGCATAGAGGGAGAGGGAGAAGCAGACTTCCCACTGAGCAGAGAGCCCAACACAGGGCTCAGTTCCAGGACTCTGGGATCATGACCTGGGCCGAAGGCAGATGATTCACTGAATGAGCCACCCAGGCGCTTCTGGCTACTGATATTTTCAAGCAGAAATTTTTCATTTCTGAATTTTTTATCTTGTTTCTCATCTTTGGGAAGATTGGTCTGCCATTACTAAAAATGAAAGTGCCGTTTTTTTCTAAGGTTTCAAAATATTTTTTGAATATATAAATGACTTTATATTAATATAAAATAATATATAAAATAATTACATTTTTAGCTAATAAACTTTTTAGAGCATTTTTAGATTCATAGCAAAATTGAATGGAAATAGCTAGTACATTTTTACAATAAAAAGTATCTCCTAGACTTCCCCTCAATTAAAAAACAACTAAATTTATTTTTATGTAACCTTTTAGTTCTTCTTGGAATACGAACACGATTTTTTCAGAGGGTAAATGCAATGCTGGATATCTTATTTATGAAATAAGCAAAAAATATTTTCCATTTTTTCTTTATGATGTTAATGATCACCTTTAATAACAGTTTTATTGAGTTTTCCTTTTTGTTAAATACTTTGTTCATAGTTTTCACCAATGTTCTAATTTGTCTCCATATGGCACTTTGCCTTTTCTTTCTGTATACTCGCTACATGCTGAAACCCTAAAAGTTAAAATTCAGGGTTGGACATTATAAACAGATTTATGGTCGTTGAAACATATTTCCAAATAGATTTCCAGTGGAGTTGTACCAGTTTATGTTGCTGTTGGAGATGTATATGAATTGCGTTAGCAATTTCTCAGTGATAACGCAGAGTGGTGGCGTTAACTAGGCATAAAGTAGTTTACTATTTTAGTTTATTTCTTTGATAATGGGCTGCATGGCTATTTTCATATATTTGTTTTAATTCTATTTCTCTCCTATGTGAATTGTTTGCACCTTTACTCACTGAATTCTTTTGTTGTTCATGTTTTCCTGATTATGAAACACAATACTTGTTTGTTCAGTTTGGAAAATATAAACGATTAAGTATAAACCTAGCACACATAGCTACGCATACTGTAGAATATACAGAAGAATGTAGAATACTGATTTGAATAGGAAATGCCAAGTTTAAGTATTTTTTAATAATTTATAGTAAATATTAAGTAGCCCTTTAGAAATTTAGTGTACTTTAATGTTTCCCTCTCATTTTACAAATGAACATATCATTTTTCAAGTATTTGCAAGATTAATTTCTGTGAAATATCAGTAAAATGTGATCAAATTGATAGATTCTGTGACAGTTTGTTCTCTTACCTCCTGAGTTTCATACATACCCTTTTTTCTAGAGACTTTCTGATTCCATGCCTTTCACATCACTTAGATGCAAATATTCATTCTTAAACATATAAAAATTCTTGTGAAATCCAAAGAAAGGGGACTGTGCAGTAATTTTATTAAATCTTTTCAGACCTGTAGTCTTTTTTTTTTTAAGATTTTATTTATTTATTTGACAGAGAGAGAGAGAGCCAGCGAGAGAGGGAACACAAGCAGGGGGAGTGGGAGAGGAAGAAGCAGGCTCATAGCGGAGGAGCCTGATGTGGGACTCGATCCCATAACGCGGGGATCACGCCCTGAGCCGAAGGCAGACGCTTAACCGCTGTGCCACCCAGGCGCCCCCAGACCTGTAGTCTTCTGAGTTTCCTGACGTGACTTTTGTCCCTGGGCTCTTGGGACTGAGGTGTTCATTCCCACAGCTAAGCTAAATATTGTTAATGTAGACCCAGAAGGAGGCACAAAGCAAAGTTGAGCAAGCTGGCATTGTGTGTGGCTGACTCTCGGTTACTTTATGTGTGTCTTTAAATCACCTTCAGACATAACCAGCTGGTTATCTTAGCAGGAGGGATTTATTCACCAGAGAACCTCCTGTGATGGTAATCTCTTTGAGCTGATTACTAAGACTTTTCACTCACATGTGATGAATCTTAAATTGGATCAAGGCAACAACAACTATGTAAGGAATAAAAGCTTGGAACACCAGCCTGGCTCTTTTAGCAGGAGTGCTTTCTTGTGACCCTTCGGCTTGTCAGGTCAGATCAGGTATGAAATAATATACATAGGTGGGCAGACTTGAGTTCTGACAAGCCTCCCACTGCCTTTTCCCCCGGGCGGTAAATATTGATGTCTTCGGTTATAGTTCATTTCTATAGAAGAGAAACTTTGTATTTAATTACCTGAGCCACTGAATGTCATTTAACCTCCGGAAAGTTCTGTTGGTAAGGGTAAAGATATTAAAACAGAAATGACTTTGGGGCGCCTGGGTGGCACAGCGGTTAAGCGTCTGCCTTCGGCTCAGGGCGTGATCCCGGCGTTCCGGGATCGAGTCCCACATCAGGCTCCTCCGCTATGAGCCTGCTTCTTCCTCTCCCACTCCCCCTGCTTGTGTTCCCTCTCTCGCTGGCTGTCTCTATCTCTGTCGAATAATAAATAAAATCTTTAAAAAAAAAAAAAAATGACTTTGACAGTTCAAAGAGAGCCTCTGGGGGCGCCTGTTTGTCTCAGTCAGTAGAGAGCCTCTGACTCTTGATCTCAGGATCATGAGTTTGAGCCCCACGTCAGGTGTACAGATTACTTTAAAAGAAAGAAAAAGATTGCATCTTAAACAGATTTGATTGAGATTGAAACATAAATATGTAACAGAACGAGAGCCTTTGATTTCTGCCATGTGGAATTCCTTATCTTGCAGTGTTTCGGTATGTGATCTTCTTAATATTGAAAATATAAAATGAATTGGTCAGAGAAGAACCCCTAAAATATGGTTGGTTTTTTATTTTGCTTTGTTTGCTAGAAATTACACCTACTTTTCTACCTCTGTGTCATATACTGTAATTCTGTATCATATACTTTAGAAAATAAATAAAAGTAGAAAATTTTAAACGATGAGATTTTAAAAAATAGGAGTTGTAATACTTTCTTCCAGTACCCTAGCAGATCATCTTCCGTGGACCCCATGTGGATACCACTGGCTTCACTCATGGGTAGCCATTCTCTCAAAGAAGATTCTTTACTGAGTGACCTTTTTATCTTTCCCCGAGTTCCTGATGTCTGACAGTTTATTGGGTTGTGGTAGCCACACTTATCAGAACATTACAAACAGGCATGTTTGAAATGGAGGAGCTGCTCCATGTCTGGCTTGTACTTTGTCTGGACGTGCATGTAAACAGAGTTGTTTAGACCTTGAGGCCTTTCCCCATACATCCTGGATTCTTGATGGTGGCTAATTCTCAGGTCAGCCTGCAAAGATCTGTATAACCTGCAGAAGGGGTTGCAGAAGAAGCATGCGTCTCCCAGGTTCTGTTCCCAGACACTCTGCCCCATGGGTGAGAAGGGGAGTGCTTTTTCTGTCTTCTTCCTGCTAGACCTGTCCTACTATTAAAGGTTCCACTGTTGGCACTGGACAGGAGAGACCTGGGAAGAAGGAGGGTTTCAAGAATCATGGGATGGAGTCATCCTAAGAACCTGTAGGAGCAAGGAAAGGGAGAAAGGTGGAGAGGGGAATTCCCATGGCCCTTTGCGCCAAGAAGTTTTCCTGCTACTGCAGTGGCTAGTGCTGCACACCCCCCAGGCTGTTCTTATCTCTGTGGAATCATCCCAAGAGTTCAGTATGTTGCTGTATTTGGTTGCTACAGGGTGAAAAACCTTGCTGGTTAACATTTGTTAAATCCGGACATGATACATCAGTGTGTGTTATCTTACTCTATATTCTTACCTTTAAATGTATTTCATAATAGTGAAAGGGACAAGGCTGTGGGTTTGGCATGAAGAGAGTCCATTCTTAAGCAGACGTGATCTGTTCCTTTACCCTTGCAGCTGGGCAAACTGAATGTCACTGAAATTCCTCATGGGTATTTGTATTACCAGAGGGTTACAAAAAGTATTAATGAATTAACAGAAGGTCTTTTATATTTCATCTATTTACTTAGCAAACTTTTTTTGTGTTTTTTTATTTTATTTAAATTCAGTTAATTAACATATAATGTATTGTTGGTTTCAGAGGTAGAGGTCAGTGATTCATCAGTCTTATATAATACAGAGTGCTCTTCACATCACCTGCTCTCAATGTCGTCACCCAGTTACCCCCACACCCCCACCCCCTTTCCTCCAGCAACCCTCAGTTTGTTTCCTGTGATCAAGAGTCGCTTATGGTTTGTCTCCCTCTCTGATTTTCTCTTGTTTTATTTTTTCCTCTCTTCCCCTAATAGCCTCTGTTTTGTTTCTTAAATTCCACATATGAGTGAGGTCATATGATAATTGTCTTTCTCTGATTGACTTATTTCACTGTGCCTAATACCCTTTAGTTCCATCCATGTAGTTGCAAATGGCAGGATTTCTTTTTTTGATGGCTGAGTAGTATTCCGGTGTGGGTGGGTGTGTGTGTGTGTACCGCATCTTCTTTATCCATTCATCTGTCTATGGACATCTGGGCTCTTTTCATAGTATGGCTGTTGTGGACATTGCTGCTATAAACATTGGGGTGTGGGTGCCCCTTCTTTTTCACTACATTTGTATCTTTGAGGTAAATACCCAGTAGTGCAGTTGCTGGGTTGTAGGGTAGCTCTATCTTCAACTTTTTAAGAAATCTCCATAGTGTTTTCCAGGATGAAGCAAACTGTTTTTAATTGCGACTGTGGATACATTTGCCACCCCTCGTTTGTTACAGTTTTTGACAAACAGTAGATAATCTCCATCTGAATTCTCCAATTCCGTATAGTTCAGCCAGTAAGAATTTCAGTGACTTCATGACATTGACACCTGACTCACAGAGAAGTGTGCATTCATTAGTATGTTTCTTGGTTTTAAAACTAGAAGCAAAAATAGAAATTAAGTATATCTGTCTTTTATTTATTTGTTTATTTGTTTCATTTTTCTGATCTACAAACATTTTAATAGGCCAATCATCACTTATGATGAGACACATTATTTTTTTAGACGTTGTATTTAAATCAGTGGCAGGTGTGGAATTTGGAAGCACTGTGAAAATAACATCATTTATTTTTGCAGACTTTGTAATTTTCTTCTGGAAAATCCAGACTATCCAAAGAGAGAAGACAGAGTCATTATCAACCCCAGTAGCAGCCTGCTTGCCAGCCAAGATGAGGCAAAGGCAAGTGTTGTGCTCTTTGTTTTGCAGTCTGCCTAGAAATGCTCTGCTTTTTTCATCTTTGTGGTAAGAAAGTGCTTCATTGGGACACATTTTTTAAAGACTAGCCAGGAAAATAGAATTTCAGAATGTACTTATGCCTTCCGTGGGTTTTCCCAACCTGAGCCACTTTGGATTCTGTATTTAACTTCTTTTGTTGTAATGCCATGGTCTCTTTCCCACAAAAAGTTAAACCCTCCATGTCTTTAGTCTTACAAAACAAGTTTTTAAAATGAAACAAGAATTGGCCAGGGTCCTTTGTATTGTTTTGGTTGTTTTGTTTTTTCAATATTTTATTATGAAAATTTTCAAACATACAGTAAAGTCAAAAGAATTTTGGGGCGCCTGGGTGGCTCAGTCGTTAAGTGTCTGCCTTTGGCTCAGGGCGTGATCCCAGAATCCTGGGATCGAGCCCCACATCAGACTCCCTGCTCCGCTGGGAGCACTGGGAGCCTGCTTCTTTCTCTCCCGCTCCCCCTGCTTGTGTTCCCTCTCTCGCTGGCTGTCTCTCTCTCTGTGTCAAATAAATAAATAAAATCTTAAAAAAAAAAAAAATTTTTACACTGATCACCTATATATCTACCAGCAGTACTATTGAAAGTTAACATTTTATTATATCCACTTTGTCACATATCCATCCCTCTGTCCATCAGTGCATCTCTCTTATATTTCATTATGATGTATTTCAAAGTAAGTCACAAAAACAACACACTGTCCCATACATACATACTTTAGCATGCCTTTCATCACTTAGAGTTCAATATCTGTTTATAGTTTTTCTTTTGATGTAAGATTTATATACAACACCTACACCTCTATAGCCAAATCCTGTATTAAAAACAATTTGATTTTTTTTAATCTTTTTTTTTAAGATTTTATTTATTTGAGGGAGGAAGAAAGCAAGCACAAGTGGGTGGAGGGGCAGAGGGAGAAGCAGACTCCTGCTGAGCAGGGGACACCACCCTTCCCCACCCCACCCCACCCCACCCCACCCCCCGCCGACGCAGGGGCTTGATCCCAGAACCCTAGGACCATGACCTGAGCCAAAGGCAGATGTCTAACCAATTGAGCCACCCAAGTGCCCCTGATGTTTTTAAATCTTAATCATCGCTTTTATTTGTAATCCTAACTAGCATTTAATGTGTCAAGTGGTGAAAGAAAGTAGATCAGAACTGCTTATGGCTGCTTAATCCTTCTACTCCCCACACGGTCTTTCGACCGTCTGTTTTACATATTCTGTAGCAAGAGAAATGCTAGTTTTTTCTAAACGTTTTGTGGACAGAAGTTGGCTGAAAGATGGGTTTCAAATCCACAGCTATACTTTTTTACTAGTTTTGACTGGCACAAGTAGTTTCCAGACTCCAGACAGCTTATTTAACATCTCTGAACCACCAGTTTCTTCATCTCTGTACAGGACTGGTAACCTCTGTAGAATAATCATGAATACAAGTGAGATGATTCTGTTTTGTAATAAGCAGTTCGTGAAGTGTGATACCCCCTCATGGGAAATGTACTATCTGGCCTCCTAATGTTGTGCCCCTTTCTCTCTCTGTCTCTCTCGTTTCAGTTGCCTAAAATAGACTTTTTTGACTACTCTAAATTGGTTCCTCTTGACCAGCGTTGCTTCGTCCAAGCTGCTGACCTCCTGATGGCCGACTTCAAAATGCTCAGCAGTCAGGACATCAAGTGGGCCCTGCATGAACTCAAAGGACACTATGCAATCACCCGAAAGGTGCTCTACTTGGTCTTCCTGGTGGGGTCACACCTCTTGACTACTTCTTCCCGTGATAACAGAATGAAGAGTTCAGCTTGCGGAAATTGGGATGGTTTATGATGGCAAAGAGCTAAGGAGTTTGTCAGGGTGAAGATAAATAGACAAAGGTATTTGCTGATCAGGAGGAACTGAATGAAAAGAAATAATAGATTAGAAGCAGGGAAGTTCTGAGGGCGCCTAGCTGGTTCAGTCAGTAGAGCATGTGACTCTTGAACTCAGAGTTGTGAGTTCAAGCTCCACCTTGGGCATGGAGCCTACTTTAAAAAAAAAAATGTTTCAAAAAAGCAGCAGGGAGGTTCTGGTTTGTCCATGAAGACATGGAGGGTAGTGAATATGATTGTGGAGGGCAAGATGACTAGGTGCGAAAGTTGTGTTCCAGCGTCCCTCCCTGCTTTCCTCTCCAGCTGGAGGCAGGTCTCCTAGTGAAGGTGGCCTCACCCTTAGTCTAGGCCCCTTCCCCCTTATGTGGCCAGGAAGATCCAGGCAGCTGTCAACAAACTCCTCTAATTGTAGGTTAATCTTAGGTAAAATACTCTGAGGAGAACACAGAGTTAGTGCTTTCTATTTCTGAATCTCATTCCTCATGCCAAATAGGGAATGCTGTGTTGTCACTGAAAAATGAATGAGCTTCCCCCCCCCCAAAAAAAAAAAAACAGTGACCGCAACTTCAGGCCCTCCTGGCATCTTCATTGCTCCAGGGCTTCCTGACACCTTTGTTGAGCTCCCAGGGAGCCCAGATGAAGCGGGAAAGGGCAGCAGCAGGAGCCAGTTCCTGTGGCCTGGGGGTGGGTTGGTCCTGTTAGCAATGTCCCTACCACTGTCCTGGGACCAGTAAAAGAAATTTGGCTAGCAGATGCTTCTCCCTGGTCGTCCCACAGCCCACTCATCATTTGGGTGGGAGGTTGTAGGGTTTTGTGGCTCACCTATTATTTATATCTTCCTTACCCCTTTCTTTGTCTTTCTGGTCTGTCATGTTTTTTTATGGTGTCTGCTGGTTTTGGTGAGTAGCTGGAAAATCTACAGCGTTTTGAAATGGGGTTGGGCTGGACCGTTTGAATGAAAGTGGGGTATTTATGGGGAAGTACTGTTTGGCAGAAGCTAAAACCTGTTGCATTCAGTTAGAACTTCTCCCTGCTATATGCAAATGGTGCCCAGGGGTTCTGCCCTGTGGACGGTGATGCTCTTGTGGACTGGGTGTGGGAAGCATACCCAGAGATGTTTTCTAATTATGGTCATAGCACATCTTCCCTGTGCCACTCCCCAGACATGATGATAGCTTAGTCTCCTGATATATATATATATGTGTGTGTGTGTGTGTGCGCGCGCTTGCGCTTGTTCATTCACTGGAGACAGTCACATTTGCCTGGATTTTTTTTCCTTTGTATTATAAACATCAAACACACATAAAATTAGAAATTGTACTATAACAAGTGCCTGCTTACCCATCACCCATCACCCAGCTTCAGTCACTGTCCGCTCCTGCCTAGTTTTGTTTCATCAACCACATGACCCACTTCCTCCCTCCCTGACTGTTTTGAAGCAAACTCCAAGAATTGTTTCATTTTCTTTAAATCCATTAACTATTTTAGGTTTACATTTAAAAGATAGATTCTTTTTTTGAAAAACAATCAAAATACCATTTTCACACCTTAAAAAGCAACATTATTAGATATCTACTCATTTTGTTCAAATTTCTCTGGATGTGTCATAAACCTTTGGTCATATTGGGGCACCTGGGTGGCACAGCGATTAAGCGTCTGCCTTCAGCTCAGGGCGTGATCCCGGCGTTCTGGGATCGAGCCCCACATCAGGCTCCTCCGCTATGAGCCTGCTTCTTCCTCTCCCACTCCCCCTGCTTGTGTTCCCTCTCTCACTGGCTGTCTCTCTCTGTCAAATAAATAAATAAAATCCTTAAAAAAAAACAAAAACAGAAACCTTTGGTCATATTGAGTTCCAAGTAAGATTCTTTCTTGCAGTTCGCTGATAGTTACTTACATCTCTTAATCTCTTAAGTTCTCTTTCCTCCTCCTCCCTTTACTTTTTTTTGCTGCTCATTTGTTTAAAAAAATTGGTTGTTTATCTTACAGGTTTGACAATCTAGCTTTTGCTGATTGTACCCTGTGGCATCATTAACTGGTTCTTTGGTGTGCTGTATTTCCTATAAATTGATAGTTACATGTAGAATCTTGATCAAACTCAGGTTTAAGTTTTGTCCCCACTTGAATTTTAGTTCCATTTCTCCCAGTTGGATCTCTGATTTTAAGCCTGTGTCTTGAACGTGCAGAGCTTCAGTTCTCTTGGTGAATAGTGCATGTTTTATGTGGCTGGTAGGAGAATTAGGTGGGATACAGTGTAGAGCAAGCCCATCACAGTGCTGTGTGAATCAGGTGTCAGTAACAAGTTCCTTCCATTTGCTAAGGAACAGTTGTCAAGCCTCTGCATTTAGAAATTTCCCAGGAGCCTGCCTTACAGTATGACCTTAAGAGTCAGTCCTTAGAGTGATACAGCAAGAGCCTCCTGTGATACAACCTCCTTAGGTTCACAGTGCTGAATTCACGCTGGAGGGGCCTGCGACCCGAGGGCCTGCTCTGTTGTTCCCAGCCTTGGTATGGAGGCCCAGGGTGCAAGAAGACTCTGCCCCCAGTGTGTGTGTGGTTGAAGATATTTTAGCTCAACTCTTCATGGACGTATCCCATGGGTAGGTTTCTTGGAGGCCACAGTGCAGCTGCAGTCATGTTTCTTTTGGTTGTTAGCTCTGTTAGGGACAAAAGTGCTCTCAAAAATGAGTAACTTTTTAAACTGGAGGGAACAGATCATCCTTAAAATTCATGACAGAAGCTACTTGTTAAAATGAATGTTGATTTTTATCAAAGTAATTTATGGCCATAACTTTAAAAATCAATTAGTGCCAAAACACTTATTTGTAATTTTTTTTTAAAGATTTTATTTATTTATTTATTTGACAGAGAAGGCAGCAAGAGAGGGAATACAAGCGGGGAAGTGGAAGAGGGAAGGGGGAGAAGCAGGTTTCCTGTAGAGCAGGGAGGCCGATGCGGGGCTCGATCCCAGAACGCTGGGATCATGACCTGAGCCGAAGGCAAGCGCCTAACGACTGAGCCACCCAGGTGCCCCATGTGCTTATTTGTAATTTTTTAAACCACATGCTGAAGCTCCCTTCCTCACCCACTTTCTCTCTTTTCTGGACACAGCTCGACTCTTATCTGTTTTGGTTTTTTTCCTGGTACTTACCTCCACATTTATGAACACATGCTTATGCTTGATTAGTTTTAGAAATTACTTTAGTTTTCTCCTATGGTAGATGGGGCTCTAGATGTTACGCACCCATATACATTTACCTTTTCAATATACAGTTTTTGTTCAATCTGTTTTTAAAGTTTTTATCATTATGACTGGAAATGTTCACTGCTAGGGCAAGTAAGGTGTATGATAATGTCTCCTTTCTTGCATTTTCTTTTTTTCTTGGAGTTAAAATTGGTTGCCTCCATCTTTTCTTTGCTTTTTTGTTTTTGTTTCTTTGTTTTTTGATGCTGTGGCTGTTTTTTCGTGGCCGGCAACTCTAAAACACTGTTCTCATCACAGTTTGCCTGTTGTCAAACCTGTCCATCAGTCCTCAGTTCATTTTTTTCTCTTCCTCCTCCATGCCTGTGTATAGCTGTCCACTTGGGAGTTCCCTTTGCCTTTGGACAAAGCTTGATTCTCTGTGTTTTAGATCCTGACAACTTTCTCTGTCTTGGTTTACACACTCAAACTTGGCTAGTAGTTCCCCTGGGTTGAAAATTATTTCTCTGCCAAGTTTTTCCTCAATAATCCTGCCACAGATGTAACTGTCTCTTTCATTCAGACAGCATGTTGAGTGCCTACTGTGGGCCATGCACTGGGAAAATCACAGTGAACAGTGCAAGGCCCCTTCCCTTGTGGAGCTTAATACTAGTGGACAGTGTCCTCTACTTTAATCACCCCTTAACTTCTGTTCTCTGACATGTGCTCATTCTGAGGGTCTGCACTCCCCAGCCTCCCCAGATTTCTCCCTTGTGTACTTTAATCATCACCTCCGTCTCCTTACAGGTGACAACGTCTGCATTTTTGGAACTGACACCTCCACCAGGCTCCACAGAGGAGTCTGTGACCACTCCTCAGCTTTTGTTTCATCAGATACGCATTGTAGTATTTCTAGGTCATCCCTTAAAGGAGTTTTTGCCATCGTCAAGATATCCTAGCAGACTGTATCCTTGGTTCTCAGAACCAGTACCTTGAGTGGGGATTGATTTGGGAATGTGAGCAAGCTGGAGGGAGAAATGCCAGATAAGTGTAAAAGGAAAAATTATCTTCAGTATCTGTTGTTCCTGTGTTCCTCCTGGTAGGTTTTTTTGAGTACTTTGTGATAGTTTTCAGACAGACCCTGAAGACAATGGCATCTGTAGAACACAAATTAGCTTCCTTCCAAAGAGCCTTCAGTCCCTCTGAGAAGATTAAAACGGTGTGACGAGTGTTACAAAAGAGCAAATAAAGGTACATGAGAGCACTAGGAAAGAAAGGAGGGTGTCATTTGAACAGGATCTTAAGGGAAAGATGTTTTCGCTAGAGAAATCTTACGTGCAGAGGCAAAAAAGAGTAACCATGTTGCCTTTGGGTAGGTGTGAATTATAACTAGCAGTTCTCGAAAGAGAAGAACTCTGATTTATAATTGTATTTGATCTATTTAACTAGATCTTTAGTTAAGATAAGGAATGGTTGTCGTAACCCCTGAAGTAAGATTTTGGAGGCTCCTTTAAGTTGTCGGCAACATTTGTTTTAAGATAAAATTTTCCTGACAAAGGGCCAGTATGGATTTTTTTCCTTCTAACTAGAAATAGTATTTAAATGGGACCAAGGTAATGACCTCATTTCATCTCCAGACAGGAGGGGAATGTGGTTGAAGACCCAGTGGGCTACCAGTTACAAGCTCTGAGTTCACATTCCTATTTCTTTAGTTGCTGATAAATGACATTTACCCTTTTAATCACCTCATTTATAAAATTCTGGTTATCATAACTTGTCCTGCCTTTTTTCCTGGGTTTTTGCAAATAGACCTGGTTCAAGGATGAAGTGTTCACCTCTAGGTAAAACTTGGTAGAAATTAGTGGTCTTGCCGCAGAGTACAAACATATGACTTTAAGATTGGGACCTAAGGGTTTGTGGGGAACACTTCGGATAGTCCGCACTCCAGAAAGAAGAAACAAAGCAAGGGAGGATGTTGATCAGGGAGATGAAGAGGTAGTAGGGTGACTTCTGTTGGCCGCCTCTTGGTGGGTTTCCCTGAACCGCTCTGTGAGGACAGGGTGATGTCAAAGAGAGGAAGGAGCCTTAGTTCTGCGACTGGCCTGAATTCGTATCCTAGCTTTAATTAATTTGACTGGGGGCAGGGTTCTTGTCTATAAGTCTTGCTTCCCTCTGCTGTGAAAGAACCCCTCCCTAAGAGGGTTGCTGTGAGAATCACATGACCTGAGGGATTGCCAGACCCACACAGAGTGCTTCACTCACAGAGGTATATAAACACATGGTGATTCCCTTCCTGTTCCCAAACTTGAGAGCTTTGGAAAAGGGGGGTTAGAAGGTAGATGAAGATGGAAGGATGAGCTGTCCCTCTTCTCTAGCTAAAATACTTATTTTCTCTTGCTTTCATTTTACCAGAGGGACACACAGCTGTTTTCCTAAGATAAACATTCAGAGTGTGACTTACTAGCAACATTCCTGTGACACATAGATACCCCTGTAACGTTTTATTACTCACCATGAGTATGAAATGCAAACCATGCAGGTTGCCAGGGATACAGCCTGGACTTTGGTCACCTTCTCTGTCCTCCAGAAGCCCATCGTCCACTGGAGGGGATGACATGAAACAGAGTCAAATAAGTGTATCATTACTGTTATCAGCCTTTCAAACAAAAATGTAAGGTACTTGGAAAGAATGTAGCAGGAGGACCTAGGGTGGACCAAAAGGCTCCAGGAGGGCCTCCCTGAGCAAGAGACATTTAACCATAAACCTGAGTGTTCTATAAGTAGGAGTTCAGTAGGGGAAGTTTGAGGGGTGTCCTTTCCTGGGATGAAGAATACTGTAGAGGAGCTAATTCGGAGGGAAAGGATCATGAATTCAGCCTGGGAAGCATTGAGTTGCCAGCCTGTTCAGTGAAGCTTGTGAAACATCCAAGTACAAAGAATTCATTTGGGTGCTTGAATGGCCAAAAGAGGTGGGATCGTGAGGGTCATCAGCAGATGCAGGGTGACCTCGCCAGCCTGGATGAGGTAGGCACAGAGAGAGAGCCGAGACTGCCTGGAGGCCTCCCAGCATGTAAAGACCAAGTGGTGAAAGGGTGGCAAGGAGGAGTGGGCAGAGAGGAGGCAGGACGCCAGGAGCGGGGAGCAGTCAGTGTTATGAGTAGTGCCTAGAGACCAGGTGAGATGAGGACTGAGACCTAGGGGCTGGAGTTTGCCTCCTGTTCCCAAGTAGATAAGCTAGTGGCTTCAGTGGCCGAGTGGAGGGAGTTGGGAAATGCACATAAGGGGTGAGGAAAAAACATGGACAGATGGCCCCTTTGACCAGTTTGGGCTGGGGTGTGGTGGCTGGTACCTGAACGGGGAAGGAGGCTAGGGGAGGAGTGATTTTTTTTTTTTTTTTTTAAGATGGCAAAGATGAGCACATTGAAATGTTAATTGGAAAGATTTAAAAAAGAGAGAAGCTGAGGGTACAGAAGAAAAGGGATTATCACTGGCATAAGACTTTTGCCCTCCAATGTGCTGTACAAAAAGGGGACGCAGTGAAGCCACAAGGAATATGGGAGTATTGGAAAGCGGATGGGGGAGTGTTGGCCAGAGGTATGCCATTTAGAGTCTGCCTGTAGAGTCTGACTCGCCAGCCATCTCTTCGGTGACCTACCCTCTACGTAGCCAAGGAGGGCTTGCACACTTGCTGTTTTCTTATGTTGCCCTTTGTCAGTAAGCGTTTGGTTCTGCCCTCGTAGCAGTTTATGAAAGTCAGAAATAGAAAATAACAAAACACTCCCTGTTCGTTTTGCTGCAGCCTATTTCTGGTAAGCTATGCAGGGGACCTAGCTGAAACTGTGAGTCAGAATGAGATTTGGGGTTGCCGGGGTTTCCTGTGTTCTTGTGTCGCGTTTACAACAGTCACTTTTCTGTTTCTCAATTTTTAGGCCTTTTCTGATGCCATTAAAAAATGGCAGGAGCTATCGCCAGAAACCAGTGGAAAAAGAAAAAAGAGAAAAGAAATGAATCAGTATTCTTACATAGATTTCAAGTTTGAACAAGGTAATGGCCAGCCTTGAGTTTTGCTGACAGTGTGTGAAGCGGCTGTGCGGAGCCCTCTCCTTCCCACACAGCCTGTAAAGGCCGCTGTGGCAGGCCACCCTGCCAGACCAGCCCAAGGACTGACTGCATGGCCTGCTTTGGGGACACATCCGTATGTTTAGGAAGTGGCTGTGGTTGCCACCCTCCTCCTTTCTGCCTAGGGTACACCATGACCAGAACACTGTGTGCAGTGGCAAAGAACTCACGTGGGAAAGTGTTTGGGGACACACTCAAGCTGAGGGGTGGGGGGTTGGTCTTGAAGGTTTGACAAGAATTAGCTTTATCTCTGGTAAAATTACCTAGACCAGAGATTAATTGCTCACTGCAGAGGTGTCCCTCGTGCACCTGAGAGAGTGGCTTCTGCACAGGAAAAGCCAGCAGCTCCTGAACAGCCGCTCATGTGCTGAACGGTCTGTTACTGATGACATAACTGCTGAGAGCCCTTCCAGAGACACCCCCGGGGTAAACATGTTGAATTTTACATCAAATCTGATCTGAGTTGCTTATGTCCGAGAAGAGAGCCCACTGTAACTTTTTCTGTACATTATGTCATAAATAGGAATATTTTCCTTTTGCTTTCTCTTACTTGTCTTTCTTTTAAATCTGTAGTTATATAACTTGATTTCAGGTTTGACTAAATGGAAAATCTGTGAGGTAACCATAGATTTGGAAAGTTTTTGGGGTTCTCAGCTCCTCAGGATCTAAAAGGAAACCCCTAGGCTCTGACTCCTGAGGTCCCCGAGCTAGTCTGTGGTGCAGTGCTCTCCTGCCCTGACGTTCTCACAGGTCTGCCAAAGAATGAGAAAGTGGGGGCAGTGTGTAGGTGGTTCTTCATTCAGCTAAATTTATCCAGTTTAGACTCGGCATCCCAAATACAGTCATTCCATATTTGTTTCTGTCAGTGGTCAAGAGAAAAGAAAGTATCACTTTGCAAGATGGTCCACTCCTTTGTTGGTCAACTCTGTCTTTTAGAAATTTCTTTCGAAATGGACCTTCCTGAAATTTCTTGCCATGGGTGTAGTTCTTGTCTCTCAAAAGACTTGGAATCTGTTGCTGCTTTGTCTTTCTGACTGCCCTTCTCGTGTGCCTCCTCTAGGTTGTCAGAATCTTTGAAAGTCCGGATGAGCAGAGTACTCCAGATGAGTCTGCTGTGTAGAGACAACACACAGCATTAATATTTACGGCTAACAGACACACTTAACCTTCCTTGACAGCAATTTACAAGTATAAAATAGTCTAAGAGTCCTCCATCTGTTCCAGGAATCTAATTTTTCACCTTTTTGTCCATTTTTCTACCCAAGCACCATTATTTGGGTTATACGTTGCTCAGCTCAAACAAGGAGTCGGGATTCTCCCTTCACTGTCCTTTTTATGATTTTATGAGCTGACCAGTAGACAGTCTTCTCATGAAGAGTCTGGGTAGAATCTGGATGTAGACTAAGCATCAGTAAAAAATACAACATACCATCTCACAAGGCTGACCAAGAAAAAAGAAGATACAAATTACCAGTATCAGGAAGGAGTTTTCACCTTTTATAGGGGATCTCATCCCTCCAAACAGCCAACGCAGAATACCATGAACAACTTTACACACACAAATCTGACAACTTAAATGGACCAATTCCTCAAAAAACACAAAATACCAAGACTTACACATGTTTAAATAATTTAGATAGCCCTGTAGCTCTCAAGGAAATTGAATTCATTATTTTAAGTCTCCAAAAAAAAAACATTTCCAGCCTCATTTGGTTTCACTGGAAAATTCTTCTAAAAAAGTTTGAAAGAATTAACACTAATTCTACATAGTAGCTTCTAGAAAATAAAAGAGTAGGAAGCACTGTCCAATTCATTTTATGAAGTCAGTATTAACCCAGATAACAAAAGCAAAGACAGCACAAAAAACTACAGACCCAATATCCCTCATGAATAGACATGTAGAAATCGTTAACAAAATATCAGCGAGTAGAAGTTAGCAATATATTAAAAAAAATATGTGCCGTGGGCAAGTCAGGTGTATTCCAGTGGTGCAAGGCTGGTTTAATATTTTGAGGAACAGTCAGTATAATCCACCGTATTAACAGGTTAAAGAAGGAGAATTACATGACCATATTAATTGATGCAGAAAAGGCGTTTAACAATATCTAACACCTATTCATGATTAAAACTCAGAAAATTACGAGCTTGAGAGGAGCTACTTCAGCTTGATAACATCTACAAGAAAACTCTAAAGCTAATATTGTATTTAGTGGTGAATTCTTTCCCCCTAAATCAGAAATGGGGGAAGGATGTCTTCTGTTTACTGCTGTTCAGCATGAATTGGAAGTTATAGCTAATGAGGAAACTCCAAGGAATCTACTGAAAATACATCTTCTAGAATCATTAAATAAGTTCAGTATCATTGCAAGGTATAAGGTCAACCTACAAAAACTGATTATATGTCTACATATTGGCAATGAGTATGTGGAAATAAAGTACGGTACTATTTATAATTACTTCCCCTCCTATTAAATACTTGGTTTATATGTAACAAAACATGTATAAGACTTGTGATAAAAACTAGGAAACACTGAAGAAAGAGACCAAAGGTAGAAGTCAGTGGAGACCTGTTTTGTGATTATGGGTGGGAAGACTCAACATCGTAAGGATGTAAATCCTCCCCAAATTGATATACAGACCTACCATAACTCCTATGAAAATCCCAGCAAAACTTTTGGGTAGCTACAGGCAAATTTATCCTAGAATTTATATGGAAAGGCAAGGTACTAGAATAGCCAAAATAATTTTTGAAGAGAATGAACTGGGAGAAGTATCAGTAGAACCAGTAGGGTAAATATTAATAAAGCCAAAAGGTTTTATGAAGAAGAGACTTTAGAGAGTGAATAAAAGATCTGCATGGAATAGACAGTTTGCTAGAAAATACAAATGACCAAATCCACAGAAAGAAAAAAGCTGAACAGGCCAATTACATGTTCTGGTATTTATCATTCTGTTCTCTTTTATTCTGAATGTTACTTATTGTAGATTTAGATACTACTCTTTCAGCTTTTCTATATGAAGATTTTCAAAGTAAAAAGTTTAAAAAACGTTCATCAGACACACATGCACCTACCAGAATGGCTACAATTACAAGCTGACTGTATAGGTGATGAGGACATGGTATCACACACTGCCAGTGGAGGGAGCGTGTTTGGCACAACTGCTTTGGAAAACTGGTACTGTTTTCTTAAGCTTCAAATATGCATATCTGTGATCTAGCACTTCCACTCCTTCGTGTATGCTCTGCTGAATTACAGACACGTTCAGCAACCCTGTTCATAGTAACCCAAAACTATAAACCCAGCTGTCCTCAGTAGAATGAATAATAAAGTGTGGTATATTCACACAGTGCAATACTGCCAGGATAGGAGGGACCTTCCATTTGGAGCATAACAAGGAAAAAGAAAACATGAAAGTCAAAATATGTGCACAATAAGTTAGGGAGTGATAAGGAGCCGAATTTTCCCAAATGCAGACTCCGTTATTGGAGTCAGAAATGTACTGTTGGGGGGTGTGTGGGGGACTGGGCCACAGGAGCCTGGAATGGATGCCCTGGATTCCTCAGAACAGTTGTCTCCATGACTTTGCATTGTCACATGTCTTCTAGGCGACATAAAAATAGAAAAGAGGATGTTCTTTCTGGAAAATAAGCGGCGACATTGTAGGTCATACGACCGGCGTGCCCTTCTCCCGGCTGTGCAGCAAGAGCAGGAGTTCTATGAGCAGAAAATCAAAGAAATGGCAGAGGTAGGAGGATGGGTTTGGGGTGTGTTTCTGGCATTCTGGGTTGCTCTTAGGGCTTAATATAAAACTATCTTTTAAGATTTACATTTTCTTTGAAGCAGTTGGTTTGAATAAACTAATAAACTATAAAGCCTTTAAAAAAACAAAACTGGGTTTTGTAAGGATATTGACCAAAGTTCACCGTTCCATAAATCAGATTTATGTTAGAAACTTTTAATTGTGGAGTTTAGTGAGCATATCTATTTCACCTCGCTCAGCCTCTCATAACAGAACTGGAGAAAGATCCGCTCTTCAGTTAAATAAACTGTCAAATGTGCAAGACAGCCTCAGTGTATATGTACTGGTGGGTCACTACATATGTTCTAGACCAGTAGCTTTCACATTTGACCCATGAACCCCTGGGCTCCCCGAGACTGAGATCAGATCTCTTACCCTGATGAGACGTTATTTGCCTGTTTCACTTTGTTGAATTTGTCCCGACTCAACAGCAGCAGTGGTGCCTCACTATAAATGAGGTCGGTGGCCGCAGGCTGTACTAGTAATCTCTCTCTTCACCACCACGCACTCACATTTTAAAAAGAAGTCTGTGTTATCTAAAAATGGCCTTTGATGAGGGGCGCCTGGGTGGCACAGCGGTTGGGCTTCTGCCTTCGGCTCAGGGCGTGATCCCGACGTGGGATTGAGCCCCATGTCGGGCTCCTCCACTGGGAGCCTGCTTCTTCCTCTCCCACTCCCCCTGCTTGTGTTCCCTCTCTCGCTGGCAGTCTCTATCTCTGCCAAATAAATAAAATCTTTTTTAATAAATAAATAAATAAATAAATAAATAAATAAATAAATAAATAAAAATGCCTTTGATGAGAGGTGCCTGGGCAGCTCAGTTGGTTAAGCGTCTGACTCCTGATTTCAGGTCAGGTCATGATCTCAGGGTCTCGAGATTGGGCCCCACATCCAGCTCTGCACTGGGCGTGGAGCCTGCTTGAATCTCTTTCCTCTCCCCCTCCCCCCAATGCATGTGCGCACATGGTATCTCTCAAAAAATAATAAAAAATAAATAATGCCTTCGGTGAAACAGTAAAATTTATTCATTTTATCAAATTTTGACCCTTGAACACGTTACCTTTTCACTGCTCTGTGTGACAAAATGGGAAGTCCGCACAAAGTGTTTCTGCTGCATCCTGACTGTGATGGTGTCCTGAGAAGCCCCTGTGCCTTTGAGTTGCAAGCTTCCAAATGAGGTACCTTCCCCCCACCAAAGAACACTATTTCTACTTGAAAAAATGCTGACGGATAAATTGATTGTCCAGGAGTAGGCATTGGGCAGATGTAATCTCAAAAATGAAGTGATTATTTATGGCCAGTGATAAAATTCTAGACTCAAGCAGAAATTAGAACTTTTGATCCATCTGTCACAGTTACTTCTCATCTGTTACATTATAGTCTCTCGGTGTAGCTTGCACTTCAATGGATTTGGAACACGTGTGATTTTAGCCTGTAAAACACTGATTTGTGAGTTATGTCGGTCTTCCAGATGTTGGCACATTCCATGCACAGTATCAGAACATTGCAGTCATTAATTTCTCATCGGAAAAGTGTTAAAATTTGTGTTGGCAGGATGGTTCTTTGTAGTCATTATCCTCATCCATATTGTTCCATGTCTGGCCAGTGGTGTCCCCTTCGGGTCATTGCCTCTGTCCTGGCCTCAGTCGTTCTTGACCGCACCCCTCCTTTCTGGCACGCAGGGTGACCCAGGTTCAGTCTCTGCTTTTCCTGACCTGAACCTGGAATCACCAACCTCTCCAGTGCGCCTTATTTTCCTTTAGTGGGAATTCATACTGAGACTGCTGTTTCAAATTTGGTTTACGGGGGTTTTTTACTTCTTTCATTTTATATTTGTACTTCCTTTTATGCTAAAAATCTTGATTCTTCATAATATTAATATAATGACTTATTTTCTTTATTCTTTGTTATATACTTAATATTTCCAAAACAGCAGTCCACATTATTACCAATAAGGCTACTGAATACAGTTTAAGATTTATTTATAATTTTCTTATCAGATTATATCAGATTAGGAATATGAAATCAAAATATTATAAAGTCATTTGGAATAAGTCTATGTGGTTATGCCATTAAGCTGATAAACCAATGAAGTTTTGATACTATAAATGATAAACAAGTTTTCAAGTTTTAAGGTATTGGTTTTTTTGTTTTAAGATTTATTTATCTGAGGGAGAGAGTACGCAAGCAGGGGGAGGGGCCAAGGGAGAGGGAGAGAGAATCTCAAACAGACTCCCTGCTGAGCCTGACCTGGGCTCAGTCCCAAGACCCTGAGATCCTCGTGGCCTGAGCCGAAATCAAGAGTTGTACGCTTAACCAACTGAGGCACCCAGGCACCCCAGGAATTGGTTTTTTGTTTTTGTCTAATTTTGTTAATTATGTAAAATATTTTTGGTTCTGAAGTCAAAACTATAAAACAAGGAACAGAAAGATCTCCTCTCTGTCCTATCCCTTGCTCCCATGTCCCTTAACTCTCTCTGTACATAACCATTGTTTTTTTGTTTTGTTTGGGTTTTGCTTTTTGTTTTTTTAATATTTTTTTTATTTGAGAGAGAACACAAATGGTGGGGAGGGACAGAGGGAGAGGGAGTAGCAGACTCCCCACTGAGCAGAGAGCCCAACACAGGGCTCGATCCCAGGGCTCGGGAATCATGACCTGAGCTGAGTGTGTACACTTAACTGACTGAGCCACCCAGGCACCCCTTGGTTTTTGGTTTTTAGTTTTTTTTTTTTTAAGTTTATTTAAGTAATCTCTACCCAATGTAGGGCTCAGATTCACAACCCCAAGATCAAGAACCACATGCTCTTCCGACAGCCAGCCAGGTGCCCTTCTAAATATAACCGTTGTCAATAGTTTGGGTTGTCTTTCCTTACTTTTTGTAAAAGTGAATATAGGGAAGTGGGGGGTGTTGGGGTTTTTTTGGCTTTGCCTATTTTTCTTACCTGAAAGGTAGCACACTTTTCTGCTCTTTGCTTTTATTTATTTTTTTTTAAAGATTTTATTTTATTTATTTATTCGACAGAGATAGAGACAGCCAGCGAGAGAGGGAACACAAGCAGGGGGAGTGGGAGAGGAAGAAGCAGGCTCATAGCGGAGGAGCCTGATGTGGGGCTGGATCCCATAACGCCGGGATCACACCCTGAGCCGAAGGCAGACGCTTAACGGCTGTGCCACCCAGGCACCCCTGCTCTTTGCTTTTAAACTTAGCAATTCATCCTGATGGTCACTCTTAAACAAACCAGAGGTTTTTCTTTCCTTTTTAAAACTGCCTAGTGTGCCATTGTCTGCAGTAGCACTGTTGATTCGGTTATTCTCCTTGATTGACATCCAAGGTTGTTTCCATTGTTTTTTGCTATTATAAATAGTGCCATGGTAAATAACCTTGAGCATACCATATTTCCTATTTCTGCCCCGGAGTGTCTTTGGGATACATTCCTAGAAGTGCAATGGATGAATCAAAGTACCTAAATACTTAGGTAACGTGTTATATACTGCCAAGTTTTGTCCATAGTGGTTGTGTTGGTTTGCATTCTCAGCAGCAGTGTGCAGGAGTGCCTGCCTGTGTCACTCTAGCCTCACCAACAAAAGATGTTCTCAAACTTGGTTTTTACCCATTCGATTGATTGTTTGCTTATGCTGTTCTTTGCTATTCAGAAGTGCTTTTATGTACTCTCTTTCCCCTTATTCCTTCTACATTTTGAGTCCAATTCAAGAAAGCTTCCCCCATATTTTCTAGTATTTGTTTGGTTTCCTTTTTTATATTTAGCTTTCTGATGCATTTTACATTTACTCTGAGGTACCTTTTTAAGGTTAGTACTAAACTGTGTAACTGAAGAGATGATTATTCGTAGTAGAGTTCTTTTATGTTTATGGAAATAAATGTTAA
This sequence comes from Ursus maritimus, assembly GCF_017311325.1. Taxonomy (NCBI): domain Eukaryota; kingdom Metazoa; phylum Chordata; class Mammalia; order Carnivora; family Ursidae; genus Ursus; species Ursus maritimus. The sequence continues at coordinate 4,370,480 of NW_024424452.1, read as the reverse complement.
ATGTCTGTGGCATCTTTACTAAAGTTGTATCTGCATGTATTGTTTTTGTTCCTCAGCATGAAGACTTTTTGCTTGCCCTGCAGATGAATGAAGAACAGTATCAGAAGGTAGTTTGAAATCTCACTAATTGATTTATTTTGGATATTTATATGACCTGTTTCCCTTATCACTTCCTGGTGGCAAATTGGTTCCCATATAACCTCCTGTTGATCTGCTGGATTTATGGTTCAGCCAAGTTACAATTGGATGCTTGAATCATGATAGGCACTCCTAACCCCGGACTAGATCAGAATTGAAGCACAGATAACGACAGAGTTGTTTCTCTTAAAAAAAAACATTTCCTGGAATCCATTGAATAGATTTATAGAGGAAAATTTAGAATTTGGGGGTCAAAAAGTTAGAAGAAAGAGATACATCTAACCTCAGGACCAGGTGGCTTTTGTCTGCTATCTGCTGTCCTCCCCTCATGGCCTTTTCTAGCACGGTGGGAATGGACTGGGGGCTGGGTCTGTCTCTGCCCGTGAGAAGAGCGGGTTTCGTGGTGCTCACAGTACTGGAGGTTGCTGCTCTAGCCGGCTTCATGGTCCCTTAAGATACAGTGTGGACGGAGACACAACCCCCTCACACTCCTGCCTTCTAACAAGAAGAGCCAAATCCAACCTCAGAAGCTTTTCGGGATAACATCCCTCATGTCACTTGTCCCTGACTCTCATAGTCATATTAGCATCTGATTATAGATGTTCTACTTCTGCTGATAACATGGAACTCATGAGATGATCGCTTTATACAAAGGATGACTCCAAAGAATAAAAACCCTTGAAAATTCTCACTTATCTTTAGTTATATATTAATATTTATACTAGCACCTCAAACTGGATGTACAGAGCAGAAGACAGCTCATTGTTGTCTTACGGCTTCTAGAGGTAGCTTTTGACCTCAGCATGTGTTTGGGCATGGGGGACTGTGAAACCCAGCCGCCCCTCTGGTGCACTGTACGGCGTCTCATGCATCTCTGACGGCCCACAGGACGGCCAGCTGATTGAGTGCCGCTGCTGCTATGGGGAGTTTCCATTCGAGGAGCTTACACAATGTGCAGATGCTCACTTGTTCTGCAAAGAATGTCTCATCAGATATGCCCAAGAGGCGGTCTTTGGATCTGGAAAGGTAAGAATCATGTAATACGTACACACACAGGAAATGTTCACAGAGTATGAGACCCCATTTATAAACAAGTGTAAATGCCTCATGAAATTGCCCTTTCTGGGGTGAGGTGAAACTTTTAGGACATGCTGCTATGTGTGTGATTCCTGGACAGCCACTGGCTGGTGTGATTGTGTTGGTTGTAAGCAGAGCAGATTTCTTGTCGGGGAATGGTGCCGTTCCTCTGTGCCCCCTGCCTACTCCAGGAGCACCGACTTCTTCACTTATTGATCCTTTTTGTAATAAAAACGAAGAGATCCTTGCAGCTGTTTGAATGATACTGCGCTCTTGGAGTTTTTTAAACAAAATTTTTAAAGATTTTATAGTTGTATTAAAATGAGTAACTATTGGGATGCCTGGCTGGTTCAGTTAGAAGAGCATGTGACTCTTTGATTTGGGGGTCATGAGTTCGAGCCCCACGTTGGGTGTAGAGGTTACTTAAAAATAAATAAGCAAACTTAAAAAAAAGACAAAGAGCTAGAAGCCTTTAAAAAAAATGAATAACTGCCCGAGGTCATATTTCTCTGTCCAAAGTTAGTGTCTGTTGATACAAGCATAACATAGTATGAAAAGGAGTTTTGTTTTGTTTTGTTTTGTTTTGTCTTAAGGAGCACTTAAAAACCAGAATTACTTTTTGTAAATGCCTGACCAATAATCAAATCATTCAGCATCAGTTATTCTAAAATCAGATGCAGTTTAGTCAAGAACGCAGTAACCATTATGAGCAGAATGGTATGGTTGGCAGAATAATGGTCCCCCAGAGAGGTCCCCGTCCTCGTCCCAGAACCTGTGGATATGTTACCTTACATGGGAGAGGGGGATTAAGGTTGCTAATCGGGTGGCCTTGAAATGGAGAGTATCCTGGATTATCCAGGTGGGCCAGTGTAATCACAAGGTTCCTTAAAAATGGATGAGAGAAGCAGAAGAGGAGGTCAGACTGATGTGCTTGCGGACTCCATGTGCTGCTGATGGCTTTGAAGATGACATCCAGGGCCCACTGGAGCAACTGTCCGAGAGGCTGTCTTCCTTTCTCTTGGAAGAGTTTTAGTCCCTTGACTCCATCTGAAGGGGGTAGGATCCAGACAGAGGGTTTTCAAACAACCCCCTTGGTTTTAGGATGTATTCCTGTCAGTCCCCTCTTCTACTGCTTGCCTCCACCTTCCCTCAAGTCTAGACCTCCAACATTTTCAGGGTCTCTAGAGGAAATCAACTCACTCCTCACAAATACCTTCTTTTCAGACACTGCACCATGACCTTCCCTGTTGTTCTCTACCTTACTGTGATTCAAACTGATAGAGGCCCTCTGGTGCTATATCAAAGATGGACTTTGTGGGGTTTTATCATGCTTTCCTTGTTTTGGGCGTGGTCTCTTAACCACTGTTTATCTGCTTCCTGTTGAGGGATGCATTGAACCACTGAGGCTTTTGTTTTTCTAAAAATTTGGTTGAATTTTCTTTCTTTGTTTCCTTTTTTTTAATTTGATTGATTGATTTTATTTTGTTTATCTTTTGCCTCCTGACCTTATAATTCCAGTCAGAACTCAGCTGCATGGAAGGCAGTTGCACGTGTTCATTCCCAACCAGTGAGCTGGAGAAGGTACTTCCCCAAACCATCCTGTATAAATACTATGAGCGGAAAGCTGAAGAAGAAGTTGCCGCAGCTTACGCAGATGAGCTTGTCAGGTGAGTTCTCAGAGAGTGTCCTCTGTCACCTCATTCCCCATTATGAAGACTGCTTGAACACTTTCATCAGATGATGAAAATCTATAACAAAGCTAGATATTCCAGGTCTTCTGGCATTTTTTTCTGAGCAATTAGGGAATAATTTTATTAATGGGAAAATCCACATTTCACATTTTTACTCATATTCCTTGGTACCTCTTAATCAGTTGGCTTATAGGTACAATCATTACGCATTGGGTTGGAGGATGGAGGAAAGGTGACATGTGCAAGGAGTTCTCACAAAGGTGGGGTCTATGTTTATTGAGTGGTTTGCACTGAGGCAGGACCCAGAATGGCACCTGCATCTCCTGGTAAGAGCCAGCACAAAGGAGAGCCTCAGTCCGTGTTTTAATTAAAAATAAGAGGTATGGCTGTCCAGCTTAAAAGTCCATCTTAGTATGAACATGGAACCAATTTAATATTCTGAGTAATATTCCTTGTGCTGTTTTGATTGTAGGTGCCCCTCTTGCAGCTTTCCTGCTCTGTTGGACAGTGATGTGAAGAGGTTCAGTTGTCCCAATCCTCGCTGCCGAAAGGTAGGGAAGTAAATTTTTTTCCAGATTAATTTGAATTTTGGTGTTACAGACTACACTAATGGCCAGATATCTGCTGGTTATCTGCGTGCTAAACTGTGAGAAGGATTTGTGTGCTCTCCTTTTCATGAAAGCAAATGAAGATCAGTACTTGGTGAATCGTGGTTGACATGGTTGCAGAGATGGGGGCCACCTGTGGAATTCCAGTCACAAAGCTCTAGATTCCTGTCATGGGCCGCCTTCCCATGAGGGCAGATGTCATAATGTAAAATATGAAGGGGTAAAGGCCTGGGCATCATGGTAGCAGCATTTCTGTCACATCTGTCACACAGTTATTATTCACTAACTGTTCTTGTAAGAACTGATTGTGTTGGGTGCCAAAGCCATCCAGTCACCTCGCTGCTAAAAATCATCTTTTTAACTAGACTCCCCTGTGAGCTAAGACTGTCTTAAAATGTGTCCGCTATTTACAAGCCACTTAGAATTTTTAAGTGCCTGGCATCAACCTAGACAAGTATGTTTTAAGCCATTGTTCTAAAATAGCATGACCAGGGCTCCTGGGTGGCTCAGTTGGTTAAGCGTCTGCCTTCGATTCAAGTCATGATCTCAGGGTCCTGGGATCAAGCCCTGCATCAGGCTCCCTGCTCAGCAGGGAGACTGCTTCTCTCTCCCTCAACCCCCCCACCTGCCTGTGCTCACTTCCCTCTCTCTTTTTCTCTCTCTCAAATAAATAAAATCTTCAAAAAGAAATTAGGAATTAAAAAAAGGAAATAGCATGACCACAGTTGAACATTATAAAATCTGTGCCTTATTGTGGGAATGAAGAAATGAAAAGTAGTCATTGAGAAAGGAGGAAAACACTCAACTAATGGACTAAATTTTATTCCTTTTGTTTTCAGCATTCACATTTCTTTGTAAAATCTCGGTGTATTCTTAGAACTTATGTGTCCATTTAATAATTTGTCCCCACCCTCAGACTGTTGCTATAACAGTTGTCCCAACAGTCTGACTCATGGAACTAAGTGGAGCCCCTGACTGCCCTGTGTGCTCCCCATGCTCCCAGCACTGGAATGCCTGGGGAGGCAGTAGCCAATGGAAGGAGCAGTAGGGGTGGGAAAAAAGCGAAGCTATTGGAATGTTGTAGGTCTGAAGATCAATAGCATCCTGAAGGCTCACAAGTTTGGTAGGGCCAGGTTATGCAGGTCTTGAACACCAGTCTAAGGTGGCAGAGGGGGGAACAACAAGGGGACTGAGATAACAGGGAGATCTCTTTGGCTGTTGTAGTCCAGATCAGAGGTGCACATCACTGCCACCTCCTGTGGAATCTCCATGAATTGCTAAGATGGAGCTGGGAACTACCATCTCCTCCGAGAATTCCAAATTAGACTCTACTGATAAAAGTGCTCACAGACTATTTGGAAGGCCAAAGAGAAAGTGAGGCCATTATTCTCCAAAGACAGTTACAGGTGGTCAGAAGGGCACACATGAGTCTGAACAGTGTCCTGTGTGTGTCTTCAGAACATCAACCTGGGATGTCAGTGAAAGTGTCCCAGTGACTTTTAAGATCTGAAGCAGAAACATCAAATATTTGGCTTTCTCTCTGTGAAAGAGATATACATACTTTGTTGAACTTGGGGGTGACCACGTAGCTTCTTTTGGTCAATGAAATGTCAGTGTGGATAAGGTCAGTCGCTTACAGAAGAAGTGGTAAAAACATGATTTGGGGTGATATCAACAAGTAGGCAGCCCCAGACCCTCCTTCCCCAGCCCCCTACAGAAACACTGATCAATAGTACACAGACCAGTTCCCTTCGGGAGAAGTTTAGAAACCCGTTAAGAGGCTCCTGCATTCTGGACAGTGCAAAGCCAGCTACATTGAAGCCTGTAGGAAGATTCATGGAACTCACTTCCCAGGGACCCTCCCATCTGCATGTGCAGAAAACCCCTAAATCCTAGCTCCCCCCCACCCCACCCCGGGAGAGGGAAAGGGAAGACTTGAACATAATCTAGCATTCAGACTTCTTGAGCAGCTACCCAAAGGACTGGCTTTGGTCTTTCCTGACTCTAAGCACTGACAGGAAGGGGCACCAGGTTGGAGATTGCTGAGAACAAAGACAACGTTCTGTTTATTTACTTATTTTTATTTAAATAAGCTCTATGCCCAACATGGGACTTGAACTCATGAGTCATATATTCAACCAACTGAGCCACCACGTGCCCCCAAAGGCAACATTTTAAGCTAACATATACTTGCCCACCATTGCCCTTCCCCTCAGTTTAGTGTGCAAAGAACTGGAGAAAACCCCCAACTCCTGGCTTCTTCCCTGGGCGGGAAAGAGTTGAAGTATGTGTCCGGTATTCTGGCTTTTGGGAGTACTGCCTAAAGGGCTAGTTATTGTCTCACCTGACTCAGTGCACTGACAGGACCCTGCGTACTCTAGATGCCTGGATCCCTCTGAGAGCTGGGAGGCTTGCTGCTGCCCCAAAGGACCCACAGTTCAGACAAAGGCAGCGTTGATACGGCTTGGCAGCTTCTCCCTTGGGGAGAGGAAGAGTGGAGCATGCACTTAGTGTTCTAGCGTCTTGGGGGAGGAGGTTTTTGAAGGTTTTCTCTCTTGCCCACCTCAGCACTGGTGAGACCCAGCGTGCTCTAGATGCCTGAGGGCTGCTGAGAACAAAAAGGATTTGGACTGCTTACAGCAGCTCCAGAGAACCTGCAGTACTATAGACAGACACCAGAGGGAGAAAGAGATTATACGCTCCTGAAAAAAGAAACTAGCAAAACTTCTCTAGCTAGGAATTTACACATGTTAAGTCCAGAGAAGACGCTTCCAAAGTAAAGGCTCCTGGAGTCTCTAGCTAGGCTGACTGGTAAAGGTGTTTCCCTGTACAAAGCCAGTGTGTATAGACGGGGAGAGGTGACTATTTCTTCAAACGTATAGATCCTGCCACAAAGCAACAAGGCACAGGAAGAAATCTGGTACAACCAAAGGAACAAAGTAGATCTCCAGAAAGGACACTAAAGAAAAGGAGGTATGTGAATTACCTGACAATTCAAAATAATCATCATAAAGATGCTCAACAAGCTCAGGAAAATGATACGTGAACAAAATGAGAATATCAGCAGAGAGAAAATATGGAGAAATTGGAGCTGAAGAATACAATAACTGATGGAAAATTTCACTAGAGGGATTCAACATCAGATTTGACCAAGCAGAAGAAAGAATCAGTGAACTCAAAGACAGGTCATTTGAAATTACCTAGTCAGAAGAACAGAAAGGAAAAAAAAGAATGAAGAATAAGGAAAGCTTGAGGCACCAATGGGAGGGACACCATCAAGTGAGCCAGTGTATGTGCTATAAGAGTTTCAGGAGGAGAGGAGAGAAAGAAAAAGCTTATTTGAGAAAATAATGGCCAAAAACTTCTAAAACCTGGGAAAGGAAAATGGATATCCGGATTCAAGAAGCCAGATAGGCCCCAATTTAAATGAACCAACCCAATATCAGGGAGAGTTAATATTGTTAAAATGTCATACCTACCCAGTGCCACTTAGAGATTTAATCACAATCCCTATGAAAATCCCAACTGCTTTTTTTGAAGAAACAGAACAATCCTAAAACCCATATAGAACTGCGAAGAATCCCAAATAGCCAAAACAGTCTTGAGAAAGAACAACAAAGCTGGAGGCCTCATACTTCCTGGCTTCAAAGTATATTACAGAGTTACAGTAATCGAAACAGGATGGTACTGGCATGAAGACAGACCTACAGACCAGTGGAAGCGAACAGAGAACCCAGAAGGAAGCCCACACCTATGCGGTCATGGGCACCAAGGTTACACCATGGGAGAAAGGTCATTCTGCTTCACAAATGGTGCCAGAGAAACTGGCTGCCTGCCTGCAAACAAATGAAATTGGACATCATACACCACAAAGATCAACTCAAAGTGGATTAAAAACTGAAACATGCAATCTAAAATTCCTAGAAGAAAACACAGGAAGCTTCCTGACATTGGTCTTTGCAGTGATTTTGTGGATCTAACACTAAAAGCACAGACAACAAAAACAGAAATAGACAAATAGGACTGCATCAGACTGGAATATCCTTTGCACAGCAAAGGAAACCATCAACAGTGAAAAGGTAGCTTATGGAATGGGAGAAAGTATTTGCAAATTATTTCTCTGATAAAGTGTTAATATCTGTAATACACAGGAATTCCTATAACTCAGTAACAACCAATCAGAAATAAGCCAATTTAAAAATGGGCAAAGGACTAGAATAGGCATTTCTAAAAAAGAAGACCTAGAGATAGCCAACAGGTATATGAACAGGTGCTCAGCATCACTCATCATCAGGGAAATGCAAATCAAAACCACAGTGAGGTCATTTCACATCTACTAGGATGCTCACTAACACAAAAACGGGAAAAAAAATAGTAAGTGTTGATAAGGATGTGAAGAAATTGAAACGATTGTGTGTTGTTGGTGGGAATGTAAAATGGTACATCCCCTATGGAAACTAGTGTGGTATGTCCTCAAAAAATTAAAAATAGGGGTGCTTGGCCAGCTCAGTCAGTGGAGCGTGTGACTCTTGATCTCAGGGTTGTAAGTTCCAACCCCACATTAGGTGTAGAGATCACTTAAAAACATCTTGGGGCGCCTGGGTGGTTTAGTTGGTTGAGCATCCGACTCTTGATCTCAGCTCAGGTCTTGATCTCAGGGTTGTGAGTTCAAGCCCCACACTGGGCTCCACACTGGGGGTGGGGGTGGGGGTGGGAGAGGTAAATAAATAAAATCCTTTTTAAACATTAAAAAGTAAAACTACCATACAATCTAGTAATCCTTTCTGAGTATTTGTCAATTGAAAACAGGATCTTGAAGAGCTATTTGTACTCATTCATTGCATTATTGTTCACAGTAGCCAAGATATAAAAGCAACCTAAATGTGTATCCATGGATGAATGGCTAAAGGAAATGTCTGTCCACACAATGGAGCATTAGTCAGGATTTTAAAAGAAAGACATCCCGTCATGCTACAACATGGGTGAACTTGAAAACATTATGCTAGCGAGATAAGCCTATCACAGAAAGACAAACACCGTGTGATTCCACTTACTGCACTTACAGAGAAGCAGGAAATAGAATGGTGGTTGCCAGGGGTTAGGGGAGGCGGAAACAGGGAGCTGCCATACAATGGGTGTGAAATTTCTGTCACCCAAGAAGCAAAAGTTCTCAAGATCTGCTGTATAACAGTGCATAGCTAGTTAGCAGTAGAGTACCATACACTGTAAGATTTGTTCATAGGGTAGATTTCATGTAATGTGTTTTTTTTAACACAACAAAAAAGAGCTAGTGATTTATTGTCTCTTTTCCTTCTGCCAAGGTGGACATGTAGAAATAAGTCTCTATTTTGAGCTACTGAAGTTTAAGTTTGTTCCAACAGCATAACCTAGCATGTCCTGACTGATAAAATCATGAGAACCAAACGGATGATGAGGGTGGAGAAAAGGAACAGATTTGAAAGATAATGGGGAGGGGCGCCTGGGTAGCTCAGTCGTTAAGCGTCTACCTTCGGCTGGGGGTATGATTCCCGGGGTCTTGGGATCGAGCCCCACATCAGGCTCCTCCACTGGAAGCCTGCTTCTTCCTCTCCCACTCCCCCTGCTTGTGTGCCCTCTCTCGCTGCCTGTCTCTCTGTCAAATAAATAATTAAAATCTTAAAAAAAAAAAAAAAAGGTAATGGGGAGATAGGATTAGAAGGAGATATTCTGACTGTAAGGGTGGGGAGAAGTCCAGATGACTGACTTCTCTGGCTTGGGCCACTAAGTGGGTGATGATGCTATTCACATACAATTGCAAATAGAATAGAAAAAGAGAGGCGCCTGGGTGGCTCAGTTAGTTAAGCGTCCAACACTTGATTTCGGCTCAGGTTGTGATCTCGAGGTCATGAGATTCCGTCCCATGTTGGGTTCTACACTGGGCATGGAGCCTGCTTAGGATTCTCTCCCTCTCCCTCTGCCTCTTCCTTCCTCTCTCTTAAAGAATAGAAAGGGATTGCAGGAGAGAAGAAGGTCAGTTGATTCTGTTTTAGACATGTAGAGTTTTGAGGATGGAGGTGTCCAGTATGTGTATGTTTTGCTAATGCCTGCCACATAGTAGGTGCTCAGTAATTACTTAGAAAGTGACTAGGGTTGGGAACATGAGGCGAGGTCTAGGCTATAGGAAAATTTTGTAGTCAAGAGTAAGAAGCATTGAAAGAAGGGAGCCCTGGGGACAGGGAATGCAGCTGGGAGCACAGACAGCGTGCAGCAGGGCATCTAAGAAGTAGGTCACAGGAGTTAGTGCTGATAGCATTTTGATTTAGAATCTCATCAAATTCATAGATGAGTTTGGGGAAATTATTATCATTAAAGTGAGTCCTGATAAGTTCAAAGTATGTATGTCCATTTATTCAGATCTTTTTATGTCCCTCAGTAACGTTTTCCAGTAAAGAGAATGCATCATAAGGCATTTTCAGTAACAGTGCTTCAGAACTTGACCCTCCCTGCAGATGAGAGCATCCACGTTCTGGACACTTTCCACCATCAGGGTAAGGTCTGCAGCGTTTGGCCCACCGTGGAAAATAAAGTGAAAACTGTCTCTTGGGAACCTGATTCAGGTCCAGCAGGTTGGGAAGTTCTCGCCCTGTCCTTCAGAGGGCGGGGAGAGCTAACTTAAGAGTTAGGTGTGAGCTGGTCCCTCCTTATGGAGGCGCTATGGAGAGTCACCACTAGGTGGCACTGATACTCCATGAGGAACGGTTTTCCTGTTAAGCATTTCAGAAGTATGTCAGTCAGCAAGACAGTGTCTCATAAACACAATTCTTTTAGGCTTAGTACGAAAGCAAACCACCACGTGCATTCAGAATTTAATATCAGAGATGTCAGTGTTTTTAGAACCTGGGTTTTTGCCTTTTTCATTTAAACGAATTCTCCTCTGACATCGTTTCTTTTCAGCTAGATGGCTAAACCAACCGTTAATCCTTGAGGATTGCTAATGTTTGAGAAATGAGCCACAAACTGACTTTTGGCCTGTGTGAGACTAAGGGCATCTGTTTCCTCATTGCAGTGTCTTTGCCAGTAATCTAAACTCCGGTTAGATTTCCAGGAACTTGCCACTCTGAGATGAGGCATTTATATTAATGCATTATCTAGAGGCGGGCTTGAATGCCTGGAATCATTCTTCTAAAATCCCTGAAGAGAATAAGATACTGTATCTTTGATGAAATGGGGAGAGAGTCTTTGTTTCATTGATATGATGGAATGCTTTTGTCAAGGCCCTCAGCGCCCTCTGTGTTTGCAGATAAAGAATTCATCAGTTTGTTTTCAGCATGGTGCTTTTAGGAATGAATCGGATGTGTTTGGTATGGGACTGTGGAGTGTTAGATAAAAGGAGATTTGAAAGCGATGCTTCTGGAATATTTATTCTGAGGGTCAGAATTTCCCTGTTGAGTCTTTCTCTACTTTTCCAGAATCATAGCTTTTCTTAATAAATTCAGAGGTTTGTACGTAGAGCTTTACAGAAAGGTAGCCAGAACTACAAGGTGGAGGTTTAAGGCTATTCATGAAGTAGGTGCTAAGGGAGGGAGACCCATCAGGTGGTGAGACTTCAGTCCCAAGAACTGTGAAGGACACCTGGCTTGGTGTTCCTTAGTGAAACCAAGAGGGTGAGTGTGGCTGTACAACCACACGTCTTTTCCCAGTGTCATTTGGACTTGTTTTCCTGTGCCTTTCTCACCCTTCTTTCCTGTGTTTCTCATTTCTCTTCTCTACTCCTATTTTTCTACCGTTTCCAGGCCCCATCCTATCCTTTGTAGCATTCAATGTTATTGACTCTACAGCAGTGAAATATAACCAAAATTCACATCTGCAATGAACCAGTTTGTTGCTAAAAAACAGGCATCTGCAGCAGCCTACCGTAGCCGGAAGGCTGCGTGAAGAGAATGTGAATGAGCCTGGACCAGCTGTCAGTGCCAGGGCGGCTCCAGCTGTGACAGCGGACGCTTGGCACTTATTAGCAGCACTCTAATTTGAGGCCCAGCCAGTCAGCTGACTCCTGTGCTGAACACAGGCGTTTACATTTATCTAGATATGAATGAGGCTTGATCCTCTTGTTCCCACTTTATTCAGGGAGGATCTTTATTCAGGAAGTTATGTTGACAAGAACCGAATGTTTGGGTAACAAAAGGATTTTTTAAGTCCCAGAATGAGCGCTCATTCACTGGGTGGAAGTCCATGCTTCATAATGTAAGTCCACAAAAGAAGTGGGGTGGGGTGGGAATTCCCTCCGGGCGATTTGGCCTGCCCCGGCTCACAAGGTGAGTCACTTCCTTCAGAACTGGAGGGTTCTGGAGGGTTCTGGCAGAATAGCTTAAGACTGCAGTCTGCATAGTATGCAGGCATGTTGGGTAGGTGCCTCTCAGGGCTCTCAGCTCCCAGCGTGCCCCCCAACCACCCTAAAAAGTGGCCTCTGATGTGTGGAGTGGAGTGACAGTATTTACCCAATGGTGAAAACCCGGAGGGAGGCCTCCCCACCTCAGACACAGTCAGAGTAGATCCCAAGCAACATCCCTCTGAGCCGCCCTCGTCTGGCAGTGTGGCCATGAGGTTTCAGGATCTAACTCTATTTTTAACTTAGTATTTTTGTCATTTTCCAGTTTTTAAAATTCTTCATAGCAAACAGCACAGTGAATGTGTTCATCATAGGCTTCTTGAGCCTTGGAAGATTTTGGTTGATAACTACACTTCGTTACTTAACATCTTCACATGTCTAACACTACGATTAGAGAACCTGGTTCTTTCTCTGTGTGTGTGTATATATATGTGTGTGTTCTCAAGAATAAAAACAACAAAAGCCAAATATTGCTTACCCCTCTTCCTATTCTGTCTTCCCAATAAAGCCACATAAATACCATATCTGCTGTTGTTTGCAGCACTTATTTAAATGGAAGTAGATACCCACCCAAGGGGAGGAAAAGTAAAATACATACATGGGGGGGCTCTTGGCAGGCTCAGTTAGTAGAGCTTACAACTCTTGATCTTGGGGTCGTAAGTTCAAGCCCCATGTCGGGTGTAGAGATTTCTCAAAAATACAAAATCTTTGAAAGTACATATACACAGGACTCCTGGGTGGCTCAGTTGGTTAGGTGTCTGCCTTCGGTTCAGGTCATGATCCCTGGGATCATGTCCTGCGTCAGGCTCCCTGCTCCACTTCTTCCTCTGCCTCTCCTCCCACTCATTCTCTCGATCCCTCTCTCTCACAAATAAATAAGTAAAATCTTTAAATATATATATACACACACGTATGTATACATAAGTATACATGTACAGGTTAAATGAAAAAGCTAATATGAATAAAACAGTTATTTTTGTTTCCCCTTAGTCCTACAGGAGTAGTTTTTATTCCTATATTTCATCTTCTCTGTCCCCCAATACTGGGCACTGAGTAGTGAAAACAACTGCCTCTCTTTCCTGGCCTGCCTTCGAGGAGGCTGAGAGGATGGTGAGCAGGCACGGGCCTTGCTGCGGGGCGGCCTCCAGCCGGCCGGTGCAGCCCTCACACTTCTCCCCTGGAAACTCAGGTCGGCGCTGCCTCTCCAGCCGGCAAAGGAGTGCATTTCAGAGCCCAGGCTGTCCAGACAGGCTGAGCTGTTGGTGTGGACTTGGGTATTCGCCGTATTTCCTTGATTCCTTGTCCCCCAGAGAACATTCCGGTGCTTCTTTTCTCACCCAGGGAAGCTGCTCTAGATGGTTAAAATGTTGCCACCTTCCAGGAGACAAATCACAGAACTTCCTGTTCAGAATGAAGAGGCTTTTGTGTTCCTCCCCGTCAGCAGTGCTTGGAACGGCCATTTGTGCTGGGCTTTATTAGTGAGTTCTGAGTTTTGCGGGTTCTTTCAAAGATTGCTGTGTAAGAAGCATTTGCTGACATGCTGCGCTGGACCCAGCACTGAGCTGGGCGCCGTGAAGCTGCAGAGAGCAAGGTGCCTGCGGCCAGTGCCTGCGCGGCAGCTCAGAAGACAGTCTGGCGTCACGGTGAAGACAAGGGATTTTGATGTTAAACCGGCTCATGCTTTCCTTCCAGCTCTTCCACTTCTTGGCTTTGTGATGTAGGGTAAATACATCTCCTCCTTGAGCCACAGTTTTGAAACCTATAAAATGAAAACAGTTGCACCTACCTCACAGATCTCTGGTGAAAAGTCAGTGGCGTGTCACTTGTGTCTCATAAAGTGGGGGCGGAGGAGGGAACAGTCTAATGTAGGGGAAGCGCTTGCCGTGCCAGGCACGTCTCAGGTCAGGAAAAAGTAGCTGCCACACAGGGAAGGCAGAGACCGATGCCAGCAGCGCGTGCAGGTGAGGCATTCCTGGAAAGGGGGACCTTCTCCCAGATTTCTAAAATCTCCCACAAGAGTGTAGAATTCCCCTGAGGTGGGCGGATGTAAAGTCCCATCAGGGACCAAAACATGACTCCTCACATACCTTAGCTTTTCAGATCATGTACTTAGAAAACTCTTTTCTTAACTAGTCTGCCACAATGGAAAGGGGATAGATTTTTTATTTTTTATTTTTATTTTTATTTTTTTTAAGATTTTATTTATTTATTTGACAGAGATAGAGACAGCCAGCGAGAGAGGGAACACAAGCAGGGGGAGCGAGAGAGGGAACACAAGGAGGGGGAGCGGGAGAGGAAGAAGCAGGCTCATAGCGGAGGAGCCTGATGCGGGGCTCGATCCCATAACGCCGGGATCACGCCCTGAGCTGAAGGCAGACGCTTAACCGCTGTGCCACCCAGGCGCCCCGGGGATAGATTTTTTAAGCTAAATTTTGTGCTGATACGTTCTGTAAGAAATGACTGCTGTCACTTTAGCCCACATTTTTCAAGTTCAGAGAAGGACCCATGCTGCCCTGGGGAGAGCTGTGTCCTAATGAAGGCTACCTGTGGGTCTGCCCTGCGAGTCTCAGTTGCTTGGTCCGCAGCACTGCTGTGTCCCTTCTTTTGGATTTCTCATTGGTGTTTTTTTTTTTTTTTTATCCCTTTCTCAAGGATTGGCATCTCAGGGAATAATATTTCAAGAGATGAGTATAGGAAGGACCTAGAAAAACGATAATACATTTTGCTAGAGAACTCAGTATTAGTTACAAAGTGAAGATAAAAATCCATGGTTTGTCTCCGTGACTCATGGGTTACGTTTTTTCTCTTCTTGGGAAGGTGCTGGTCTTTGAGTCTTGACCACCCCACCCACCCCCAGTGCAGCAGGCAGCCCTGGAGGCCGGGGCTGCTCAACTTTGACTGTCCTTCTGGTGAAAGGACATACCTCCTTGTCTCTCTTTTGTCTTTTGGGTTTCTACTAAGATACGTTGTCTATGGTATGTAAAGAGCCTGTGAATTTTTAACAGACTTGCATGGGCACGTTATTAAAACTGAAACTCTGACCCTGTCGCATGGTTTTTGTGGCCACGGTGAGCCATTGCTTATCAGACTCACCACAGCCTAGCCCTGTTCACAAACCATAAGGGGATCATAAGCTTTGAGTGCCTGTCCTTCTGGAAACCACACATTATTTGTTTAGTGCCTTCGTATGTTTTGTTAAAATAACTTAATGGTTTTTTTGTGTGTGCCTGGCCTCATTAAAGGAGAGATGCATTTTGATCCAAAGTCTTTAGAAATGTCACGTTAAAAACCCCTCAAGAATTGACATCTACAAAATATCTTTTTGTAGTCATTTGCCTTCTTTTTGTCTGTTCACTAATTGTGTGACCAGGTGTCAGCAGTTTAATTTAATTCGTTTTACTGGTTCTCATTGCAATGTCCTTGGAGGAGTGTGTGCGTGCATCACACGTGCATGTGTGTGCATCATGTGTGCGTGTGGTATGCACATATGCACGTGTGTGTTGGAGCGCAGAGCCTTCGTGTCCCCTCTGCGTTCTCAGCACAGAGCACTGCAGGGCTTCCACCCTTGCAGGTAGACGAGAAATTGTTGCTATGGTAATAACACAGGCATGAAAACACCCCATCTCCCTGTGGGTGTCTGTGTCAGGGAGGAGGAATGTGGGCAAGGGAAACAGGAGCAAAGAGGAATGCTTAAAGCACAGAGCGGAGCCGTCGCAGGGTAGAATTTCTGGTGCGTACTGTTGGATTCAAGGTCATTTTCCTATTGCTGTGTAGTGCGTGAGCAATGTAAATGGCGTTTTACCATCAGTGTCCTCCCTGACTTTGAAACAAGCATACAGAGAATGAGGAGGGCCTCTTTCACCTCTCCAGTCCCCAGAGGCTGCATGGCCCTCTCCCAGACCACGATTAGAAATGCATGTCTGTATCTGTGGGCCAGTTTACCGTTCTAAGTGGGATTAACTGCCCAGACCCAAAACCCATTGCCCTTCGTCTCCACGGTAACAGGCTAAGGAGCCAGTCCTGCCATCTCTTGAAACGGAATGGCAACTGTGTGCTCTGTATCTGCACCACATACCAATGCTCCTTGAGGAAACGGGCTCAGAATGACCTTGATGACTAGGATCAGTGCTGACAAACTGTAAATCCAGTCCTGCTGAGGTCAGGGTAAGAAGCATGGCCACAGTTCTGGTGCCATTCTATCAGAAAGTCAGAGTAAAAGCTGTCAGAGTCCTGTGAGGTGGGGGTTTAGTACCTTAAATAGGGAGGTGTTGAGGGGCCTGTCTGTGGAGCTCTTACCAGTAGCCTCTTTTAGGGACTTTCTGCTCCTTGTCTGCTCAGTCACAGCTAGCAGGGGACATCAGGAGTCAAATCCAGGACTACCTTACTTGGTGTTAATGTGGTTTTAAGTGTGATTTGGGTAGGGTTGGCTGATTTGAAGAGTCCTTATGTTTTGGAGATACAAACTGAAATGCTTACCAATGAAATGATACATCATCTGGGATTTGCTTTAAAATTACACTGGGCAAAAGAGGATGGGAGAGTAAGAGGGTATACAAAAAGCTGATTGGCCCTGAGTTGATAATTATGAAACCTGAGGGTTGGGTATGTGGGGACCCATCACTCATGTTTATTGCTTACCTTTTTATATATTTAATTTTTTTCTTAGGAAAAAGTTTATTTTTAAAACACCATCTGAAAAAAACCTAGTTTCACTTAACTTTTCTATATCTGTGTTCTTACCTACTTTATTGTTTGAAGGCATCTCAGTTTTGGGAACTGCAAAGACCCGTACTCAGATGTCCAGTTTTGTGGCATGGTCACCTTTTTAAGAGATGAGGGAAATTTGTTGCATAATAGGGAAATGTCAGGAGCTCTTTGTGGGAAGATGAAAGTGTGGGTCATCTTGGAGGGGGGAAGGCTTCGTGTGTGTGTGTGTGTGTGTGTGTGTGTGTGTGTGTGTGTGGTTTCTCTATTTGTATAAGATTCTTTTGTAGGAGTGGTCGTGACTTGGTGTTTTCCAGCTTCCCTGAGAAAAAGGACTGCAGCTACCCAGAAGGGATCCAAGATAGATCACTAAACTATACTGTAACCAGTGAAACAGGTTTTGGGAACCTGGGGCCCTGTGCCGAAGCCCTGCTGGGGGCTTTTGGACAGCTATGGATAGTCTCCTTTCTCTGGAATGACTTCCAACATATGGTGCAGCTTCAAGGCCAGAGAAGAGACCAGATGACCTTTCGAGTGTCTGTCCAATCCAGAGTCCCTGGTTTTCAGTACTGAGGGTTTTCAAACTGGTATTGGTATTTGCTTTCCAAAGAGAAATAAGCTAATCTGAGTTTCTCAGATCAAATCCCTATAGCCGCATAAGCACTTTTCAGTTTTATTTTCCATCAGAAATTCATATGAGAAAAGCGTTTTAAGTTCCCTGTACCTGAGAAGCTGATTTGAGATTCTAGCCCAAAGAGAATGATGTAGACACAATTTTTTCTTCTCTTGTCTTTGACTACAGTTTGTCCTTTCCCCTTCCTCTCCCCTCTTCAGTGAGAATTTCCTGCTCCAAACATCTCCAGTTGCTACAATCCTCTTAGCTTCCAGATCCTCTCACCTCCCATAAAAGTCTCCTCTTTTCTCCCAAGGCCGGTACCCACTCTGACCTCCCCTTAGCTCTCCCAGAATGGACCTTCTCTCCAGGCAGACCCCATCCCCTGAGCCCTCTGTCACCATGGCCCTGTGTGCTGTGCAGTGCTTCCTTCTCCCCTGCCTTCTTCTTTGGACTCATTCCTTCCTAAAACTTTTGCCTTGCTGTCTTAGCTGCTCCCTCAGAATAGGCTTGTGCCAACACAGGCTGGTTGACTTTGATTGAAATTTGGTCATTAATTTAGCAGATTTTTATTGAGTATTGCTATGCCTGAAGAAATACAAAATAGGCAGTGACAGCCCTACCCTGAGAGGTCAAGGGAGGCCACCTCCCTATGCAGATGGCTAAATAGTGAGATGGTGATGGGAGCTGCTGGAGGGAGCCAGAGGTGAGAGGGGATAGTCACTGTGATTGGGCACAGTCTGGAAACACTTTGTGAAGGAGCTGGATCTTGGCCTGACAGAGTCCTAACGGGACCTGATGGGTGCCGGTAGATCCGTATTCCTGGCCAGGGAGTGACGCAGACAGAGCTGTTGAGGGGTCAGCCAGTAGCCGTGTGTGACGGAACAGGAGGAAAGTAGACTAGAAGGATGGATGGACTTCAGTTCAAAAAGGGCTTTACAAAGCAAAGGCCTGACTCTTACTCTGGACACCCCAGGGAGCTGGTACCAAGCCTGATGTAGGGAGGGTGGATCTTGTAGAGCCACAAAAGAGGGCATGGGTGGTGGGGAGAGATTAGATACGGGGGGTAGGGGGGCTGGAACATCTGGTCATTTCTGGTGACCTAGCAACTCAAGACCTGGAGATACACAGTGTTCTTGTGGTCCTTGGTTAACAAAACTTCCAGTCCCAAAGCCCATTTGTGCAGTGCTGTGGACGTTTGCTAGCACTCTCTTAAGCTTCTCCAGAAGGCTTCGGTGGAAGTGAATTGGCCTGAAGAAACACCAGTCAGAATTCTGAGGGCTGGCTGGGGGCCGGAGGGGAGAGGTGGCTGCATTCAAGAGCAGCGGTAGAGGCAGACGGTCCAAGGTTAGCAGTAGATCCCGGGCATACGTGTGCAGGAGGCCGGCTCTCCCTGCAGCATACCCCTCTGTTGGTAGAGGGGATGCTGAGGTGGAGAGGTCCACAGTGCTGGTTAAAGGAGAACCGGACATTTCACCCCTCATTTAGTGCTTGTTACTTTGTTCCAGTTCCGTCGCCAGTGGTTTTTTTTTTTTTTAATCTTTGAATGCTTTAAATATGGAAGAAACCATGTAACCATCACAAGTTTTTCCCCACCCATTTAAAAAAGGCTTGTTTTCCAGCTGAAAGCATGTTGGATAAGCTTAATTTCTCTCACTCAGATAAGCTTAATTTCCCTAACTCCGATGTGCATACAGAGAATTGCCTAATTCTCCTTTTGCAACATGTTTTCCCAGCTGCTGGGAGGCCTGTTTTTTGGGGTTTTTTTTTTTGTTTTTTGGGGTTTTTTTTTTTTTTTTCTGTGAGCCTCCTGACAGAAATGCAAACAATTTAAGGCCCCCTGTACCAACTGCAGTTTATTACCCCAGGGACTTGGATATTGGTGTGTTTTCCCAGGAATGTATTTATCTGGAGTCGGTGGCGACTCCCCCATCCCTCTGAGGCTTTCGGGGGACAGGTATCGGGCTGGGCTGGGCTTCACCAACAGCTGCAGCCCCTCCTTTGAGCAAGGTCACCTCCCTGCCCAGCTCCAGTCCCACAGATTCGTTGGGCAAGGAAATGAAGCCGTTCCTGGGATGTGATCTGATTGGAACCGTGTTTTCTGGGGCACCTCTGCTTAGGTCTTCCAGCAGAACACAGACGGCTTTTATACCTTGTTTTGTAAAAAGTGCCTTTCCACCAAAATAAGGTTTGACACTGTTCATAAATAAACACATCCCTTTGCAGGCAAGGCGAGGAAGGAATGCATCTGGGAGCAGTTTGGCTATGGTTTGCTTTTTCCCTGCTGAATGCCTGGCGTGCACTGTCCATCCAAGGGTGGCTGAGGGGAGAACGCTCTATTCTGTTGCTGCCAAAACCACAACAAATGACAACTTTCCGTTCTGTCATCTCTCTCAGCTCCACTGCTGGGCAAGCAATTCATTTTTCTACCATAAAAGGGCAACGAAGCTTGTGTAGAGCCGTGGTGCCTTCTGCACTGCAGTGAGGAAGCAAAAGACAGCCGGGGAGAGAGCACGGCCGTGCTTTTGCGGAGCACACCTCCCGCTTAGGCCAGGCTGCAGGGTGATGGTAGCAGTCAAGAGCAGGGAGTGGGAGGCGTGCCATCTGATTGGGCAGGGTGAGGTCAGAACAGGCGTGGGTATCCTTGGCATCTCATACTCATCTAGTGGGACACATGAATGTGTGGTTCAAACCCTGTTGGGAGGAACCGCATGGAGCCTGCCCAGGTGGTTCTATTATACTGGCATCTGGTTTTCTCGGTTTATAATTGCAGGTGCTGGATTTATAAGGGGTACCTGGGAGATCATATGACCCTGACACCTTCACTGTACAGATAAAAGGAAGAGGATAAGTGCAAGGTTCATGTAGCTTGAGGAAATCCTCCAATTTCTGTCTTTCAGTTATACTTGGACTCTGAATTCCAGGATAGTTCTCTAATCTGAATATGTCCTCAGTTGTCCGTTAGTATATAGTTTGCCTCAGTTAATGGTGGGCTGTAGAGACCTGGACTAATAGAAATATAGTTCTTAATTGGTGGGATTATGTGTCAGTCAGCCAGGGCCTTCCAGAAAGTATTCTTTGTAGTGTTGTTAGCTATAAAATTCATGGACCCTTTAGGTGATTGTAAATAAATGTTGTTCAAAATCAGTATAGGAGTCTAAGAAAGCAAACATTTAGCTATTCTGACAACATTAGAGTGGCTGCAGAATTCCTGCCCCATATAGCCTGGTGAAGAAACCAGAATACCAACTCAGCACACATTGAGCAGGACCCCCATGCCATGCCGCAACATGGCCACCTGCACAGACCTCTGCCCTGGGCCTCTGCCTTCTCTTGGAGCGGCCACTGCCCTGGAGAGAGCAGGTTCTCAAACTGAGCCAGGAACTGTGCCCACATCTTTTTGCCTGGCTCCCTTGAAGGTTTTCCTATAAAGAACTAAGATTTGTCGTTTACACTTACCTTAACTCTTTTTTTTTCTTTAAGATTTTATTTATTCATTTGAGAGAGCACGTGCAAGAGCAGGGGAAGTTGTGGAGGGAGAGGGACAAGCAGACTCCCCACTGAGTGTGAAGCCCTATGCAGGGCTCTATCCCAGGACCCTGAGATGGAGTGCTTGATCCCAAGACCGTGAGATCATAACCTGAGCTGAAATCAAACGCTTAACCGACTGAGCCACCCAGGCACCCCTACACTTACCTTAACTCTTAATCGTACATCTGCTTTCATAGTGGATGCTGGACCTGAACCAAGCACATTCTTCAGGTAATAAAAACCATGTCCAAGAATCTTGCTGATCTGGAAATTTGGGAGAAAAGCAAGGGTTTTCAAGTTTAAACTTTATTACCCCAATAGTACTGGTGGTCAGAATAGATTCTCAGCTCATTGGCTCGGAATCAAAAGTTAACTCAGAAGTCATTCCTGGAAGAGAATATCACTGAGTAGAGATGGCAGAAACAAGCACAGTATGAATGATTCAATATCACATTCCTAGACCTTGTTGGAAACTGTAAGATGAGCTTAAATCTTACCATTCCAGCAAATAAAGCAATTGGGTAGGCAGTGGTAAAATGGAGCATTTACACAATTCTTTTTTAGCATGACCTGTCTAAATTCTTTTTTTCTCAATAGCAGAAAACTAAATATTTTATTAATCTATTAAAGAGCTAATTGGTATATTTTCCCCTGGTACTTCTCAAGATCTTCCCTGCCCTTGTAATAAACAGAATATCGCCCAAAAGAATTTGTCTCCACTGCCCATCTCACACAGTCTTTCCTTGTAGAAACCTTTGATTTGTTGTCAGTAGCAGCAAGAGAATTCCGTCTTAGAGAACATTTACTCTTATTAAGTGTAATTTTTGTAAGACTAATTTCTCAAGCACATAGCATTTCCTTCTTGGATGGAGCCTCTCCCTCCCCATCCATCACTGTCTACGCATGCCTGGGCGTCCTGGCCATGTGGTGACCAGCTTAGAGACATCAGCCTGCTCACTTCCTAATTTGGTCACAGTATGCTTCAGGCAGCCTTGCCAAACTTAGAAAAACACAAACACAGGGAGTAGCTTTGATATAGCAAAGGGGGATTTCCTCTTATCAAAAGACCTACAGTTCGCCTCTTGCTTCCTCTAAAAAGAGGAAGTGACACTTTGGGAGGTTATAGCTCACCCTGAAGTTCCCTCTTTAAGCCTCCTCCTCCATGCTGGCCTCTTCCCAGTTAGTTCCTGCTCTTCCTTTCTTCAGCTTTCTTAATGTTTCTCGGCATTTGCAGAGTTTAATTTTATTCTTAAGGAATTTTAAGGAGTAAGGAAATTTTCCACTTGAATGTCCATCAACGGGAAACAGGTTAAGTACGTTTTGGTGTAGCTGTACAATGGCATACACCAGGGGATGGCAGCCTTTTTCTAGAAAGGGCAAGATAGACGGTTTAGGCTTCTCCAACTACATAGTCTGTGTCGCAGCTACTCCGTCTTGCCGTTGTAGCGCACACGTGACACTAGACGGTGCATGAACAAATGAACGTGGCTGTGATCCAGTAAGATTACGTTTATAAAAACAGGCAGCAGGCCAGATTTGGCCCATGAGCTCCAGTCAGTCAGCCCCTGGCATACACAATAAGATTTAAAAGGATGACATGGATCCAGTAGTGCCAACACGGAGCTGCCCCCAAGATGTTAAGTGAAAAAAGCCAGGTGTAGAACAGTGGGTCCTTATGGTGTGTTTATATTTGGGTCTCAGGTGAGCAGAGGAGAGGTGTGCTGACATGTTGGGAAAATCCGTGTGGAAGGGCAGTTTCTTGCACTGGTCCCCGGGAGTAGCTTCAGGGGAGGCCCACGGAGGTGGGGGATGGGGCAGTTGTGCCTGTATTACTTTTTCAGTTCAAAAGATAGTGTATTCATTTTCATCAACCCAGTCAACTCCGAAGTTTTAAAGCAAAAGGATTTTGTTTTGTTGGTTTTAAGGGAACTTGAAAAGAAGGTAGAAATGTGATTTTTTTTAAATTGTGCTTATGTATTTTCAAGCCCATAGCCATTTCTCTTGGATCATTGTGAGGGCTGACTTTACCTCCCTCAAAAAGTGTGCATGGCCTCAGATTATAGGTGAGGTGGTGGGGTTTCAGGGCAAGCGGAAAGGGCTAGAACTCGGCAGCTCCGCCTTTCTTCTCACTGGCCTTTCTGCAGGAGCCCCATCTACAGCACGTGCCCAGGAGCTGCTGGACAGTACGCAGCCAGTGAGAAAACCATGGCCCCAAAGTCAGCCCCATGGGGATAAATACAGCTTTCATTAGTTACTATTCAAGACTGCTTCCAGCTGCTTCCTTTTCCCACAGAGACTATTTCTGACTCACAAGTAAGAATGGGTTCTGATTCACCTAAGCATTACGATGACCAGTTTTAAAAATGTCTGCCCTTGGTTGTGAAACTAGCAGATAAAGTTGTTACTTTCCTAGTATGTAAAACAGCTCACTTTTGGTATGAGAGGGACAAATAAAAGCTTTAGTAGCAAATCCTTCTCTGCTTAAAAGACAGTGAAGATAGGAGCAGCTCAGGAGTCACGGATGGCGGTCGGCCTTGCTGTGTGGCCCTTCCCCCACCTACCAAGCAAATACTTCTCAAATAGCTGTTCTAATCCTTTTCCATGTATAATTTGCAGGCTTGTGTGTGGTCATTCAGTTCTTCTACGGAGCTCTTTGCAGGAATGTCGGATATTGTACCTTTTGAAATCCCCCTTGGAGCCATGGTGGTGTGGGGAATTTGCAGAGCTGCGGAAGCAGTTGTAACAACGCAGTCTTGTCTTCCATGAGGGAGGGCCTGGCTGCCAAACCCAGAGCCTGTTCTGCATCACTTGTCTTGACTTTCCTTTAAAAGCATTAAGTGGGAAGGTACCAGTTCTGCTGAACAAGCAGGCATTGCCTTTTATGAGAGAAGTCATTTAAAACATCAAAAATATGTTTGAAAGATACTCGTGTACTTTTCTCTGACCTCAATTTCATACACTAGTAACTCTCCCATGCCAGAGACTTAGCACGACACACTCCCTGCCAGGTGGCCAGAGACATGTATCCACTCCAGAGGAGAGAGTGAGCTTGATTGAGGACACTAGGAAGTTGTGCTTTGCCATACCTATTGCCCTAAAGGGAAGCTGCGCATTTCAAAAAATAGGTTTAAATCTCTCTCTTTCTCTCTCCCTCTTCCTTCCCCCCCCCAAACACATATCCTCTCCTCTTCCCCTACCAACACCACCTGCACACCACCACCGCCACACCCCCGCCATTGCTCTCTCCATTACTGCTTTTAACCTTGAAACCTCTGTTGTACACTTATGCATCCATCCTTTTCCTGCTCTTGCATTATTAATGGGCCAGGAGCAATCGAGCCAGAACGCTGACATTACTAATTACTGCTTATAACCGAGAAGTAAGGAGCAGGGAGTAAAGTGGGTCACAAGACAGTGTCATAACAATAAAATACTGCTGTCGGGCAAAATTGCTTGGTGTCTGTACTCTGTCGTTCGGGGTGGAGGTGGGCTTTCACCACAAGCTGACCCGGTAGAGACCCAGCTGGTAGGAGGGGAAATGAATGCTCTTCCCAGGCTCTCGCTGTCTGTACACGGGGTTAGAGAAGGGGATTTGTTTTGTTTCTATCAGTACGTAAAAACCTCCAGAATTCTTATTCTAACCGAACAGACTTTTGAAAACAGACTCTTTGCCCTGGCGGTGTGAGCCAGAAGGAAACGCAGCAGAGTTGTGGGGAGAGTGCAGAGGGCTGGCTTCGTCCTCTCAGGGCCATGCGCTGTGCGCCCTGTGCCTCCACCAGCCCTTCACCTCCAGGTCTGAGTCTGCTCATCTGTTAAGTCCCCTCCAGCCCAACTCGGTGAGTTAGTACGCTTCCGTGCGCTGTCTATGCTGTGGGGGACCAAGCACATGCACTTACCCGTCTCACAAAATATGGGAAGAAGAGCATCGTCAGAGGAGAAAGGTCCTGAATTTAACTCAGCCCTCAGCTAGCCAAGGCCCTTCCCGCCACCTTTCCTCTGTGGAGTGAGGATAACACCAGCCCCGCTTACTTGGAAGGGTGGTTTGGTGCTGGCAGATGTATGTGGAAGACATGGGTTGACATGCCCGACGTGAGCTGTGGTGGCAGTTTCCTTGTGGTGAGGGCAGCACCTCCTCCTACGGCCTGAGCGGTGTATATTTCAGGGAGAGGAGCATTTCGCTGCACCCCGGCCACTGACAAATCTCAGGCCTTTATTGTGACCTGGGGACCTTAGCCAAAACCCATCTGGCTTCTGAGGAACACTGACTGTGTCTTCTAGAGGAACAGGAATTAGAAAGGGACTTTAAAGATGTGAGTAACATAAAATACAAACTTCCCTGCCCCTTCACATACCACTTTCTTGAACTGTGCATATCTAGATTATTTTACTCGTGTACTGTCATGGAATTACAGTCCTGAAGCTAGATTTCTTAGCGGTGAAAAAGTTGCTTATAGAAAGTACAGGAGGAAAGGAAAACTACTTTGAAATAATATTTTCTATTTGTTTAAAAGCATGAAAGATCATTTTTAGAGGACACATAGCTTAGATTTTTCTTGAAAACAGCTTCATGAAAGAGGAATTATTGATCACTTGATAGTAGAACTGAGAGGAGGTAGATTTCTGGGTGCCCTACCTCCTGGTCTTGAGATGTTTTGTCTTTCTCTTTTCTTCTTTTCCTCCCTTTTTTTTTTGTAATACTACAAATGCGGCCATAGTTGACAGAGTATTGGGGTAAGTCACAGTTCTCAAAACTGAAAGTAAATCCTGTCGCTTTTTCCCACGTGTCACACACCAGCCAGGTGTTTGAAGCGGGCTGTGTGGAAGGGTGGGCATCCCAAGGCGGCACTGCCCTGCGGTGGGCTCTCCAGTGCACGTGCACACTGACAGCCGAGCCCCACACCGGGAACTGCTGTCTCCTCGCCTTGTCCTCCTGTTCTGCCGCGAAGAATGGAGCCACAGCAGAATCCTACATACCCTGAGCTTTGTAGATCCATTTGATGAAAAAGGCTATTTCCTTTATTCAGTTCTTTGAACTCTTTTTCTCTGTTTCCTCGTTTAATCAACATTCGAGTTCAGAGTCTATTAAATTTTATTTTGAAAAGCACAGTGATCTGTATGGTATTGTTAACCATGGTCATTTAGGGGCTTGTATCATACTTTATCAAAAGCAGCCCTTTTTCGCCTGGGTGGCTCAGTCGTTAAGCGTCTGCCTTTGGCTCAGGTCACCATCTTAGGGGCTCTTGGGATTGAGCCCCACCTTGGGCTCCCTGCTCAGCAGGAAGTCTGCTTCTCCCTCTCCCTCTGCCTGCTGCTCCCCCTACTCGTTATCTCTCTCTCTCTCTCTCAAACAAATAAATAAAATTTCTTTTAAAAGAATGTGAGATAGATAAATTGAGAATTACCCAGTGCTAGAGTCACCGACAAAATTTTACATAACCCATCCCAAAAAAATAAGATTGATCTGTAGGTACTGGTCAGGAAACCTCTCCAGAAAATGCACTATAAGGTAAAAACAGCAAGGTAAAGTATGTGCAGTGTGAGTGTTTGGCCCCTTTTGTATAAATGTGAAGGGTTTATCTGTTAAGTATGTGTATTATTTTTTTCTGGAATGAAAGACTGCCGAAGGAGGCTTAAAACAAGAGGAGTGCACTTTGTCTTCATTTATGCCTGTTGTGTTTCTTAGTAGCGTGTACATGGGTGTCCTTGCTCTCACCAGTAATCTCTGTATCAACAGAGATTAAAACAAAATAAAACACCCAACAACTCCAGGACAGAAAACGGGTTTTAGCCAAACCCCTTCTCCCCCTGACATTCAGTCTGTCTGGAATGAACCAGTCAGTAGCTCCTGCTGCCATTCCTTTGTAGCTTTTGGATACGTATCTGGTATTATATACAGTTTTCACCCTACTTCAATAACTGTCTGCTTTTTATAGCTTTTTACGCTCTTCTCTCTATGTGAAAGAATTAAAAGAAGACGAATCATTGCTGGAAGTGCCCTTCAGTTTTTCACAGTTCTGTGCTTTTAACAGCAGAACGAGAGCCTGGTGTCCTCGCTGCCCAGCAGTAGGAATCCAGGACTTGGAGCATACTCTCGTGACTCTTCCAGGAAAGCTTGGCAGAGCTTCATGCAGTTTCGATGTTCAAAGTTCCATCTTACTCATTTGAACTGCTTGGCTCCCTCCATCTGTTAGACCTAGACTTGTATCAGGGTCCATATTGGTAACCGTGCAGAAGTGAGATTCACGAAGTAGAAACTTTTGATACTAAAATCTGTGTTGTAAGTTTTCTCAGGGAACACAATCAATACACGGAAAACAGACTTTGCTGATTGGATGTACCCATTCCTCTGAAGTTTATTTACTGCTCGAATCACCTCTCTAGTTTCATTTCCAAAAGCTAGTACCTTCCATCAAACATAAATAAACTCATCAGAACAGCTGCTTTTTTCCTCCTGGAAAACTGAAAAGAACAGGATGGTAGTATGCTAATTATGGAATGACAGTAAGAATTTTGGGCATAATCTGTGTAATCTAGACAAGTTCTTCATTCTGTTAGTAACTTGGTTTCCTAATCTGTAGAATGGGTAATGGTGATGCCTGCCTGTCTCACTGGGTCGTCTGAGGTTAAAGAAAGGGATGTTTGTAAGGTTCTTAGGTGGCACCTTTAATCTTCAGAAGTTGGATATCTTTCCTCTAAGACACAATAGGTTGGAGTGACCGCAGTCTCTTCAGTGGTTGATTATCAAGGAGAAGGTTATCCCTGGAAGATGACACAAATCGATGTTTTAACAAGAAAATAAAACAGAAGAGAGGATCCCAGGACAACAGAAGCAAAGAACTTTTCCAAGACTGGGAGGGAGGTATTCCTGCCCTGTCGAGACCCAAGGGGTAAGGACCAGGGAGAGTTAAAACTAAGTGGGGATTATCAGTGGGCAAATGATGTGAAGCCTGAAAACAGTGAAGATGTTTATCAAGGCTCATTTTTCTAAAGCTCAGGATGGCCAGAGATTGTAGCTGCATTCTTTCTGCCATGTTTTTACAACGTGTACTTCACTGAATTTTTCACATAGTTTTCTACAAGATCAGTACTTAGAACGCATTATAATGCTATGAATGTAAAGAATTCACATGTTGAAAATGTTTTGCTTTTGTCCAAGCCTTCTTAACATACATATTTAATTACAAGGCGTGAGGATTAATGGGGCTTTGAATACTTAAAGCTCTTTTCCCAAGATTAATTTGATTTAATTACCCCTGAGCTCAGCGTTTCCAGCCTTGGTGACTTGCTGTTTGGATGTGTCTGTGAGAGGAGGGGGCTCAGGCATGCTTCCCTACCGAACAAGCCCCTCCCCGTTCATTTTCAGCTCCTCACTTTGTCCTTTCAGTTGGGGGAAGAAAGGGAAAGGTAGTAGAAGTTGCCTCTACGGAGCTCATCTTAGAGCTTGCTGTATTTTCAGAGTAGTAGTATTTAGTGTGCATCCCTTGGCATCCAGGACAATAAAATAACAGAACAATTTCTACAGCCCTGCTCTTCCAGAGACTTAAAAATCCTGTCTAGCACCCTGGGTCCTTCAACCCTGCTGGCCTGTGTGAGGAGGAGGAATAGGCACAGGCCGCAGCAGAGCTTGACCCCAGACAGGGGCCAGTGGAAGTCCCCTCTCCTGACATGGATCGCAGTTACCCATCTAGTTGTGAAGGCAGAGGAGGCCTGAGAGCCTGTGGGGCAAAGAGAAGGAGGTGTCTGTGTTCAAGGCGACTGTGTTCTTTCCACCTCGGGCTGCCACCCTTGTGTCCACATCTGTGGTGGATGACAATTGTGGGGGGCTTTCCTGGTTCCTGCAGCCCGGGGCCAGTCACTGAAGGCTCACTCTCTTTCTCTGTGGTCTGGCTCCCTGTAAGGGCAGAGTGTGGAATGAGCAGCCAGGAACGAGGGTGGCGGGCTTGAGTGGATGCACAGGCGTAGCCAGCAGAAGCCGGCTTCCTCCGGTGTGCCGCCCACGGCAGCAGGGGTGGGCGCTTGGGCTCAGCCTGAGCAGGTCAACAAAGTGTTGAGTGATGGCCCTTCCCTGCACAGCCTGAGCCTGGGCTTGGGGAGCAGCAGTCTGCCCCAGCAGTAGTTCCACGTTTCCTTCCTGCTACAGGAGAGTACCCTACAAAAGCTAAGGGTGTGCCTTGAGCAGTAGTTGTTTGAGAGCCCATTGGAATGGCTGTTAAGGTATCAGTAGAGGCTGCCCTGTTCCCTCCTCTCGGCAACCAGGGCACAAGCCCCAGGGCCTTGAGCAGACCTGAGAACACTACACAACTCCTGGGGGTGATCTTCGCAGCCACTGACATAAGCCAGGCTTTCTTTCCAGAAACCCCAGGGGCATCACACTCCGGGAGTGGTGGCTGGTGCTTCCTGCAGCAGGTCAGGAAGAACGACGACTGGCAGTAGTTTGAGCATCAGGATGGTTTTCTTTGTTATTGTTTTTGCTTTTTAATGCACAGGCTCAGCTTAGAAAGCCTAGCTAGTGGAACCCCATGTTCGGCCATCACAAATCAGTGTCACATACTGGCCAGGCTGAATTGCTTTTCTGCCCCCTTCTTCACACGTCACCGTCTGCTTTTATCTAGTCCTTATCTCAGCCACGGCCAGCCTTCTCACTATATGTAACTTGTCATATCATAATGTTACTGTTTTTCCTTAAAAGCTTCCCTTGCCCTGTCCTGTACCCCACATCCCCCCACAATAAATGTACAATTCATTGATTATCTGCTGCTGTGCTAAGCTCTTTAAAAACTATCCCCAGGCTTCATAGTAATTCTGAAAGAGATGTCATTACCCCCTTATTACCAGATGGGGATACTGAGGCTTGTGGGGTGACCCGATCAGGTGGGGGCCGCTGGCGCAGGTGGTGGAAGGATTTACCTGAGGCAGAACAAGAGAGAGAGATGTTTACTGAACACACTGCAAGGAAGCGGTGGACAGGACAGCGGAGGGTAGGCTGTCTGCCAGGACATGGGGGGGGGGGCTAGAGTTAAGGGGGGACTGAGGAGGTATGGGAACATACGGAATTTCCCTTTTGTGGTACCTATGCCCGTTCACAAGTAGCCCCTGGGTGAGTTAGGGCCTACGGCTATTTCGAGATGGGTCGCCTGATGGGCCTGTTTGCATTCAGCCCGGTGGTTGCTGTGGGCCCTTATGCCTTACTCACGTTTCCATTATTCAAGCCTGGTTGCCTAAAAGTGGCCTCTACCTGGCTCAGAGGTAAGGTACACACCATAGACGGCAGAGCCAAGATTGAGGCCAGCACATCTGTTTAGAAGGTTCTAGTGACAGTTAAGGGTCCAACTCTTGGCTTCGGCTCAGGTCATGATCTCAGAGTCCTGAGATTAAGCCCGGAGTCAGGCTCCACGCTCAGCATGGAGTGCTTAATTAAGACTGTCTCTAATTCTCCCTCTGCCCCTTCCTGCATGCACACTCGCACTTTCTTTCTTTCTCTCTCAAATAAATAAGTAAATCTTTAAAAAATAAAGTTATGATGCCCGGGTGCCTGTGGCCAAGGTTACTTCTCCCAGAGAGCAAGGAGATAACATTGCACCTACCTTGGCCTGGCGAGGAATGTGGGAGGCCCCAGCTGTCCCTCTCATCGCTGTGTGAGAAGAGCAGCTCTCCTTTATGGGGTGCACACAGTTTCTCATTTATCTTTGCGGGGATCCTGCCAGGTACTTGCTTTCCCCATTTTTATTGATGAGGAAGCAGAGGGGGCAGGACTTGCTCAGACTCACACAGATCCTTCTGGTCCCCATCTCCCTCTTCCTGACGTGAGATGCTGTATCTTCAGCTTGTGGTCTCTTGTTTACTTTTTGCCACATGATCGTAATTGCTCCATAAGTACCGTGTCATGCCAAGCTTTTTTTTTTTTTTTTTTTTTCACTTAGCCTGATAGAAACACCTTCTGCGTTCTTAAACTGTTTGTAAACCTGCGTCCGACAGATGTGCTTTGGTTGAATGACATGTGCCCCGAGTCCAGGGTATAAAGTGTTTTCCACTTTTGCTGCTGCAAATAATGCAGTGCAGGGCTTTATACACAAAGCCTCTTCTTTTTTAGAATTATTCCTTAGAATAGACCCCTAGAGTAGAACTCCTGGGTCCAAGAAAATCCATTTTCTTGAGACTTCCAAAAATTCTTTCCAAAAGGGTTGCACATAGTTCTCTTTCCTCCAGTACATGCTGCTTATTTTAAAAGGAAAAGTGTCATAGTCTGTTCTTCAGCTCAGACTGGCTGCCCTTCCAGAGGGACACTGACAGCTGTGAAGGGCTACTTTGTGAAGTAGCTTTGGAGGTGTTTCCAAAGGATTTCAAAACAAAATAGGAAGTTTTAGAGTCCATGTTCGAGCAAAAGCCAGTGTGGGCCAGCCCTGAGGTACAGAATCCACGAACTTTGCAGTTGAGAAAGGGGAAAGCCCGTGCGGTTTGTCCTGGCAGCACAGCACCTCCTGTGCTCTCGGCTGTCCTCTGAGTGGACAGGCATGCTTGCTGTTTAAGTGCGGGCATCTCTTGACTGTCCCTGCCGTGAGGAGAGCAGCTGCTGGGGTGACGAAACAGTGGGAGAAGAACAAAGACAGCTGTGCCCGTGAAGCTGTGTCTTGAGAGCGTGAACATGTTCCCTCAAGGTGGTTGGTGGTGGCACAGGGAGTCTGTCACCTTCCGTCACCTTTGTAACCTTCTTTAGAAGATCCTGCATGCATACTTTGAGGCCACTGCCTTGGCTCTGAACTTGCTTTTGAGTTCGTCTTTTCCCTTCCCACTCTGGAAGTGTTTCCCATTGGTAAACTCAGAACTGAAGTGTGGCACTTGATTGGACGCCCGGGCCCGTGAATAATGTACTCAAGCAGGCCAGTGGGCTGTCTGTGGCATGTGGGAGTTGTGACCAGTGAGGCTTGGGCCAGCTCACCAGATAAAACTGTCCCAAGTTGAGTTAACGAAATTTGTCGTTGACGTTACCCAAGTAATGTGCACAGAGAAACATTCATGATGTGGTCAGTTGGTAGACTTAGGAAGGAGGAAGACACCCACCCTTGATGCTCAGGGTCCTGTCTGACCCCTGAGGCTTTGAGAAAACCCTTGGAATAAGCTAGAAAGAGATGTGCGCTGGAATAGGGCTAGTGGTTTTCCTCCCAGAAGGGTAGAAGCTGTTGGAGACACGGTGGCAGGCCCTGGAGAGATAGTAAGAATCAAAATCTAAGCTCCTTCTGTGGTCTCAGCCAGAAATGGTGGTGGTTTCAGGACACAGGAGTGGGGGGATCTCAGGTGGAGTTAGAAGGACTAGCTATTGGGTAGTAGTGTTCTTTAGTGATACAGGGGAGACTAAGAACAGCTTTGTGGGGAGGCAAGGGGATCCCAGGTCGTGTTTCAGAAATTTGTAGCTAGGTGGAGCTGCAAGCCGGCTGCTTAGGGGAGCCGTCAGAGCCTGGCAATGGCAGGGATGGGGAGGGGGGGATTGCTGACTGATTTTGCCTGGGAGAGTCAGATATCGTGGAGAAGGAACTCCAGGACTGGACCTAGAAGGCTGCTGTAGGGAGGGACAGAGGAGTCGGAGAGGCTCCCAGAAAAGGATGTGGCATATTGAAAGTGTTTCCAAGGGTGGGTGGGGAGGTGACGTGGCTGGGAGGGGGACGGTCCCTGTGGGAAGTCCATCCAAGGTGGGAAACCGGCGCGACGTGATCACATTCAGTGTCTCAGAAGGATATTCTGAGAGCAGTTTGAAGGAGGGACTGGAGGTGAGAAGAGGTTGGAGGCGGGGAGAGCAGTGAGGGCAGCTCGCGGCATGAAGACAGAGTGTGCACCTCGTACAGCCTCACTGCACTGCCGCCCTCATTGCGGGACCATCTGTCACCAGCAGAAAGGCAGACATGGGCGGGCTGGCCTGTGGAGCTGGCGGGGAGCGGCTGGCTTTATCAGAGTGTGATGGGGGCTGGCTCTGGATTCTGTGTGATGTTCTAGCTGTTCCTGGGCCAGTTTTTTGTTTTTTGTTTTTGTTTTTTAAGTAGGCTCCATGCCCAGCATGGAGCTTGAACTCATGACCCTGAGACAAGACCGGAGCTGAGACCAAGAGTCTGACACTTAATGGACTGAGCCACCCAGGCGCCCCCCCGGGCGAGTTCTAAAGGCACTCCTGTGGCTGTTCCCATAAGACCGGGTGTTTTAAATGCACACACAGAAATATGGTCCTTCTCTTGGTGCTTTGCTTTGCTTTTGCTTTTGCTCACTTTCTTCTTTAATTGCATCCTGCAACAGCACATTTCACTGGCGGATTCCATGACAGGAATGTTCTTTCACTTGCTTGATTTCAGTGGATTGATTTTGTGATCCATTGCCACAGCACCTAGAGCTCAGGCCTTGTCAAATAACTGATTATGTGGTGCAGACGTCAGCTCCCAGAAACACCAGGCAGGGAGGACTGCTGAGGGGCTCTCTGGTCAGCTTCCCCTCTGTCGGAAGGCCTCGCCCAACTTTCCCTGGCGTCCTCACAGCCTGTCCCTGGGAGGTGGGCCAGGCAACAGTGTTCCCTGTGCAGCTCCATTCTGGGCCTGAGAGATTGGCCCAAAGTCCCTAGGTGGTGGCAGAGCAGGCTGTCAATCTGTCGGTGGACTCGGCAGGAACAGCTCTGCCCGTGTTGAGACCCCGGCCCCTGTCTCGGTAGCAGTGTGGCATTCTGCCACCCACCTCACCCTATGCCAGTCTCCTCATGTGGCAGAACGGGGAGGAGAATACCACCCTTGCGGGGCGGGGGACGGGGGGGGGGTCTGTTACCAGAATTGAATGACTTAAGGTAAGAAGGTGCTTAGTCCATAAGCATTCATCCAGTGCTGGCCTTCGTCACTCATCCTGCTGCATTATCTAAGCTCCTCCTCTCAGATTCGGCAACCTTACTCAGTGTTCTTTTCAAGATCCTATACTTGGGGCTCCCATACATTTCCCTGTTGCTCTGCTCAGGGCCATTTCCAGTCCGGGGGATGGGGGGGTATTGGAAAGCAACCGGTAAACCCCCCGTGCCACCCATGTCTCCAGGTGCTCACACTCTGCTCCCCTGCAGCGTCCGGTCTCCTCGGCTGTTTCTGCAGACCTGCTGTCCAGTCCTTTGTCACTCTCAGTGCTGTCAGCTCTCGGTCTCCTTCTGTTTTTTAAGTGAGACAAGCCAGCTCTCACTTGGTGAGCTAGTGTCCAGAAATAGGCTCTGTCACCTTCTGTGTGAGGGGCCTCTCCATCCTGATTGCTGGAGATGCCCTAGGGCATGGTGTTCTGCAACCGGGCGGGAAGGGCAGGGCGGTGAGCAGGTGAGCAGTCGTGGTAGCGTCGCAGAGCAGCAGCTAACACGGACAGTCACTGCTGTGTGCCGCCACACTGTACGTGCTGCCCGTGAGTTCTCATTCAGTCCCGTAGCCCTGTTACATCCCCTTTTATAGATTTGGAAACCGAAGCTGGGGGAGATGAAGCACCCACCCACCTGTGGTCACCATTTAGTAAGTGGACGAGTCAGCGGACTCAGACGTACCCAGCATTCCTGACCACCGGTTATGTGGGGAGCCCTGTCACACTCATCTCTCTGAATACCACTTGTCTGTGTGACAAGATTAACCTTATGTAGTTGGTGAGACAGTGATGCTCATCAGAGGATTATCTCGGCAGGCAGACCGTTGACAGTTCTTTCCTTTCCTGAGACTAGTCACAAGATATTGTTCTGCAGATCCTGTTCATGAGATGTGGATAAAATATTTACATTGCAGGAGCTCAGATGACATAAAGCTGTGTTGTGTTTCTCTGTACGTGGATATTTTAAGTGAATAGAAAGCCTTGTCGATGGCCCCAAGATGGGTAGTAGATTTCCAAGAGTGATTTTCGTACTAGTCTAGTGAGGAGCTAACAGTTACAGAAGGCAGCCAGCAGAGGGCCCCAGAGCCTCACAAAAAAAGCATAGATTCTGGCCCCAGGCTGGATGCTTGCCAGTTCTCAAGCCAGCGCCCTTTGGCTCAGTAGGGATGCATTTAGGCAAGCCTGCACTGGAGAGCTCATCTCTGAACTGGGAGGAAACTCCAGCACCTCCAGGATCAAGACAGGAATCAAGCAGAAAGTAGACATTACAGTTAATTATAGAAGAACAGTTGCAGAATCTGGTGACCTGGTAGTCATGTGTGGTTTTGCTTTGAGGGTGGGGCGTGAGATTGTGTGCTGTTGTGTGTAAAGGAGTAATCCACTGACTTCTGCTGGAACCAGGAAGGGAACAGGAAATTAATTGTCCAACTCCTTCACATTGTAGTATCCCGTTGCTGTGATTTTTCCTGGGTTCTGATTCAGTAACCCTAATGGCCTCCGCATGTATGACCCACCCTCTGGGCAGATTCTTTCCTGGAATGTGCTGAGCAGCTGTCCCAGGACCCTGGACAGTAAATGGTAGTGAGGTAATGACAGACACGCCCAGAATGGGATTAGCTGTTTGGCTTCTTAACCCTCAGTATTAGCAATTGAATGGCCAGATTCCAGACTGGTTCTTAGTAATTTCTTTCCACCCAGAGGATCCTGATTGTAGGTGCTTACAACAATGCCTTTATAAGGGTTTGTTATTATTATCATCTGCTAAACACTGTATATGGACATTTCAATCATGGTCTACATCTTATTTTTTTCTTTTTTAGATTTTTTTTCCTTTATGGTAGAAAGGTGGGGGAAATGGTAAGAAAGCCAAAAGAATGGTTATATCATTAGCAATCACATCCTATGACGGGTAGGACTTCTGTCCCGCGCACCTTTAGTGAGATTGAAGACATTGACGCACATACAGCAAGTAGAGCACGTAGCGTTCGAAGGCAGGGAAGTGATGAGTAGAAATGTGTGCTCAGCAGTCTCCCGAGTAATGCGTGCTTGCTCTGAAATGAACACCCTGACAGGTTAGAAATAATACAAAGTAAAGTCTTTTGCAGCTTTCCACACCTTAGAAGCTCTTTCAGAGTGCTCTTAAAATGTTGGGTGGGGGGGCGCCTGGGTGGCACAGCGGTTGGGCGTCTGCCTTCGGCTCAGGGCGTGATCCCGGCGTTATGGGATCGAGCCCCACATCAGGCTCCTCCGCTATGAGCCTGCTTCTTCCTCTCCCACTCCCTCTGCTTGTGTTCCCTCTCTCGCTGGCTGTCTCTGTCTCTTAAAAAAAAAAAAAAATGTTGGGTGGGAAGGCTGTGCACATTTAGATTCTGTAGTGGTATTTTATTTAAATTGGGCCTCTGATTAGGTTTCTTCTTAAGGTCATTTAACAGGACACCTGGGTGTCTCAGTCAGTTAAGTGTCTGCCTTCGGCAGCTCAGGTCATGATCCAAGGGTCCTGGGATTGAGTTGCATCTGTCTCCCTGCTCATCAGGGAGCCTGCTTCTCCCTCTCCCTCTTTCTCGCCCCCCCCCCATACTCACGCTCTCTCATAAATCTTTAAAAAAAAAAAAAAATAGAAGGTCATTTAACACGGCTTTACTTGGTTTGTCTTTTAAGAAGCAATAACCCCAGGATACCTGAGTGGCTCAGTTGGTTAAGCATCTGCCTTCGGCTCACGTCATGGTCCCAGGATCCTGGGTTCGAGTTCCACATCAGGCTCCTTGCTCAGCAGGAAAACAAAATCTCTCTGACAAATAAATTAAAAAAGAAAAAAAAGAAAAAGCAATGTAAATAGAACCTTGGTGAGATTGTGTCCTGCATGCAGTCTCTTGTCCCGTGGGAGCAGCCCAGCTGGACGCACACCTGGTCCTGGGCCCAAGGTCAGCCTTGAAATCACAGCGTGGGACAATGGCTAGAGGGGAAGCACTCTGAGCCTGAGACCTAAGGAAGGCAGGTGGTTTTTCTGTATTTCATGGTTCTCATATTATCCTGTGTGTTTGTGAGTCCTTTATTTTTTTTTTTTTCCAGTTGTTAGGTGTAAAGTGCTGTTCCTCCATAAAAATAAGGTCTTAGATTGGATCAGCTTTTTCCGGCTCAGGGCTACTCTTTCCAGGTATGTCTCTCCCCCCTCCTGTGCCTTCTCAGGGTGTCCAGGGCGTCGGTTGTGTCCCAGGAGCACCACTGAAGCTGGGGGAGCCGCACAGCCAGGTAGACTGGACTGAAGTAGTGAGCCTGGAGCGCCCTGCACCGTTTCTTCTGCGGGAAGCTGCTCACTGGCTCTGCTGCAGGTCTGCCGGGACAGGGCTTGTCTTGTTTTTTTACACCTGCCGTCAACACTTTCACTGCCAGCTTTGTTTTGTGTTAAAGTTTACATAAACTTCTCAGGTACGGGGCTGGGGAAAAGGGAGTTTGTTTGGAACCCAAACTCGATAGAGTTGGTGCTCTTAGCCTCGGGATCTGTGTGCTTCCGCCTCTCCCCGTCCACTGAGACGCAGCCTGGGGCTGCACACGCGGGCCCACGATGGCCCTGGTCTGGCGTCTGAGACAGTGGGCGGGAAGTGCAGGAACTAGCTCGTAACAGCCACGGACTAAATGGCGCCTCATCTGAGTGCTGCAGGACCATTGCTGCTTTCCACGCTGTTATCTTAAAATAAAAAATTAAGCTTTCAGTTAAATTGTGGGAGTTCTACCATGTTACAGCTGAAGCACTAACCGTTTTGCATCCACGTTGCTTTAAAGGCTCCCCTCGTGCTCCTACAAGTGAGTGAGCAACGGCACCTCTTTGAACAGTCTTTCCTAGGAGTCCTGGGGCAGCAGATTTTTCTCATAGGCTGTGGGTTCTTAGGGTTGTTTGGGTTTCTTCTCTTTAGCCAGATGGAAGAGGTTCTTCAGAACCTTCCATCTTCCTGTTCCACCTGGCCCAGAGTCTCATGCTGGACTGAAGCCCTGGTCTTTGGCACTCCGTCCCCCAGTCTCCTCCCTCCTGGCTGCCCTGTAATGCCAAGTCAACCTTGCTATTCCTTCACATCACCTAGGGAGAACCTACAGTGGCTTCTAGAGCTCCAGGCTTCTGACACTCTTTCTAGTCTGGCCCCTTCCTCACTCAATAGTTAAGGAAAACTGCATGTGATTCCTTTACAAAGGTGGGTGAGGAGTGGTGAGGACAATAGGGGACCAGCTGGCAAGTATAGCAGTTTTCAGTGGATGAATGTACAAAATGTACAAACTCAGCTTAGAGCCAAGGTTGTGAATGTTTCCTTGGTGCCAGTAATTGTCCCCTGCTGTATCCAGTCCTAGGCCTGACCCATGACGTGCAAACCGAGAAGTTGTAAGGTAGACACACACACCCGCCAGATCCAGCCCACAGCCATGCTTGTGGAGTCCTCACCGACATTAGGAACTAGTTTTTAATTAGCTTCCGATATATAAAATCAGATTTTGTATAAAATTCCAGATCTCTGGCTTTTCTTAAATTTAAAACTTTGGGCAAACTGCATCTCACTTTTGCTTGGCAGCTGGGTTCTTGAACCTTACCATCTCCTCAAAGTTAGGGACAGAGTCTTATTCGTGGTTTTATTTCCACTTCCTAACACACTGTCTGTCTTGCTTGGTAAATATTTGTTGAAATAGATGTAATTAATCACACCTAAACATCGTTAATTATTTGTTGTTGGTACCGGCGAGAGGATACAGGAAGATGGGTGCAAATTTAATTCAACATGTATTTTGTGAATTCTGGAGACCTCTCTTTGTTCCCAGAAAATATATTCAGAGTCTCATTCCTGTCAAAGTTGGTCACTAGCATAAACTGTCTCTTCACGTTGCAAGCACTCCACTCCTATTAGGTGGTGGGGTTGGTTATTCTAAGGCTGGTTGCTTTGCTTCTTTTTACTAAATTTAGCAAACATAACTCTCCAGCCTGATCATTTTGTAGGGTGCGAGTATTTGACATCATTAGTGAAAACAAAAGTAACTGATAGAGGGGCACCTCGCCTGCTCAGTCGGTAGAGCATCCAATTCTTGATCTCAGGGTCGTGAGTTTGAGCCCCACCTTGGGTGTAGAGATTACTTGTTTAAAATTTTGATTAATTAATTATTAATTAATGGCTATAACTACAAGATTGTTTCCCCAAAGTAAACACATGTTTAGAGGCAGCTACTTCCAGGAAGCCGTGTGTTCATCTGGATTAGAAATAAATTGGTGACATTCTTAGTTTTCTGGGACTTAGTCATAGTCTCCACAGTCTGTGTTTCCCATCTGTCCCCCCAAGAATCATGACTTAGAGTCTTAAGCGTGTACGAAGATCGGAGGGCAGCAGGAGGGGATCACGAGTGCTCTGGAGGCACCGCCATCTAGTGTTTGATTAACGCTGAAGGGCTGCCATAGCCAAATGCCACAGACTGGGTGGCTTAAACAACAGCAACTTATTTTTTCACACTTCACAATTTATTTTTATTTTTCTGAAGTCTGTAAGTCTAAGACCAAAGCGTCAGCAGGTTTGATTTCTTCTAAGACCTCTCTCCTTGGCTTGCAGGTGGCTGCCTTCTCCCTGTGTCCTTCCCTGGCCTTTCCACTGGGAACACGCATCTTTGGTTTCGCTCTGTGTGTCCAAATCTCCTCTTGCTCTAAGGACACCAGTCAGATTGGATTAGGGTCTGCCCTAAGTACCTTTTGTCAACCTAATCACCTCTTTAAAAGTCTTATTTCCAAGTAGATACACATTCTGAGGTATGGGGGTCAGGACTTGAGCATCTGAACTTACGGGGAGGAGGTACCATTCAGTCCATAACAGCCACAAATAAATGATGTGGGGTTTTTGGTTTGTTTGTTTTTTTGTGTTTGTTTTTTTTTTTTTACTGGGTCAGATTGTTGGGAGAGCAATAAAAAGCAGGACCGGTTATGATTGGACTAATAATTGAGCCAAAGACAAATCAATTAGAGTATTAGCAAATGCCTCCCCTGTGTATTTCCAGGTCAGCCTTCATCCAGGCACATGGAGCAGTTGCTTCTGAGCCTGAGTAGAGCAGAGCTTGAGGAGCCTGGCAAAAGGCAGTGGCTTCTAGTGAAGTTGTATCCTCTTGTCCATCTGTTGTTATTTTGAACAGTTGCTGTGAGGAAAGAATTAAGAATGAAAACAGATACTAGCAGTGCCAGAGCAGGCTGTCCTCTGGCAGCTCTCTGCGGGGCCAGGTGCTCAGGGGAAGCACTGTAAGCCCTCTAGGAACGTGGATGTGTGACTAGGGCAGTTGCTACTGTGGACCTTCAGCTCTACCTTCCTGGGCTGGACTCTTGCCCTCCAGGAAAGCTGTAGGTGGGGTGCTTGTATGGCCACCGCTGCACATTCCCCCTGTGCAGGCCCTGTAACAGGAACTGAGAGCTGGGGCTGCGGATGAATCCTGAAGACAGCTTGGAAAAGACGGGAGGGAAGTCACATTGGCAACATGCGGTGTTAGAAGACGTACTCACAATCAGTACTTTACTTGCATTTCTGCTTCCAGAGGTCATGTTTAGGTTTGAATGAAGAAACTAATAAAAAAGTAGGAGTAGGGATTAAGC
Organism: Ursus maritimus; assembly: GCF_017311325.1. Taxonomy (NCBI): domain Eukaryota; kingdom Metazoa; phylum Chordata; class Mammalia; order Carnivora; family Ursidae; genus Ursus; species Ursus maritimus. The sequence continues at coordinate 4,330,297 of NW_024424452.1, read as the reverse complement.
ATGCTTTAGAATCAGAGTGGTAGGGACTCAGTATTGATTTCATTTCTCCCTTATCAAACTTTTGTGACAGTGTTTGAGATAGTGGCATCCTAAGGTTTGTCTTAAAGCCACTCTAGCTAACGGGACCCAAAATGTATACCCAAGAATAAGCAAACAAGACAATAAAAGATGGTTTGTCTTCAGACAATCAGCTCAGCATTCTCCCTTGGGCCTGAATATCTCCTCTTGGCAGCTGCCCCAGCATGACATGGCAGCAGGCAAGCCTGCCTCCCCGCATCACTAGGTCCTTGCATCGGCAGGCAGCCACAGTGCTCAATGCGAACAGTTTATATACAGTCCTGAAGCTGTGTCAGCATCGTTTACAAGAGTGCTTTCCAAAATGCATTGGTATTTTCATTTTCACAGTATTTTCATTTTCAGCAATATTTGCTAAATTTGATAGTTGTCTTTGATTTACAAACATGAACAGTTGTAGACTTCACTGCCAGCCCTTCCTGACACCTCACTCTCTAATACGTTTCTGGTGTCTTACTGCTGGACTCTTGCCCTCCAGGAAAGGGCTTGTTGATCACCTTCCATTTGAAGCAAGATGGAGTGATGATTTCAGGGGCGTTGAGTACACGAATGGATAATGATTGAATATAGTCAACTTCCCTATAATTGCCAATAGCAAAATCTGACCTTCTGAAGAGCCCAGGTTGTTCTGCACGTACCCAGGAGCTTGTGTACAGACATTGCTGCTTATCTTTTGAGGAGCAAGGGACTAGATAACTGTCCCTGAGGGGACCATCTGTAGCCACCTGCCTGCGTTAAATGTTCTCCAATATTCTTTATAGTATTATGTCCTGCAGAACTAAAAATCGTTGATTAAACAAACCGCTCCTATTTTGAAGAAGAGGACTAGTTTTCAACTGGAGAAAGAGCCATGTGAGTAGGAATGTAAGAAAGGTGTCCGGAGACCTCCGGTGGGTGATGTACTAACCAAACAGTGTTGTGCTATTTTCCATAACAGAAATATGTGAAAGACAGTCATACCATAACCGGAGTTGTCAAAGCTTATGAACTGGGAAAATAAAAGGAATAGGGGATTGGAAAAGTAGTGGCATGTCCATGCTGTTTATCATGAAGTGTTTCTCTATTGAGACCAGTGTCGGTGGCCCTGTTGCTGTGCCTTCCAAGCTGGGAATCTCCCCCGCGCGCTGCTCATCATGCCACAGTGTCAGGCTAGCATTTTGTTCGTCCCTTCTCTGACCCGCATACTCCACTCATACCTCCTGTGCCCCAGAGAGACTCCTTTTTGTCGTACTTCAGTAGTAGCAGGAGGGAATGACCGAAAGCCCAGCTCTGATGTTTACTCTGAAGAGGGTTTTTTTATTTGTGTGTGTTTTTTTTTTACAGGGCGGGAGGGTTGTTTTGTTGTTTTTTTTTTTTTTAAGGAGAAGGTGAAAAACTACCAGCATGGGCAGCAACATTCTTTTTGCAAGCCTGCTGCATAAATGGCACTTGTGAAGAATGGGATCACCTTGACTTCCAGCTAAGGTCAAGGACAGGACCTTCCTTCCAGCACTAGAGGAAGGGGACTGTCGTCTGCAACACATCAAAAAGCCGTGTTATTCTTGGTTTTCTTAGCCTCCTTGACAAGAATTAAACAGCCCATCATTATACCTCCTCAGTTGATACCAAACCAGAATTAGTGAATTTTGAAGTGGCCAAGAAGGATCAAAAGTGATTACACCTTTTTTTTTCCCCTAAGTAGGCCTCACACCCAGTGTGGAGCCCAGTGTGGGGCTTGAACTCATGACCCTGAGATAAAGACCCAAGCTGAGATCAAGAGTCGGATGCTTAACCGACAGAGCCACCCAGGTGCCCCAAAAGTGATTACACTCTTAAATTTGCTTTACCTTTGTTCTTTCTGGGAAGACAGAATTCTGTCTCCTTGTGATAAAAATTTGGGAGAACTGTGAATTCTTTGGAGGAAAGTCATCCTAAAAACTTTTACAAATGTGTGGTTCCCTTGATTTCCATCCCTTTTCCAGGAGCTAACTGTGTGGCTGAGGGCAGGTGAATGGTTTATAAATGGCCTTCCACTCCCTGGGCAGTGAGCAAGGCCCTGAACACAAAAGAAAAGGACTTTGTGGTCAGATGTAGTCCAAGCAGAGTATTGCCAGGGTTCACAGCTGAAGGATTAGGCTCTTATGTGGGGCTGTTGCTAATATTTGAAGCCTGAAGAGAGCATACAGTTCGATAACATCAAGCACTGCTGATGACACCCTGCTCTCTGCTTCATCCTCGGCGCGCACTTAGTAAACATTGTAAGTGGATGGTGTCATCGTAGAGTCCGCTGTGCAAACCATATGAGGAAAGAAAAAGAAAAAAAAACAGGCATATACCCAGATTGCACTACATGCAAGTATAGAAAACAAGCCCCAGGGAACATGAGGCTTGTTGCTGATGCTCTAATCCTTCGGGAGTTGGAAACAGAAATGGCAGAGTCGTCAGAGGTATCTCGGGAAAGTGGAGCCCACTCGTGACGGCAGCAGAGGGACCGCTTCTGAGTGCCAGACATCATCCCCGAGGCCACGTATTTTTTTCATTTTGTCTTTATACTCCTCCAGGGAGATCTGAAGAGTAAGTCTTTGAGAAGAGACCGGGGAGCCTGCCCATAGCGTAAATAGCAACAAATTGTCTTAATGTCTAAAGCCTGGGCTCCTTCTGCTATATTATGTTGTCTTCATTCCTTTCAGGAGTTGGGACAGCAGGTGGGGAAGGCTGGTGAGCTTTAAAAATAAAAATGGAAAGAAGTCCAAGGGGACTTTCCAATTACCAGCCCAGAAGTGCACCTGAAACCACACTCCAGAAGCCATTTACTTAATTTCCTACATGTCATTTTTTCCTCCATGCCATCAACCCGGAGTGGTGAGCCGTAAATGTTTATGTCTTTCTCCAGGCACAGGAACCAAAAGGCAACTAGAGAGATTGCACTGGTCAACAAAGAATTAACGCGGGCCACGTTCAAGGGAAAGGCCTCTGCCTCCTCACAAAGTCCAATTCGGAAAGGGGCAATGAGCATTATTAAAGACCAGGATTGAAGGGTCAGCAGGGAGGGTATCGGGAAGACAGAGAAATGCAGATGCACAGGGCCTGTCCCAGGAGTGCCGGAGAGAAAGCAGTCGCCGCAGAGAAGGGATATAGAGCACTGTGCGCCTCCCCAGCCCACTTTACTGTTCGCTTTGGTGGTTTCCCACCCTGACCTCCGCCACTCCTTTAAGAACCCATTCTCCTGTTCCCAAGTTTTCCAGAAGTCACTGTCCAAATTCGGTATCAAAAAGGGTCATCATGTAACCCACTTTTAACAACTCTGCGGAGGCTCCATTCTTCCTCTACATCCACTCCCAGGTACGACTACCTGCCACAAGGCCAACCATACTGGAAAGAGCATATTGATACATTCCACCCTGAATGTCTACCTAGGAGTTCCTTGTTTAGTTAGAGCTGAAGTTGGTGGTTCTGGGAAGCTGCTACTACTGACTTGTGATCTTATGTTTCATGAATGTTGCAGTTCTAGCCCATTGATAATTAAGAGAATCTGAGCCAAGAATCATCTGTGTTATTTAGTGGTGGGATGGGGCTCAGAGTTAAGTCAGTTACTTGTACCTCCTCTTGGTTCCAGGAAGCTCACCACTTGCAAGGGCTTTGGATTCTGTCACTCTAGGACTACAAAATGGTAGAAATTCTGTCTCAGATTTTACAAGACATCACCAGAGAGAAATGTAGGTAGGATGTGCCTCACTACTCAGGCTGAGAGAGAGGGATGTAGAGTTACAAACTAGCCCAAAAGAAAGAGCTTGCCAATCCATGGTGCATATCCGTTTCCCTCGCTCCCTCTTTCCTTTGTCATCTTTCCATTTTAGAAACCCATTCTAGTACCTTAAATTACCCCCTCACTGGGAAGCTTCCTGGTCCTCCCTTTGTCTGCCCTGCACACCACTCCTGGAGCACCCTGGGGCTCTTACCTGTGCATCTGTCCCCACCTGCCTCAGGTGATCTCATCCAAACTGTCTTTAAACACCTTCTACATGCCAGAGCTGCCCACATCTGGGCTCAGACTGTACCTCCCAAGCAGTTCTCAAAAAATCCCCCGCATGATCTCTAAACCTGTCATGCTTTCTTCAAGAGTAACTCCATTCTCCTTGAGTCCTGGGGAAAAACATGTCCTCATTTTGCGAAGGTAAGTTATTGACTTTATTTAAGTTAGAATTGTGTTAAGATACACTTCATAACAATCTAGGGTTATTTTGTGGGGTGTTTTAAGGTGGGTCAGATATCCCCAGCTTATTCTTCCATTTTATCAAATGAGAGAATACAGATAAATCCAGGCCCTGTTTGATTAACCCCATTAAACACAAATTTGCTATCACAGTTCCAGATACTGCGTATCTGTACTGTCTTTAAGGCTTTATTTTCTTGACAGAGGGCTTCATTAAAGTTCAGGGACCCTAAAAACTAGGGTGAATATAGTGATACCTGGGCACCAGATCTAAAAAGGCTTGTAACATTTCTGGGTCTCCCGCTGCACTAACCCCGTGGGTTGGGTTTCATGAGAAAGCCTGTTGATGAGAACTGATTGAATATGTCCTGGCAAGACGGAAGCTTGTCGTCTGGTAAATTATGAAAACATAGGCATCTTTCTTCACCGCCATAACTAAAGAGTGGTGTTGGTCTGAATGGCGCTCTGCCTAGGCTGGAAGATCACCCTCAGAGAAACAATACAAGGTGAGGGGATTGACCTAGTACCCCCACAGTCCCCACAGACATGTCTGCCAAGGCGGAGAGTACCATCCCCCCACAGTGTTGGCCCAGGAGGTGAAGATAATCAGGTTAGGAGAGGTCCATCAAGGTCAAGCCAGAGCAGCTTTTAAAATCATCATTTTTGAGAAGAATTTTCCATAGCTGCCTTTTCTCATCTTCTACACTGAACTGGTAGCAGGAGCTAATCTGAAAAGCCTTTGAAGCATCCAAAATAGTTAGCATTACAGTCTGTGATGCTCTGTCCTCCAAGGTGAACACTAGAGATTTGCCTTTAGATCAGTCTATTCTTATTTGAGACCCAGTTCTAAAATGCATAGTTATCTGGTTTTCAGCTCTTTAACAGATAGATGGGAAGAAAGAAGAAGCGTGTCAGGTTAAGCATAGAAACAGCAGCAAAAAGGGGTCACCTGAAAGCAGGGAAGAAACCATCCAGCCAAACGGAAGACTCCAAGGGCCCACTGGCCTGGGGACATTTGGGGTAGGGACAGACTGCCCAAACATCTTGATAGACTCCAGTGGCTTTCCTGGTTACAGCTCAGAGTCGTGGATGTACCACAGGACCATAACTGTGAATAATCAGGAAAAGATTGGATTATGTTCCCTCCACTGTAAGAATTCCATCCCAAATGGTTAAGGGGGGGAGGGGGAAGCTAAGTCCTAATATCTATAAAGCTGTCCAAAAAATACAGAACCATGTGTATCCCAGGATCAGAGATTCCATGAGGTCTTCTCACTTGTCAGGACCCATCTTTCTGAGTATATGCTAATTCTTACTAGTTTGATTTTTTACTATCCAGAGTTTTTTCAGGGTTTTTCAAATTCTAAAACTGAGTCATTTTTAGACTAAGTCGATGAAATAAATCCACAAACCTAACCAAAATAGACGCACTAGTGAAAGATACACCCCAGAATACACCTGTACTTTTGTGCTTATGCCCTGTTGGTAATACTCTGCCTTTCAATTTGTGAATATGGAAGTTAATCCAGTTATTCTACACCTGTTTTTAAAGCTAGGGAGGATGAGGACAGTAACCCAGGGCAAAGGGGGCAGTGTGTTTAGTCTGGGGGTAAGGGCTGGAACCAAGTCTGCGAATCTGAGTCAGCCACACTCCTTCTTAGGGTACACCATCAGAATCAGCTGCGCAAGAACCCCTGTCTTGTTTTATTTTCTTCATCTCTCAATCCCTGCTCCTACCTCCATCCCTGAGACACCCGCTTTAAGCATTTTGTATACATCCCCAAATGTGTGTACGCCTTGAGAAAGTAGTCTGAGCAGTGTGATTGTCATTTACATGAATGGTGTGTGCTATAGGTCTCACTGTTTCTTTTTTCATTGTATTTTGAAATACATTTCACTGGGATGCCTGGGTGGCTCAGTCGGTTAAGCATCTGACTTCGGCTCAGGTCATGAACCCAGGGTCCTGAAATCAAGCCCCGTGTCGGGCTCCCTGCTTGGCAGGGAGTCTGCGTCTCCCTCTCCCTCTGCTGCTCTCTCAAATAAATAAAACCTTAAATATATATGTATGTATGTATGTATGTATGTATGTATATTTTGCTACTTTTTAAACCCAGCTGTACAGATCTCCCAGCTTGTTGCCAGACCAGGTGCGCATAGGAATGCCAAGATGGCCTTCATCCCTGCTTGTCAGGCCTGAGTGTCAGGGCCTGGTTTCTCTACTTTGCTCATTCACAGCACATTCTCAGACCTTAGGTTAAGATAAAAGTGGACAGTATGTACAGAAGGCCTTTTTTTTCCCCCCTGACTTTGGCAAGGAGGAAAAAAGTGTCAAAAGTGTATGTAGTATCTACTCAGACTTCATAAAGGGACACTGAGCAGGCTCTTGGGTATGGGACATTAATTAGCATTTATTTGCTTTTCCCTTGTGGGAAACCAACTCCGTGAGGGAGCTGTAGTCATGACTGTCCCAGAGGAAAGCCCCCAAGGCAAGGCCTCACAGGGAGGCAGTGCTGTAATGGGGCCGGGCTTCCTAAAACACCATCTGTAAGCCTGCACTAACAATATCCCAAGAAGTTGGTCTGTATGCAGGTTCTTGGACCCACTCGGGTCCACAGTGTCGGGATCTGCATCTTTCATTGGCAGCCCTGGTGAGCCTTGTGAACACAGAGAGTGCCAGGGCCAGGGGTTTGTCTGGCACTATTGGTCCAGAAGCTGAATTTCCTCCCACTGACCCAAACCAAATCCACACGTTGAGGTTGAGAGACAAACCAGAATGCTAGTTCAGTCACAGAACTATCACACACTCAAGTTGGCCTTCCGGCACATGCCATCTGTCCCCGCATGCACGTCTGAGAGGGAGCGCATGGCTAGTTGTTGTCACTGCTGCAGGATGGTAGCTGTGACAAGGCCAGAGATGCTCAAGCTGGCCGGTGCCCTCCCTCTCCCTTGGAGTGTGGTCAGACTGGCATATTCCTGATTTCCCCTTTTTCTCGCCTCAGGTAACATCTTCCCATTCCTCAGATTAGGTGGAGCTGCACAGGAGGCTGGAGTGCTCATGTTAACTCTGAGAGCGAGGGTAACTTCTCTCTGAGGTCTGGGCTGTGAGGGCCTGTATTTTTATTGTCTGCTTCCCCTCAACACCCCTGTCCCGTTAGCTAACAACATGAAAATAAGAGATGTGGTCCTGAAGCATATTGTGGGGGATACGTCTTTTGGTTTTTCCTGGAATCTGAGCAGGACAAGAGCTGGCTTTGCTGGCTGCTCCTGCCAGGCCAGCATTCCCAGAAGCTCCAGGAAGCCCAGGAGAAGCCCTTGCAGTGAGCAGAGATGAGATGTGCTTGGGCTTATTTCTGCCCAAGTCCTAGCAGTGTTTATTTCCGACAGTTTGAGATGATCTATTATTAGATTCACCACTTCCTAATACATTGCTTTGCTACGAGCTCTCATGAAGGCTGTTGTTCTGCACTGTTCCTCACTAAAAGCATTAGCTCCAGGGTAAACCAGAGGTGGGGCCATTTTTAAATTCCTCAGTGTTTCCTGGAAGCTCCTGTTGAGAAAGAGCCTCTCATCCTTTAAAGAAACTTTTTGGGGGCTCCTAGGTGGCTCAGTCGGTTAAGTGTCTGCGTTTGGCTCAGGTCATGACCCCAGGGTCCTGGGATCAAGTCCTGAATCAGGCTTCTTGCTCAGCAGGGAGTCTGCTTCTCCCTCTCCCTTCCCCCCCCCAACTCATTCTCTCTCTCTCTCTCTCTCTCTCAAATAAATCAGTTAATTAAAAAAAACTTTTTGGTTCAGGGTGCCTAGGTCACTCAGTTGAGCGTCCCAACTCTTGATTTCAGCTCGGATCATGATCTTGGGGTTGTGGAATTAAGCCCCGTCCATGTTAGGCTTGCCGCCCGAGTGGGAAGTCTGCTTGAGAGTGTCTCTCTCTCCCTCTCCCCCTGTCCCCCCCTTCCCAATGCCAGCGCCCCCCCACACACACACACACATGCTCCCCAGCGCGTGGCACGCTGTCTCTGGCGCTCTCTCTCAAATAAATCAGTCTTTTTTAAATAATAAACTTTTGGGAGGCACTTGGGTGGTTCAGTCCGTTAAGTGTCTGCCTTTGGTTCAGGCCATGATCTCAGGGTCCTGGGATTGAGCCCTGGGTCAGGCTTCCTGCTCATTAGGGAGTCTTCTTCTACCTCCCCCTTTGCCCCTCCTGCTGCTCTTGAGCTCGCTTTCTCTCTCTCTCTTTCTCAATCACTCAAATAACTATAATCTTTTTAAAAAATCATAAATTTTTTGGAATGCCTGGGTGGCTCAGTTGGTTAAGCTTTTTGCCTCCGGCTCAGGTCATGGTCCCAGGGTCGTGGAATTGAGTCCCACATTGGCTTCTTTGCTCCACAGGTAGCCTCTGCCTGCCGCTCCCCCTGCTTGTGTGTGCGCTGGCACTCTCTCTCTCTCTCTTGCGCAAATAAATAAAATCTTTTGAAAAATAAAATAAAAATAGAAAGTAAACTTTTTGGTTCATGAATGAATGAATCCTAAGTTAATGGCTTTCAGACTGTTTCGAATGACCCCTAAACCGTAAAACCAGTATGGAAGTAAATATACTTGTATGTAACCAAAACAGTAGTTTTACAGAACAGTGACCTGACATGTGGAGTGCACTCCAGTATCTTCTTTTCTGTTATAGTTTGAAAAATAAACAAACAAATAAACACTGGTAATAATCTACTAAAATGATTTCACAGCCCATCCAATGGGTTGCAATTCATAGTATAAACATCATACCTATAAGTGACTTTGATTCCACAAACTCGTACTATTGTGTTGAGCATCTTCTGTGAGCAAGCCCCTTTGGACTGGGCTTAGTCACGACCCCTGCTCTCCTGCCCACCTGCCCTTTCAGCCCTCTCAGAGACAGAAATTGGAGGCAGGAGACCAGGGCCCTAGGACAGGATGGCTCAGAGCTTTCCATGAAAGGGGTGCCCACACATAGGGGTTCTTTGGGACTCACATACTCAGGCCCTTGTAGAGAAAATCCTCTTCAACTCAACCTCTCTTTATTCTGGGTACATGCCACAGTCCTCGTCATCGCCTACCAGGCCCTGGACACCCCAGTCTCCTTTTACTGGCATTCCCACCTCACTCCTTGCTGTTCCAGTGGCCTGGAGTCCTTTCCCCCAGACATCATAAAACTCATTTCCTCACCTTCCTCAAATCTTTCTTTAAATTCACCTTCTCAGGCCTTCCCCAACCACCCACTTTATAATTATGAACGATCTCTGCCTCTCAGCACCCCAGAATATTCTTCCTTCCTATAATTTTCTCCTTAGCACATAAAATCCTGTCTTACATGTATTTCACTGATTTAACGTAAAGTTACCCCCAGTAACTCCATGAAATTAGGGGTTGTATTTGTTCATTTTTCTTCCCCAGTGCCCAGAGCAGTAGTCATAGTACCTAGTAGGAACTCACCTATTTGTCTCGAAATTTCTATATAAACATCCACCTCCTGGTATTGATCTTGTCCCAGGGATTCTGTTAAATGGGCATTCGAGAGAAGCAGTCATCAGTATTTGAATAACTCTGTAAGGGAATTGGTATTTTTGTTATTCTGGTAAAGGTAAAATTAAATTAAACTTACCTTTATTCCAGGAAGCCTTTACATCCCACTTTATCTCAAAAGCCCTGGTCCCCATAGCAGAGTGAAAAAGCAGGTCGCTGTGATCATGATGTAGCTGGTTTTCCCAGTCTGGATTTCTCCTCTCCCAGGCGGGGCGACTCCAGAAGTCTCAGTGCCTTTTTAACTTTCTATCCCTAGGGGGCAGCATTAGCACAGAAACCAAATTCGAAGCCACCCATTGTGATTTGTCACCTAATCCCAGTGAATCTAGAAGAAAGGAATGCTTGGCTTCTTTCTAATCTGCAGGAGTAAGGTTTAGAGATTTCTTTTTTCAAAGGCAGCTTCTGTATCTCGAAGTGGGAGGGTATGCATCCAAAGCACACATGTTTAAAAAATTAATTTAGTGTGTGTATGTATAACCATCAAAAAATAAGAACAGTGTGAAATCTTCCCCAGAGAAGTCTATTCTTCGGTACCATTGCCCAGAGGTGTTGCCTGGCCACGCCCGGATTTGAATTCTGCATTTAGAAATCCAAAGGTTCTTCTGCCTTTGAGGGAAAGAGAAATCCCTGTGAGGAGAGCATGACTTCTTGTGGAGATGGGATGTAATCAGATAATTACAGGACCTCATTAAAAGAATTAATGCTCACATTGTGTTTGTTCTTAAGAAAAATGGACCCAGGCAGGCTGGACTGTCTTGTTCCGGTGGGTGGGAGCCCTAGGAACCTGTGGTCTGACCTCAGGTGCTAACTGACCTTCTCAAGCCCTGAGTGGGGGAGGGAGAGAGCCAGGCTGACAGATTTTTCAGTCCTGACTTTCTCACAGGCACGACCTAGTAAGCACTGATGTTTGCAAAGCACCTCTCATCCGAATCGAAGAGAGATGTTTCCACATATTGAAGTTATAGGTGAAAGCCAACAAAGAATATTGTAATTTGAAAAGATGCAGCGCTTTGTCAAGCACCATCTGCCGGCATTTGGCCATTAGCTTCTTGGTAATAACTGGTCTTTATAGTTTTGTGCATTGGATTGGGGAAAGGAATTAGGGGGGAGCAAAGAAAGAAACCACCGTAAGAAAGACATAACCTGTGTCCTTAAGGCACAAGCTATAATGACTTAACCTGAAAGGTTTTTTTTTTTATGTAATATTGATTTCTTTTAAGTTTTATTTATTTATTTTTTTTTTAAAGATTTTATTTATTTATTTGACAGAGATAGAGACATCCAGCGAGAGAGGGAACACAAGCAGGGGGAGTGGGAGAGGAAGAAGCAGGCTCATAGCGGAGGAGCCTGATGTGGGGCTCGATCCCGGAACGCCGGGATCACGCCCTGAGCCGAAGGCAGGCGCTTAACCGCTGTGCCACCCAGGCGCCCCTCTTTTAAGTTTTATTAAATCCAGTTGATTTTCTTTTTTTTTTAAAGTAAGCTCTGTACCCAACATGGGGCTTGAACTCATGACTCTGAGTTCGAGAGCCGTATGCTCTACCAACTGAGCCAGGCAAGCCCCCCCAATGAAAGTATCTTATATAGAACTTGATTTTCTCATGAACTCATTGTACTTTGCATGATTATAAATATGAAGACCTGATAAGGAGGAGATAATGTTCTTTGGAGAAGGGGTTCATTTTACTAAGAGATTTCAAATGCCTTTTTTACATATAAAATGCAGAAGTCCCAGGAGTAAGGGTGGGATGTGTGTTTGTTAACTCCACATGAAGAGGAATGTGCTTTGTGTTGCCAGCCTTCATCTTGGAAGTTTTTTATATATTCAGTCCCTTGTGTGGGTCAGACCTAGTGCACGGCCCTAGAAATCCAAAAGACACCTGAGACATTGTGTGCTAGGCGGTAAGCACCTTGTGATCCCAGAATTTTGCTGGTTTATTCACCAGTGCATACCCATGTGACGCAAAAGAGGCACTCAAAGGGTAACTTTTTTAAAAATAGATTAATTGAACCTTCCATTCCAAGTCTGTCTGTAGTAGTCAGCAGAGCATAGTCTTTGCCTGCAAACAGGGCTTGGCTCCTTGGAGATGTGATGTAATCTGATAATTACAAGACAAAAGTGCTGTAATAGAGTGGGAGCCAAGTGCTCTAGGAGTCCAGGGAAATGGAGCCAACTCTTGCCCAGGCCATTTGGGTCTCCCAGAGCCCCTAGTGTTTGAAATGAGAACTGATGGGTAGGTGTTGCCAGAAGAAAAAGGACATCTAGGCAGAGCATTGTGAGGTTAAGAGTGTCAGGCGTGTGTCATTGACTGGAGGCCAACTGTGCTGGCCCTGGAGGCTGCTTCTCTGAGCTCCTCTCCTGCTCTCCCAGGTGACTTCACCCCCCAGCTTCCACCCTGCCCGATCCCCTTCAGGTTCACACTGGAATGCCACCCAGACACGAGGCTATCCTTCACACTAGTGTCAGATGGCAGCCTCCCCGCCCACACTCGTGCCCAGGGTGTTCGTGGTCTTCCTGCAGAGTGGACCTTTATCTATTTGTCTGTCAGAATGTAGACTCTATGGAGTGGGACCTCATTTGTTCAGTGATGCTTTGCTGGGAATAGAGCCTGGTCGAAGGGGCAGGCTCTCAGGAGGTGTTTGTTGAAGGCGGCAAGAGAGGGAAAGGGAGAGTGTTAACCATTCCTTTCAGCGCAGCAGTGTCTCCCTTACCACTCTGACTGGGAACGGAACTTCACGCGGAGCAGTGATGGTGGGATGATGGTCTCAGGCACTGTCATTAGCAGGTCTCTGTACATCATTGTCCTGGCTCCCTTTGGGGAAGTGAGTGGCAAGTATGTACAAATGAAGGCCCTGGGGCTGGGTGACAGAAGGACCAAGTGATACTTGGTTCTGGTGTGGAACACTCACTTTGAGCCTGTTCACGCATCCAATGGGAATCTAAAAACACACTTCCTCCGGTGCCCCACCAGACATGCAGCTGGCCACAGGTAGCGGGAAGAGCTACTTCCTCGTATGTGTCCAGTCTAAGATTGCAGTGATTAGCAGGCTCCTATCATCATCATTAAGAAATGGTATCCTTGGGTTTCATCGTAGCCCATCCTGCCTCTTGCTGGGTTATTCCCAGCTCTCCAGGAAGCACAGGGAAGCAGGCATCCTGCACAGCTGCAGCTGGCCGGCAGCGCCCTCCAAACCCTAACGCCCGCTCTCCGCGGTCTTGCCGCTCTTTCATCTGCTCTCACACAAGATGCCCATTGTAACCTCAGGGCTTGTCTCATAGCCTCGTGCCCTTGGGTTTTCCAGTAAACAATGACCTGTTCTTGCTAACAAACACCACGCTGGGAAGCAGTGAGAACACAGTGGAAAGAGCAAGTGGATTTGGAATCAAGCAGACTGAGTCCATAGCTTCATGGCCTTAAGTTAATTTGCCTCTCTCAGCCTTCCTTTTCTCGTTTACTTTTTTAAAAAAGAATGAAGGGGTGCCTGGAAGACTCAGTCGGTGAAGTGTTGGCTCAGGTCATGATCTCAGTGTCGTGAGATTGAGCCCCACGTCTCAATTCCCTCCCTCCCTCTCCCTTACCCCTCCCCCCTCAAAAAATAAAAATAAGTTTAAATTTAAAAAAAAAAGAACGGAGATAATAACGGTCCAGTACTTCCTTGTACAGTTGGTGTGAAGATGGGAAGAGCTGTGTGTGTAAAGCACTGTGTAGAGGAAGATGTATAGGTTTGGAACGTTGAGTCAGTGCTGTGGCGTAGCAGGAGGGATGTGTGAGTTCAAGACGCATGTTAGGGATGCTCCCTTCCTGGGGCGCTTGGGTGGTCCCATTGGTTAAGCGTGTGATTCTTGGTTTTGGCTCAGGTCATGATCTCACGGTCATGAGATCAAGCCCTGTGTTGGGTTCCTCACTCAGCACAGCGTCTGCTTAGGATTCTTTCCCGCTCCCTGCCCCTCCCCCTTCCCCTAGTGCATGCTCTCTCTTCTTTGTATCTCTCAAATAAACAAATCTTTTTTTTTTTTTTAAGATTTTATTTATTTATTTGAGAGAGAGGCGTTAGAGGGGGGAGAGTTAGGGGGAGGAGCAGACTCCCCGCTGAGCAGGGAGCCTGATGCAGGTCTTGATCCTGGGACTCCAGGATCTTGACCTGAGCTGAAGGCAGTTGCTTAACCAGCTGAGCCACCCAGGCGCCCCTAAAGCTTCTTTAAAAAGAGAAAAAAGATGCTCCCTTCCTGAGCACCTGGCTGACTCAGTTGGTGGTGCATGTGACTCTTGCTCTCAGGGTTATGGGTTTGAACCCCAGGTTGGGTGTAGAGATTGCTTAAAATAAAATTTTGGGGAGGTGGGTGGAGGTGGCCAAATGGGTTGGCCATTAAGAAGGGCACTTGTTATGATGAGCACTGGGTATTGTATGTAAGTGATGAATCACTAAATTTGCTCCTGAAATCAATACTACACTGTATGTTAACTAACTTTAATTTAAGAAAAAACTTGGGAATAAAATTTAAAAAAAAAATTTTTTTTTAATGATGCTCCCTTACGTATAAACAACATTTCAGTGGGCAACTCCTCTAAAGAGCCAAAACTGGAAATCTGTCTATCTGCTTTTCCAAATAAAGCCCCTTTCTGAACCCATGTTGGAAAAGTGGTTCTCTTATTCCTAACAAGAAAAGATAGGCCCATTGCCATTTCCCCAGTCACAGGCCGGCCTTACCCCTGCCAGGCTCAGTGTTGGCACAGCCTGGTTCAGGAATTAGGTCATAGCCTTGTTGGTGGAGGGCTATGAAGAAAGTCTGGCCAAGAATCAAATCCAGACTCTAGGGCTTGTTCCCCTAGGAGTTATTTACTTGGCCCGAATTTTAGTGAGGAGATTGCTGTAAGGTCCTACAATCTAGTCTCTACCATCAGGAGCCATTCTCTGCTTGCGCAAACAGCAACATCTTTGTAAATGTAAATCAGATCATTGCATTTCCCACCCACGCCCTGGCTTTCCAGACTCTTCCTTCCAGCCTTAGTGCCTGCAGCAGGAAGTGGCAGGAAGCAGGATTCACGGGCCACTCCAAGCGCTGCCCCTTGAGCTCCAGCCAAACCAACTTCCTCTGTGCTCCTCCAATGAGACAGGTCCTCTCCTGCTTCAAAGCCTTCACACCCTCTTCCCTCTGCCTGGAACACCTTTCCCCCATAGCTGGCTAACTTTGCACACCCTTCAGGGCTCTGCTTTCCTGTCACATCCTCAAAAAAGCTTTCTTGGTCTCCAAGCTAATGTAACTGCTGTTTTACCCCTAACAGCACTTAGTGCTATTCGTCTGAAATGTTCCCCTTGCTGTTGTAGCTGTGTCCTGTTTGTTTCATATTTCTCTTCTTCACTGAAACATACACTTGAAGGGGGTATTACAGAGAGCGGGGGCGCCTGGGTGGCTCAGTCAGTTGAGCGTCTGAGTCTTGGTTTTGGCTCAGATCGTGATCTCAGTCATGGGATCAAGCCCTGCATCAGGGCTTGTCCCTCTCCCTCTGCTCCTCCCCCCCTTCACTCATATGATCCCTCCCTCCCTCTCTGTCTCTCTCTTTCAAATAAAATCTTTTGGGGGAAAAAAGGTAGTGGGGTGCATGGCTAGCTCAGTAGAGCACGTGACTCTTAATCTCAGGACTGTGAGTTCGAGCCCCACATTGGGCATAGGGCTTACTTTAAAAAAGAAAAAAAGAAAGAAAAAATAGAAACTGAGTCTAACTTGCTTATTGCTTTTTTTTTTTTTTTAAGATTTTATTTATTTATTTGACACAGAGAGAGACAGCCAGCGAGAGAGGGAACACAAGCAGGGGGAGTGGGAGACAAAGAAGCAGGCTCCCAGCAGAGCAGGGAGCCCGATGTGGGGCTCGATCCCAGGACCCTGGGATCACGCCCTGGGCTGAAGGCAGACGCTTAATGACTGAGCCACCCAGCTGCCCCAAACTTGCTTATTGCTATCCCCAGCATCTCACACAGCATATGACATTAAGTGTATGTTCATTTCATTGTTGAGATGTTTGGCAATCTGGTTCCACATTTTTGATACTTGGCTCTGGTGGCTGTTGTAGCTGGGGAGGCACTTCCCAAAGAGATCTCAGTCCTGATGGGAGGAGTACTGTGTTGGTTGCCCGGGTGTTCTCATCACTCGTGATATTTGTTTTATTCAGTCCCATGAAGATGCCAACTCCTCAAAGAACTCTTGTCTGACTTAGCTCCTCCCCCTCTTCTTTGCTGTCTTTGTTACGTTACACTTAACTCCACTGTGTTCCATGTGGGCTCCTCACTTACATGACTTCCTTAAGAGATTGTGTGCACCCTTACCCTGGGAAAAATAGAAGTTCTTGGATTTCCTTAAAGGAAGGAAAGGCCCTGATTCTGCTGAACTTTAAGTTTGCCCAGTTTTATTGATTCTCAAGGGTTCCAGCATCGGTCTCCTGGTCTTTTTTCCTGTCTTGAAATCAGTCTCTTGCTGGACTAAGTTGGTGTCCATGTGTCATTTGGACCTGGAGATGGGGAAGAAACAGTGACCTTGACAACTCAGAGACATGTGTGGTCTGAATGCGCATGGCCTTGTGGCTCCTGGAGTTTGCTAAGCATTTGTGAAGAGATAGGTACCCGGGCCTCATCTTTTGATTTAAGGGTTTGGGGATTTTACAACGCCACCGTTTTTGGAGTGCCTGAGATGGCAAAGCAGAGCGCTTGAGCTTCGGAGATTCTGTTTGAATCAGCCGCAGCTCATGCCCCATATCTAGGTCATCAACTTCTCTACGGTGAAGAGTGGATCTAGAAGTTTCTCTAGAGGAGCCATTTAAAAATAAGTGAGCAGTTTCTATGTTCCGCTTCCTAGACAAGGCTGAAAGTCCAGCAGGTAAGATGCAGGGTGCACAGAGAGCCAAGCGACTTCAGAGTAGGCCTGGAGGGGTGGCGAGCAAGGAGGACAAAGTCTGGTGACTTGGACTCTTGGTTTCATCTTCTCTTGGGTTCTTTTCCAGCACAGGAAGCTCAGCTATGCGTAGACAAGGTGATGACCAGGGTGGTGTTCGCTGGTCTTTGAGGAAGCTGTTTAATGAAGAACTCTCAGCTCTCTGACAGGGTCATCTGAAACCGAGCTTAATCTTCTGCCTTGCCCATAAAACAGTATTTAAGCAGCAGAAAGTGGGTGAAGGGAGGCTATGGTGTGTTTTCTTTACATTGCAAAGCTGAGACCTCAGTGAGTAGTCCAAACACCTTGAAGCATCTTGAGGACTGAAGGGGCAGCATAAAACTTAACCAGAAATCTCTTTTGCCATGAGGAACCCAGACCCACAGCAGTCCTTGTGCTGATCACATCTGATAGCCGGGATATGCTTGTGCTGGGTGTTTTGAAGCTGCATGCAGAGTGTACTCTGCCGTCCAAAATGGTCCTTGGGACCTTCTCATTAACCTCACTTTGAAGAATGTAATTATCTTTGTGTTAGAAATGTTCAAGAACGTTTCTTCTGCCTAATGTTGTTTAAGCATTTGTTGAGTCGAGGAACAAAGCCTAGCTGTACTTGAGAGAATTACAATTCAGAGAAATACGGTGTCTACAAGAGAAGGGTACGTTTTAAAGGAACAACACAGAAAGCTCCAAATGTTAAATTTACCCAGATTGCTATTCTCCTGCCTTATTTTAATTATGGGTTTCAGTGTTTAGCTGGTTAGTCTCCTCAAAAGACATTTCCGTTTTATTCTCTGAGACCCCTGGGCCCTTCAGTGAGAAACACCATGGCTGAAAATCCACCCCTGGATTTGCCAGAGAACTGCTGTGATTTTAGAAGTCAGTGGTAGCGTCCTCTGACCTCTTGCTCACAACTGACTCCATTTGGCCAGGCCATCTTGCTGTCACAGATCCTGTGTCGCTTTGAAAATGGATTCTTCCTTATGAAGAAGGTCCCATGAATTAATAACTGCATCACCAGAAACGCTAAAAAAGCACTGTCTAAATGCTGTGCATTGTTGTCAAGCTGTTATTCCTGGTGGGTGGCTAGGTTAGTATTGTTTAAAGGTTAGGATCCAGATACCAGCTCATCTATTCTCCAGCTGTTGTTTATCCTCCAGTTTCCCAGAATAGTCAAGCACAAAAGTCTTTTAAAAACAAGTGTGGGACTGCTTTACATTTTGGTGTGTAATAATTAAGTCACTACTGATACAGCCTCTGTTCGCTGGCGGGGAAAGTAGGTAGGGGACCAAAGAACATCACATCCCTTGGAAGCAGTGGTGTGTAATGCCAGATTCCTAATCGGCTCATCTCTACCCTTACCCACCTCATTCCACTGATCGAAGCCTGTTTACAACATCCACCAAAGGATTGCTCGGGTTCTCAGCTCCCCAAGCAGTCTGCTTCACTTCTCTATAATGTTATTTATTTTTTAATTAGATAGTACATTTATATAGTATAAGATTCAAAAGATGAAAAAAGTCTGCAGTAAGAAGTCTCACCCGTGCCTTCCAGCCACTCAGGACAATCAGCACTACCAGTTTCTTAGGTAACCTTTCAGGTTGGCTTTATAGGTCACCGTATTCTCCTCCACCACCACCACCGCCACCTTTGTTCTGTAGAAATGGTAGCGTCTATACCGTACATACCATCCTGTGCCTTGCTGAGTCATCTCAGTAGTATATGTAGAGAAAGTTCAATAAGTGGCAAGTACACCAATGGGAGTGTTTCTAGAATTGACGTCAGGATATAATCTAGTACGTCTCCCGGCGACCCCTAATCCGGCCACTCCCAAATGCTAAACAATGATAACCAAGCTCACTGCCAGACATCGCCAGTGCTGTCCCACAGGTGGACAGGCCAAACTTTTTCCACTGTTGCCAAGCTCCATCTGTGTCTTGGGTTGCACGAACCGGAAACCAAGAAATCCCATCCTTGACACCTTCCTGAGTTTCTCTCCAGTCATTGAACCTTCCTTCTTGCCCTCACCTACCTCCCTGGTCTGCGCCTTCTCAGTCTCTGTACTGGGTGACTTTACCAGCTTCCTGACTGTCTTTGGCATGTCCATTCTTTGCTCCCTCCAGGCTGTTGTCCACACACAGTGATCTTTTAAACCACATACCTGATCATGGTGCTTCCATGCTTGATGCCTCTTGAGGCCTTCCTGGCACTCTTAAGACAAAGGCCAGACTGATGGTCGCATCCACGTTGTCTGGTCCCTGCAGGCTTTACCAGGCCTGTTTTCACTTTGCAGTCCAGTGCAGGAACCAGACTTGCCCAGCTTCGTCTGCCAGAGTATTCTCTTTCTTTTCCTCTGTCTGGAATGCTAGTCTCCTTTCGCTATCTTTGACTCATCTTTCAGAACTCAGACTCCACTTCCTCAAGCCTTCACCGTTCCCCTCCCCAAACTAGATCAGGTTCCCGGTTAAAGCTGACAACACCCAACTTTTCCTTCATTGTACTTATTAAGGTTGTAATTTCCACTTACGGAAATTTAACTGGGTTAATGTTTCTTTAAATTCTTGTTATAGATGTGAAATAGTTCCTGACACACATAAATTTTGTAAAGTAGGAAAGCTTCTGGAATAAATAGTAATTTTTTTTAATTCATCTTTATAGATGTGCCACCTGGGTGGCACAGTTGGTTAAACGTCCAACGCTTGGTTTCAGCTCAAGTCCTGATCTCAGGTCATGAGATCAAGCCCCATGTCAGGCTTGGCAAGGAGTCTGCTTGAGTTTTTCTCTCCCTCTCTCCCTCCTTCTCATGCGCCCACCTGCTCTCTTTCTCTCCCTCTCTCTCTCTCTCTCAAATAAATAAATCTTTTTAAAAATTTATGTTTATAAATGAGGTTAAGCTGCTTAGGTTGATATCTGTGTTTATGAGTAAGGGATGACTCGGGGGTGTCTCCTATAAGGACCCCTAGTGATCCTAATCTAGACCATTCTTCAGTTCAACAGATGAAATCTATGCCTGACCAACACTGGGCACGGAGATGACAGAAAATAATGAGATCCAAACAGAGCCTGCCCTCAAGTGGCTTACAATATTTCATTTTTAAAAACCCAAGATCAGGGACGCCTGGATAGCTCACTCAGTTAAGCGTCTGCCTTCAGCTCAGGTGATGATCTCAGGGTCCTAGGATCGAGCCCCACGTAGGGCTCTGTGCTTAGTGGGGAGTCGGCTTCTCCCTCTCCCTCTGCTTGCGCTCTCTTTCAAATGGATAAATAAAATCTTTAAAAAAGAAAAACTCAAGATCATATGTCTGTCTGCTGTATTTTGTGGGTTTTTTTCAGGTGGCTCCTGGTATTTCAGATGGCCTTTTACCAATTGGGTGATGTGGCAACGCTTTTTTTTTTTTTTTGCCCTAAGGAGAACACATTTTCCCCCATGCTTGCTTCTCATGATTCTTATCTTTTCTCTTGAGAGCTGTCTTTAGAAATATCCCTGCTGAAGGGGAGAGCCATCGTCAGAAAAAACTCAAGCCACATGAAGCCTGTTCCGCATTTCTTATTGTTGAACAAAAAATTGTATGATGTCTCCTCACCAGGAGCTGTTTTTGTGTCTCTCCTCTATCCCCAGGAAACCTGTAGGAAGTGTCAGGGACTCTGGAAAGAGCACAATGGCCTCACCTGTGAAGAGCTGGCAGAGAAAGATGACATCAAGTACCGAACCTCCATGTGAGTAACCTCATTCAGGGCTTGTGACTGGTTCTTAGCTCCCCTGTTAGCCTGCTGTTTGGCCAAGGAAACAGTGAATGTTGTGGGAAGGACAAGTTCTCGGGCAACCCCGATCTAGAGTGACCTCAGGAAGTGACCCTAACCCCCTCTGTTTCCTTGTCTCTTTGGCCTCATAGAGCAGGGCCTGGAGTCATATATGATACAGTCAGTGCCTGGCATTTGCGAATTCAGTAAATGTTAGTTCCTCTTCTCCTTATGATCTGAACGAATAAGCAAATCACACATTTTAACTAGATTAGATTGCACTAATGTTGCTTATATCCATGTTTCCTAAAGGATACTGGTGGCCTGAGACATTAAGCAGAATTATAGCCTCCAGAATGCAGAATAATGCAATCAGTAATAATAAGCACCATTACTGTTTAGCACTCCCTGTGTGGCTAAGCACTTTACAAATATTAACTCATTAAATACGTTGGCTTAAATAATACAGAAGCCCATTTCTTTCTCCTATAATAGCCCAGCCTTACCAGGCAGAGCTTTCCCATGAGGTCATTCAGAGACCAGGTTCCTTTATCACATTGCTTCACCATTCCCTGAGGTGGTGTTCCCATCTACATGATGGTGACTGCACTGTAGCCACATTTACACTCCAGCCCATAGAAACGGAGAAAGAGACAAGCTGCCAGCCAGGCACCTTTTAAGTTGTAAGCAGGGTGCGTGCATGCGTGTATATGTGTGTGTATGACTTCTCCTACCCTATTGGTCTAGACTGAGTCATGTGGCCACAACCTAGCTTCAAGGCAGACACCATATGTAATCTCTAGCTGGGTGATTTTATGTCCAGCTTAAATTCGAAGAGTGAGAAGTAGGTTTTGTTACTAAGAGAATGAAGTGGGAAGTGACTATTAGGGGCAGTTAACAGTCTTCCAGTGTGCACCACAAGTAGGTACGATTATCCTCGTTTTACAAAACGATACAACAGGCATAGAGCCCAAGAAACTTGCACCTGATCCTACAGGTAGTAAGTGGCATAGCAGGGTTTTAAATCTAAGCAAATGGTTTCCCGACTGTTCTTTGCCACAAATTTGGTAGGCAGACTAATGACCCCCAAAGATGTCCCTGCCCTAATCTCTGGAACCTGTGAGCCTGTTACCTTATATGGCCAAAGGGGCTTTCCAGATGTGATTAAGGTTATGGCCCTTGAGGTGGACAGATGATCCTGGATTATCGAGGTGAGCCCAGTCTAATCACATGACTCCTTAGAAGCAGAGAGCCTTTCTGTGGTCAGATAGAGGTGTAGTGATGGGCAGACCCAGAATGATGTGAGGACTCCACCTCTTGCTGCTGGCTTTGGAGATGGAGGAAGAAGGCTGTGAGCCATGGAATGTGGCCGTTTCTAGAAACAAGGAGCAACCTTCAGTTGCCAGCCAGTAAGAAAATGGGGATCTCAGTCCCACAGCCCCAAAGAATGAATTCTGCTGACAGCCTGCAGGAGTAGCAAACAGAGTCTCTCCCCCAGAGTAGGTGACATAGCCCAATGACACCTTGATTCTTCTCTGTGGAGACCTGTGTTGGATTTCTGACCTACAGATTAGGTAGGTCACTTGTATTACATTAAGCTAATAAAATTGTGGTGTGCTACAGCAGCAGTAGGAAACTAACACAGATTTGGGGGCCAGAAGTGGGGTGCTGCTGTAACAAATACCTAGAAATGTGGAAGTAGGTTTGGAATTGGGTAAAGGGTGGAGCAATTTTGGAAAGCATGGTAGAAAAATCCTAGATTGCCTTGAACTAGTGGAAGTAGGGATTTTAAAAACCTTCCCCTTGAGGGCTCAGAAGCAAGTGAGGAGCATTATGGGCAAAGCCAAAATTGCCTTGGAGAATACTAGAATCCCCACGAACAGACTGCTCGTGGAGCTGTGGCCGTAAAGGTCTGCCGATGAGGCCTCAGAAGTAAGCGCAGAGCGTGTTCTCGTTTTGGTGGCAGGAAGCTTAGCTGGTTCGTCTGCAGTCGTGCAGAAAGCAGAAGGTGTAGGTGATGGGTCTGGACATGTAGCTGAGAAAACTTGTGGGCTGAGCGCTGGCGAGAGGAAAGTGCGAGCGGAAGGAGAGATTGTTTCCAGCAGAAACAGGATTTGGTTGTTTCTGAAACTGCCATCCCGTCCAGGTGACAAAAGACTCCAAAATTAAGACTTAAGCTGTCAGGAAAAGCATTCTCTTAGAAGACCAAGGATGTGTTCCAGATGTCAAAGTCTTCGGTCATGTAAAGCGAGGAGGTCAAGGGGGGGAACACTTCAGATCCCTTCAGTCAGACGAGGGAGCCTCTAGGAAACTCAGGCATCACCCCTCAGCCATCTCAGGAGAAGCCTGAAAGTAGAGATGGGCTTGTCTAGGCACCAGGTGTGGATGAGAATGCTCGTGTCAACAGAAACACTGCCAGCTTGGACTGAGACATACAGTGTGTGTGGAAGGAAAGAAGTCCACCAGATGCCCAGAACTCTAGAGAAAGGAAGCAGGTTGACTAAAAATTGCTCGGCTGCAAACATGCTACCTTTCTTGAGAAAAGGAAGGTGTGCTCAGTAGCACCATGACCACAGAGGATTCTCAGATCTGAAATCTGAGGGAGTTTGCCCAGCTGGATTTCTAAATTGATTATAAGTGATGGCTCCTTTTTTTCTTTCCATTTTCTCCCTTTTTGGAGAGGAAGAATGTCCCAGAATGGGTCATATCCAGAGTCTTCACCTGTACTTGATTTAGATGGTGACATTTGGGACTCAGAGCTGACACCATGGTGATTGAGACCTTTGGGTCCTGGGCTGAGATGACTGTAGGGGTGTAGGGTGGGTATGAATCTGGAGGCCGGAGGGCAGACTGTGGTGGGCAGAATGGCCTAATCCCCAGAACCTGTGAATATCTTTACCTGACATGGCGAAGGGACCTTGTGGATGTGATTAAGTTTATGGCAACAATCAATGACATACGTAGTAATCACACATGCCACTCCAACTAGAAAAGTCTAGCGTTACTTCCTCAAATCTAGGCTTACCCCTAGCAGCCAGCCTTTATGATTTAGAGTGGCCACCAGCTGCCCAGTGGCATGGCCTTAAAGTGATGGCCATGTCCAAAATTACTCTTTCTTCAAAGTATTCATCTTGTCAGGCAATATACTTAGTCCAGCACTTGAGCTATTGCAAGAACACTCTAAATTTGTCGTTTGGAGTTGTCTTTCAGCCAGTTCATGAGCCATTGCCCCAAAAAATTTGCTCTTGTTACTGTGGACAAGTTATATCTGGTTTGGATTAGGAGAAGCAGAGGTTTTCTTTTGTTGCCCCCTGAGCCTTTGTTCTGCCCCTAAGAAGGATGTCTTACTGATAAAGTCAGTACAGATTTATTGAGTGATCTCTATGGATAGCTGTAGTTAAGAACCTTGAACAAATTTTTTAGTCATTCTTTGCCTCAGTTTTTCTTCATCTGTTAAGTACAGAGCATACTTGCATCTACATATTATGAAGATGAAACTGCCCAAGTGCCCAGAATGATTCTTGGCACCGAAATCTCCCATAAACATTCATGGTTGGTTGGTTGGTTGGTTGGTTGGTTGGTTGAAGCAGAAGGCCCTGATTTACAGACATGACACAAGCACTTAAACGGGTGACTTCTTGCATTTAGGACTCCTTCAAGTTATATGTATTATACTCACAGTTGGAGATGGAGTATTGGCCAGCTCTATAAACCGGTTCTCCATGCCCCGTGGTCAGCCGTTTGGACTACTCCAAGACTTGGTCACGGGTCAGGAGATGTTTCTCAGCAGGAGAAGAGTTGGTTACTTTTGGAAGCAGAACCTCCATCCTGATTGTCCTGTCAGTTCCTGCCACCAGCATCATTCAGGGTCTTGATCTGGGCCCTAATTAAACCTGGCAGCCTTTCGTATCAGCAGTAAATGGAACAGATTGGCACATCCAAGTGTGATTATATGTTAATAACAAAATCCAGAAAGGCCTCCCAAATGTCTCACTTCTTTCTTCGTGGTAGGGGATAGAAGATACAGTAACGTGCTCAACTTTGGATGGAGTAGCCTCATACACACGCGTGACCTCCACACCACCGGAGCATCAGAGAGATTACAGATCTCTGTATTTCCAAGGGATTTATCTCCCATCTTCTGGCATGCATATACCATATTACTGTATCTAGAGTACCTGCTACTTTTATGCACCCCGGTTCTATCTGCATGTTATTTTAATAGTAGACCAGCGTATTGCCCTTTTGGACGATAGATGATCAAGGTCCTTGTCACCTGCTTCTGGTGTTCTCTGTGTATTGGACAGAGAAAGCATGTTCCAGATCAGAAGCTGCATACAGTTGCCAGAGGCTGTGTTTATTTGCCCTGGTAAAAAGACGTCTGGAACAGCAGCTGCAGGTGGGGTCAGCCCCCAGTGAGGCTTATGGTAATGCACATTCTCCAAACAGAACATACAGTACAGTAATGTTCTCCAAGACCCACTCTCCGTACAGGTAAAACAAGTAAAAGGAGATGTGTTGAGAATCAGCGCTACTGCGCCTTTGAAGTCTTTGACTGTGGCACCGATCTCAAAGATGTCAGAGGAATCTGGTATTTCTGTAGAGAGGGGGTCCTCCAAGGCCTTCACTTCCTTTCCCCACCATGTAGTCCTTACTCCCTGGCTCTCTGCCAGTTGCCAAGTGTGAAAAAATAGGAAACAGCAGGGTACACACAGGGGATTATAAGCTGTTTACTGTTGCTGAATCATAAAATACAGCATAATAACTGCTATGAGATGAGGCAGGTATTCCAACAAAAACTTGTACATGAATGTTCCTAGCAGCACTATTCACAGTAACCAAAGAAGGAAACAACCCAGGTGTCCTTCAACTGATGAAGGGTAAACAAAGTTCAGTATCCCGCAGAATGGCATATTATTCAGCCATAAAAAGAAAATGAAGGTCCATCCTACAGCACAGACGAACCTCGGAGACCTGCTCAGTGAGAGGGACCAGACCCAGGATGCCACAGATCATGTGGTTCCATTTATATGAAAGGTCCATAGGCATGTGGATGATTGCCTGTGTAAAGAATAGACAAGTCCATTAGAGACAGAAGGCACATTAGGGGTTGCGGCGGAAAGGGGAGCATGGAGAGTGACTGCTTAATAGGTGTGGAGTTTTCTTTGAGGATGATAAAAATGTTCTAGAACTAGATAGCAGTGATTTGACAGCAAGAGAGCAGAAGCAGGGGGAGCCGCAGGGAGAGGGAGAAGCAGGCTTCCCGCTGAGCAGGGAGCCCGATGCGGGACTTGATCCCAGAACCCTGGGATCATGATCTGAGCTGAAGGCAGAGACTTAACTGACTGAGCCACCCAGGCGTCCCTAAAACGGAATTTTTATGTGCGTTTTACCACAGTAAAAAAAAAAAAAACAAAAAAACAAAAACATTCACAAAGGAAAGCCATCTAACTTTTTGAATAGTGTATGCCACAAAAAATGAAGAGTGCTCCCAAACAGAAATTCCCAACATACTTAAAAGTGGTGAGAACAAATACTCATGGAGCTCTAAGGTCTAGAGTGGTTATGTAGGGGAAGGACTGAACCTTCCTGTTTGAACACAAGGTCAGGAGACACAGCTGCAGCTCAGGCTTCTCTTCCTGTCCTGCCCAGAAACACATCCTGTGGGCTGTTTGTTTCCTGCCTAGTTTAGAATCTAGTTCCCAATTCAGTTTTCTCCCAAAAGAATCAACTGATTTCTCCTCATCCCATTTTGCACTTTTTGTTAACTGGATAGGTGGTCACCACAGTCCATGAAAGCTGTCTTTTTTTGGTACAGAGTCATTCTGGCCCTGCCTAGTACTCGTCGTATGAGTGCAGAAATGAGGCCTTGAGTGGATATTCATGTACTGTTGAACATCTGTGTGAACTTCAGAGCAATGTTGAGTGGTGGGCACTCTACATATTGCTCCATTCATCTAGGAGTGCCTTTTCTCCCTTCCCATATCCGTTATTACTTTGGTGACTGACAGCTTGGTGGAACGAGCAAGTAAATTCACCCTCTGCCCAAGCCTTTAGGAAAGGACTCCGTAACCTTGGTGTTTTTTTTTAAGCAGGCTCCATGCTGGGCATGGAGCCCAGTGCAAGGCTCAAACTCATGACTATGAGATCGAGACCTGAGCCAAGAGCAAGAATTGGACACTTCACTGATTGGGGCACCCAGGCGCCCCAACCTTGGTTCTTTTCATCCACTTCTCTCCCACACTATAGCCATAGCAGCTACCCAGGGAAAAAGCCAGCCCCAGGCCCCCAGAGCATGACAGCTTAAAGCCACACATCAGTCTTGAAGATGCTCTTTCACAGAAACCTTGTGCTATAGAAAACTGCAGTTGTGTCTTGAACACAGGTTTTCATATTGGAAACTTTTGCATCAGAACCTTTTAAGTCTTAACAGGGAGTATTGAGAAGTGTCTTCACAGTTGCTGATAACCGAATCATGAACATGTGTGCTATATTACTAAGTTGACAATAACAAATTCACTTTATTTAAACGTTGTCTCCTTGATGATGTTTCCTATTCAGCAAAACTTAGAACTCATTTGTTCTTCTGTAACTTGAACTGGGTTTAAATTCTTTTCAAGCCAGAGCCTTCCTGCATTTTGGGCCATTCAAAAGTTAGACCTAAATGAATAGCAGCCAATTTTCCTAGTTCATTTTTCTATTTTTAAGCACATGATCTAGCTTCTAAGAAGCAAACTACAACAGTCTTCTAAATATCAGTAATTAAAAACACTTGGCTGACCTTAGACTCACCTGGCTTCCCTTACTTAGCAGAAACCCTGGGAGCCGTGGGAGGAAGAAGCTGTTTCTCAGTGTGAGGGAAGAGCCTGCAGGTCAGAACTCATCCCCAGACTGTTGAGAGTCTTTACAGGGAAGCACTTCTCTGGCCACCACTCTGGGTTCCTGCCTGGAAAGAAGAGAAGTGCTCAGAGCACTGAGTTAAGTCCCAGTTTCAGTGCTTCTCCACCTTTGGGGTCATTCCTGCCTTCCCTAGTCTCCATAGGCATGCTTTTTGACACCTTCAAGGAACTCGCTTAGTAGAGGAAGACACACACAGTTATAGGCCAGGGTAGCAAGTATTATTTTAGAGTTAAGAACAGTGCGCTACAGAAGAAACTAATTCAGCAGTGCCAGCTCTTGGTAAAGAGCCAAGATGTGTCATTTTGGCTCTAGTCATCTGCCCCTCCATATCAGTTAAAGTGCTTCTGGAAACAAGTAGCTTTCCTACAAGCTTTCCATTGGCCAGGGCCAACTCCTCCTTAAGGGCAAGCCAATACCGTCACTAAAAGGGAGTCTGGGAATGTGGGATTTTGACATGGAGGTGGGGACTGCCAACAGGAAAAAGTTACAAACTGGCTGTTGGATTGTCCCCAGCTGTGTCTCCCCACTCCACACTAAGTATTTAAAATCCAAGGTGGGGGTGGGGCACCTGGGTGGCTTAGTTAAGCGTCCAGCTCTTGATTTTGGCTCAGGACATGACCTCAGGGTCGTGAGATCGAGCCCTGCATCAGGCTCCACACTGGACGTGGAGCCTGCTTGGGATTCTCTCTCTCCCTCTTCCCAGCCTCCCCTCTTCCCCCCACCTCTTAAAAAAAAAAAATGGGTAAAATCCAAAGTGTATACGTAACTAAGGTTTAGGCTTACTGGCTCTTTATTAGCCAGCTTTTTGTATACTAAACACATTCTTAAGGAAGACCCTGAGTTTTTTTTGTCTCCGTTTTAAGCCTTCAGGGACTCCTTTAACAAACAGAATAATAATTTTCTGAGTGGTAGGTGTCAGGCACTGTGCCAGGGTACTTTCTATCTTATCTGTAATAATCCTCAAAGCTTGATGAAGAGGTTCGCCTGGGTGGCGCAGTCAGTTGGACAGCTGCCTTTGGTTTGGGTTGTGGTCCCAAGGTCCTGGGATTGAGCCCTGCGTGGGGCTCCCTGCTCAGTGGGGAATCTGCTTCTCCCTCTCCCTCTGCTGATCCCTCTGCTTGTGCTCTCTTGCTCATGCTCTCTTTCTCAAATAAGTAAATAAAATCTTTTTTTAAAAAAATGATGAAAATGGGGCGCCTGGGTGGCACAGGGGTTAAGCGTCTGCCTTCGGCTCAGGGCGTGATCCCGGCGTTATGGGATCGAGCCCCACGTCAGGCTCCTCCGCTAGGAGCCTGCTTCTTCCTCTCCCACTCCCCCTGCTTGTGTTCCCTCTCTCGCTGGCTGTCTCTATCTCTGTCAAATAAATAAATAAAATCTTTAAAAAAAAAAATGATGAAAAAAGTTGGGTCTCATTTAAAAATGAGGGAACTGAGTCTCCAAGCAGTTGAGTACTTTATCCACGGTCATACAACTAATGAACTGAATGTAGTTCTCAGCTCCAAAGCATAGGTTCTTTTCACTCTCGAGATGTCACCAAAAGGGCTTAGGCAGTCACCCTTGGGAAGACGTACTTAGTGCCCAGAGTACTTTTCTTTCCTTGTCTTCTTCCCTGCTGTCTCCATTCATGTGTTCTTTTCTCAGTGAAGAAAAAATGACCGCAGCCCGCATTAGAAAATGCCACAAGTGTGGGACTGGCCTCATCAAATCTGAAGGCTGCAACCGCATGTCTTGCCGCTGTGGTGCCCAAATGTGCTACCTCTGTCGAGTATCTATCAGTGGATATGACCATTTCTGCCAGCATCCTCGCTCACCGGGAGCCCCTTGCCAGGAGTGTTCAAGATGCTCTCTCTGGACCGACCCCACCGTAAGTGAATGCATGGCTACTTATTGCTTTGTAGAGGAATATAGTGGTAAGGTGATGTAATGAAAGGGATTTTGCCTATACATAACACCTCGTGACTTATGAAAATATAGGAGATTACATGGATCAGTAACCACAGGGAAAAAATGACAAAGTAATCAGAAAGCTACTCCTCAGAAAAGCAGCATGCCCAAAAAGTTTATGGGCAAATTCTTTCAAGCATTTAGAATAAAGTCCTTTAGAATAAAATTTTTCTGTGCCATCTGAAATAAGTCCCAGAGCACAGACAAGAAAAGATGGTTTTATATACGTTTGTATAAAGCCAACATAATGCTGATACCAAAATGTGACAGAGATAACACTAAAAAAGAAAAATACAGATCCTTCTAACTTAATATAGGTTTTAAATTCTCTAAATAAAATACCAGCAAATAGAAACTATGACCAAGTGATGGAGCGCCTGGGTGGCTCAGTTGGTTGAGTGTCTGAATCTTGATTTCGGCTCAGGTCATGATCTTTGGATCATGAGATTGAGCCCCACATGGGACTCTGTGCTCAGCAGGGAGTCTGCTTGAGATTCTCTTTCTCTACCCCCCCTCGCCCGCTCAATATTGGTCTCTCTCTAAAATTAAAAAAAAATCTGAAAAAAAAAAAAAAAAGAAAACTATAACCAAGTGAGATTGTTCCAGAAATGCAGGGATGGTTCCATATTAAGAGCTTTATTAATATAACTCACCATATGATATCTTTAAATGGGAAAAGATGTAATAAAATCAAATATCTATTCTTGATTTAAGATTAAAGAATAGTACTAGAAGAATGATTTTTTTAAACCCCATATTTGAGAACAGTCCTTAGCATGTTTTTAATAGTGAAATACATAGAAGCATTACCAAAAAATCAAATATAAGACTATCACCACTGTTTTGTTTTGGAACTGCTAGTCAGTTCAGTTAGCTAAGAGAATAGAACATAATTGCCAGTGTTTATTGGGCACCCACTGTGTTTCAGACACTGTTGTAAGCACTTGTATATGTAATAAAGAAAGGGAAATCTACCTTTATCAGCCTGAGAAAAGAAAATAATCAACTGGAAAGCTCTTAGAAACAGCAGAAAGATGGCTAGAAACAAAATAAATATACAGAATGTTATTCACTGTCATTCACATTATATCACAATGTAAATCATAAAATCCTAGAAATTAACTTTAACAAGAAATATGAAGAAAACTGTTAAACTATATTGAAGGACATCAAGAGACATGAACATACAGAGAAATATGCTTTGTTCTTAAGTTTTAATATAAACTGTATCAGTTCTTCTTAAGATAATTTTTAAGTTTGCAACTCGCTATAAGGATAGCAGTGCAGTATGTGCCAGGATTTGTTCTACCAAAAAGATTGAGTATAAGTGAAAACCTTGCTAACTTGGAGCAAACAAAAGGCCTGAGGAAGTGCACCAAAGTGCCCTGGAGGCCTGGTGACAGCCAGTGACTCCTCAGCTTTCCTAGGACAAGGAAGATGACCTGATCGTGGAGAAGACCCTTGTCCCTCAGAGGGAAGACTTGGTATTGCAGATACATCACTTCTATCTAAAATCTAGACATTTGCTGCAATTCCCATTCAAATTCAGTAGGGCTTTTTTTTTCCTTGAAAAATTTTCTCTAATTTTGAAAATGAGACTAATTTTTACTAAGCTACACTAATCAAAACCATGTAGCCAGTAACTAGATCAGAGGGACAAAATGACCAGAAACACATTAATTGAGAATTTAATGTGTGATAAAAAATATCATTTCTTTCTTCTTTTTTTTTTTTTTAAGTAATCTCTATACCCAACATGGGGCTCAAACTCATGACCCCAAGATCAAGAGTTGTGTGCTCTTCTGACTGAGCCAGCCAGGCGCCTCTAAAGATATTTCAAATCACTTGGAGAAACGATAGATTCATTCGTTCTTTTATTCTTAACTATTCAGTGTTGCCAGAACTAGTCTAAGCAGAAAAGCCCTCTCATCGTAGAGTTGGCACTCTGAAACAGGTCCTTCGTCTAGTTACTGCTATGTAGGAGCAAGGAGAGGAAGGCTGTGGGGGGTGGGTGGAGGGAGGGAGGTTGCCTTTAGATGGAGTTGCCCAGAGCCTGGGCAGGCTCTCTGGAAGGCAGCATTTGCAGAGAGGCCTGCCTGAATAGGAAGAGCAAGGCAGGCCAGGGAAGCCAAACAAATTCAGCCTGTTCAGGGAACAGAAAGAAGGCTGGTGTGACTTGCAGGTAGTGAGCTAGGGGAGGAAAGTCAGAGAGGCGGGCCCAGCCAGACCTGGTTAGTGGGTCTAACCAGGTACGGTGGGAACTATTGCAGGGCTTACATAGTGGGGTGACTTAGCCTAATTTAAGTTTTCAAGATCACACTGGCTACCATGTGGAGAGAGAAACCTTCAGTAGTTCTTTCGGAACACTGGGCTAACCCTTCGGAAATACTTGAAGAAAGCAAAAGAAAATTACTTGTATCATTCCCTAGGAAGGGAAGACCCTTCTTATTGTTACATCAAGGCCAGACTAAAAATACTTAAATCCTGTTTGGCAAAGGGCACCATAAACAAAGATAAAGGTAAATGAAAAACTGGGGGAAATTGTTGTAACACATATATGATACAGATAAACATTAATATGTAAAGAGTAGTATGATTCATTAAGAAATGAATAAACATCGCTATAATAATAAGAATCAATTTGACTGTGAGTTACAGAAAGCCCAAAATAGCAGTGGATTAGACAGGATAGAATTTTATTTTTCCTCACATGTAAGTACCGCAGTGAGCAACCCAGGAGTGAGAAGCTCACGTTAGTATTGTGTGCAGCTGTAAGGAGGGATGCTCGGGGCACCTGGCCGGCTCAGTCAGGAGAGCATGCGACTTGACCTCTAGATCGTGAGTTTGAGCCCACATAGAGTTGGGGTAGAGTTTACTTTAAAAAAAATTTAAGTGATACTATATATCTGTATTTTAAAAGGTGGAAAAAAACGTGGGAGGGTGCCTCAGTTGGTTAAGCAGTTGACTTTTGATTTTGGCTCAGGTCATGATCTCAGCATCCTGGGATCAAGCCCCATGTCAGGTTCCGAGCTCCTCCCTCCATACTTCCCCCTGCACATGTGCACGCGCTCTCGCTCTCTTTCTCTCTCACTCAAATACATGAAAGGATTTACAAATAGCACACCAACAACATGTAGCTGGGGTCTCAGACCCAAGTTTCCACAGAGGCAAATAGTAACATAAGTGATTGGAGAGGGGCGCCTGGGTGGCTCAGTCGTTAAGCATCTGCCTTCGGCTCAGGGCATGATCCTGGAGTCCCGGGATCGAGCCCCACATCAGGCTCCTCCGCTGGGAGCCTGCTTCTTCCTCTCCCACTCCCCCTGCTTGTGTTCCCTCTCTCGCTGGCTGTCTCTCTCTCTCTCTGTGTCAAATAAATAAATAAAGTCTTTAAATAGATAGATAGATAGATAGATAGATAGATAGATAGATAGATAGATAGAGAATGTAAAGTGGGCCAGGTCTGGAGCAATAGGATATGGTGAGGGAGTGGCATACCGGAAAGGGTGTAGGCCCTGACCAAGGCTGCTACTCTGTTCCCACAGATTGTCGCCAGGTGAGATTGTACTCGTGGTTACCATGGCTTTAGATTCTCCAGAGAAGGTGGAAATCTGGACTTTAATATCTCCCGATTTTTCAAGATTGGCCATTAATCCAAGTATCTTTAAAACATGATTCATGCCAGCACTTCATAAGCCAAAGCATAGGTCGTTAGTCATCAGACTTTACCCCTGGTTTCAAATATCTCCAATATGCCCAATGAGAGGAGGTGTCAGGGTAACCACAGCGAACCATTCTCCTGGCCTAACCCTAATCCTGGGAGCTCCCAGTTTTGAAAATCGGTGAGCCCTCAATGGAATCCAGGTGTGTGACTGTCAGGAACCACCTCCTCACTGGGCAGAAAATTGGGCTGAGGGACCTAGGAATTGCTCTGCCACCCGCTGAGAGTCTCAGCAAGCCTTCCTCCCTACCCCCACCGTGCCCCCATCACTGAAGGAAAAGGCAGGCTTTGTAAACAGACAGGTCATCCTTCTGTTGTTGGTTTGGTTCAGTGGAAGGCGGTACAGCCCACGGTGGCAAGTGCTTACCAGGGTGTGATACATGCTGCCTTTTGGGACAAACCTTCCCGGGACCTGGCAGTTCTGCTGACTCACTTCCTCAGTGCGGTGCAGCCAGCATATGGGGCCTGAGCATCTCTAGAATTTACATGAGGAAATAGGATTCTTTTTCTTCAGCTGTATCTCCTACAAAGTTCTCTTCCCTCTGTCCCCCCTCTCCCCAAGTTGCCTTCTGGAAACAAAGAGCTGAGTGGAGTTACACGCCAGAAGGTGTTCAGCGGTTCAGCCGCTGGCCTCTCCTCCTCGGCCAGCACTGTTTTCCTTTCTCCTCCCGCTCGTTCTTGTTCCTTCTGCCACCTCCCTTTTCCTACTATGCGTGGATTGGTTAAAGGTTTTCTGTGTCCCGGGACCTTATTTGGGTGCCGTAAGTTTTCTTGTTGAATTGTCGTCCACCCTGAAAAAGGTTCTGTATTTGCTCAAAATAAAGTTCAAAAGGAAGGTCAGGCAAATACAAATCCCTCCGATTTCCTCAGGCAGCCACAGCCAGAGATTTGGTTCCATTTGTCCCATTCCCATCAAATCTGGGATCAGCCCCGTTTCCTTGATTCTCACCAGGAGACTGATTGGATTCCAAGCCAGCATCTGTTGGGGCTTCTGAGAACACAAAGCCATTCAGAAGTTCAGGGAAACAAAGCATGCCCTGTCATCCAAGCCTATTCTCCGGCTTAATTAACCAGCAAGGCCAGGAAGAATCTCTTCGTCCCTTCGTGGTTTGGAAAGAAGTTGAGTTTTATCCCTTAATGACTAGAGATTGCTTGGGAACCTGAATGAACTCCGTATGAGAACTAAAATGACGAATGTAACTTGCCTTCTCTGTTACTTATCAAAATGAAGCCAAAAACATTCAACCACAAGTCTTAAAAAACAAAATGTGTTTTTAAAAGGAAGGAAAAAAAGAAGCAAACCACAGTTTTCTGACTGGGGGGCAGAATGCAGAGCCACATATGAACACATAAGTGAGCAGACGTCGTTTTGCAGTGGAGGGAGAGGTACCCCGGTGCTTGACTGGATCCAGATCCACTGCGGCTGACTGAGCGGCACGGGCTAGCAAGGCCTTAGTCAGAAGAGCAGTCACCTGGCCGTCTAGATTCAAGAAGTGGGGCAGAATTCTTAACAGCATTTTTCTTCTTTAAATACAAAACAAAGTCAGTGTCTGTCTTGGGTGTTGGTTACCAGAAACTGCACAGAATTATTTTCCATAACTTCTTTGATTTTTGAATATAAAAGATTGTTCGATTCAAATAAAACCCTGGAGCTTTTACAACCAGTTTATAATTTGATACCATTACCGCCTAGCCATTTGGTGAGGAGACTTATTTATTTTTCCCAGGCCGACATTGAATTGAACCTGACATTGACCTGTGCTAATATATTTAATTCTGTAATCATTCTCTAGGGCAGACGTGTCATCCCACTTCTACAAAGACTGTGGTCCATAAACGTGGCACGGGGCTCCAGCCAAGGCTGTTTCTCATGGCGTCTTTAAGCCACCCGCCTGGCTGCTCCCATCTGTGGCTCCAGCACCACCCACACTACCCTGGTGCCCAGCATCTCCCTGCGGGGCCAGTGTGCAGAAGATACCGCACAACTCTGAGACCCGTGTTTAAGTGGCCAGGGAAAGGAGGAGGGAGTGTTGCAGGAATGGAGAGGGGAAGAGCATTTCAGAGTGGATCCAGGAGAGGCAGAAGGCCCATGGGAAAGGTAGACCAAAGGTGAAGTCATTAACTGGATTTTGGCTTCAGCATTGTTTCCTTAACTTCTTATTTGTTTGTTTGTTTTTAAGTAAGCTCTATGCCGGGGCGCCTGGGTGGCTAAGTCAGCAGCCTGCTCAGCAGAGAGCCTGCTTCTCTCTCTCCCTCTGCCTTTCTGTCTACTTGTGCACACATTCTCTCTATCAAATAAATAAAATCTTAAAAAATATGGGCTCCTGGGTGGCTCAGTCGTTAAGCGTCTGCCTTTGGCTCAGGGTGTGATCCCAGGGTTCTGGCATCGAGCCCCACATCAGGCTCCTCCTCTGGGAGCCTGCTTCTTCCTCTCCCATTCCCCCTGCTTGTGTTCCCTGTCTCGCTGGCTGTCTCTCTCTCTCTCTCTCTCAAATAAATAAATAAATAAAATCTTTTAAAATAATAATAATAGTCTCTATGCCCCATGTGAGTCTTCAACTCCCGACCCTGAGATGAGGAGTCGCATGCTCTACCAACAGAGCCAGTCAGGCACCCCTGTTTCCTTAACTTTTTTAAATGTACCTTCTACAAAAGAAACAAAGATGGTAATGTGAGCCCCCTTGTTGCTCCATCGACCCAGCTTCCCTCAGCATCTTATTTCTGGTCACTTTTAAATACCCTCCTGTTACAACATGGAGACGGGACTACTTTCCCGGTCCACAGATGAGGAAAACGAGATTCGGTCGCTTGGTAAAAGTGGCATGCAAGCCCAGTCTTGGACCAGATGTCAGCTCCTTTTACTGTAGAAGTCTCCACGCCCTGGAGCGACAGGTCACAAATTTGGCAGCTCACCAAGTAGGTGCTCGTCGGGGTCCCTGAGCCCAGCGAGCTAGCTGGGCCTCCATAGAGGGGTAGAACCATCGCTGGACCCTTTCCCCATTGAGCAAGTCGCCAATGGTAGAAGGGGGGCCTGGCATCTCCAAATCTTGACAGTGTCCTTGATCGGATTTAGGTGTCACTGAGGACTTTACCAAGGAGGGTGGCAGCATGTAGATAAGTGTCGTCTTCAGCGAATGCCAGCAGGCCCCAGGCTGAGGACTTGACCCTGACAGGAGTCAAAACATGACCACATTCCATGCTTCCTCCAGGTCCCTGCTGGGGAGCTCTAGATGGAACGGCATTTGGGTGCTGGGTCTCAGTGACCTAAGGAGATAGCTGCAGAGGCCAGCCAAGAGCCCGGCTGTCTTTGCTCCTCCCCAGCACGTCGTCCAGCCCCCCACTGGCCCATTCCAGACCACAGCTGCACAGCATGTGCCACTCCGAGCTGTGCCTCACCCTCCTCCCCCCAATTTCCTGTTGCAGGGGGACAGCTGGAGTTGGGGGTTAGGGTCTGGTGTTGCTCGCCGATCTGGGAATAATTTGAAACTAAATCCTCAGCCCTTTGGAAGCCTTTTATGAAATCATTGCAAGTTTATTAACAACAGCTGTGGCCACACATGACCTGGATCCCAGCCTCAACCCCCCCCCCCCGAAAATCGCAGGAGGGAAGCAGCAGTTGACTTGGAATTCCCAGTCACCTTTTTAAGGGGAGAAAAGTTAAATGAAGAAGAAAAGTCACCCATCCTTCCTCCGCAGTCACAGGAGGCTGGACAGCAGGCAAGCAGGCGGCCAGCCACGGTGATCAGAAATGTTGAAGAAAACAGGCTCAAAGGGACTTTTCAAAGCTTTGGCAAGAGCAGTCTGGAGCCAGTCGTTCACACGTCTATTTTAGGGCCCTTCAGCCTGTGCTGGCGATTATTGTCAATGTCTGATTGGCAGAAACCTCCTCTTTCTCAAACCATTTGCAGCTTCTCCATTTCCTCCTGTCCAGACCCTGCTGCTCGGGCGGAGCTGCGAAGCTTCCTTATTGAGGGGCAGGTTACAGAGTCGAGGTTTGGGCTGTTTTTTTTTTTTAATTAAAACCTCTCTGGCGAGCTCTACCTCACTTCCTGCCAGCGACTGCCATGCTGAGTCTGTGTTTTGGAGAAGCCCGGCCCCTGCCATCAGCCTCGTGCCCTCGCCGTGCTCTCCGCCGCCTCCATGTGAAGCAGGCGTGTCCAAGTCCTCTGAGTCAGGCCAACACTTTGTGTCCTGCTGAGCTCAAAGGAATTCAGGGAGAGGAAATAAAACCTTCTTCCTGTTAAGATGCAACCCACTCATTTCGTCCTTTAAAGTATTCGTCCAGATCTGCGGGGCAGTGAGACTCTACGCCCCATTCTGCTGTATTCCTTTATCTTCACACTGCATTTGGGGAGCACTGGCCCACCGTGGGTGCTGTGTTCCCTTCACAGTCCTCGTTGCATCTGGCTGTGGGCTATGGGCTCCCTGCCCAGAGTGGCCATGGGTAGCGATAAAAACTGCTTAGGTGGTTCTCTTAAACCCTATCCGGGTGTTTTGTTACACTCGGTCTTTTGAGACCCGCCCATCCTGGGACATCTTGACTGCCACCGACTGGTGTCTGCTCCTTCCTCTTTCAGCCTAGCCTTGCTTATATGCACATTCCATGGATCTGTGTGGAAATTTTCACCAAGATTAGGAGGGGCCGGAAAGCAGACAGAGAATGGAGATCATCCAGGCCTACTGGATCCATCTTAAAGCCCATGCCAAAGGCCAGATGGAGGAGTGCAGGAGGACATGTCACCCTCAGTGGCCGTTCGCTAAGGCCGCTTGGGGTGCCTATCGCAGTGACTACTGACAGACCGTCTGTTCCTCCCACGGTTCCCAGCTGGCCCGGATGGGCAGGGTGTGAAGGGGAGCTTGGGTCTCAAGAGGGTCCAGTTTGGCCTTATAGAGGGCAAAGGAGCTGGAGTGGAGGGGCCCTAACTGCCCGGGCACCCTGGGGGCTGCCAGCCCAGAAGGAGCAGCAGGCTCTGTGCTGGTCCTGATTTCACCTCTCATGACTCTGTGATCTTCAGCATGTAACTGCTTCTCAGAGCCAGTTTCCTCGCAGGGAGAATCTCTGTCAGCCCCTCGTGGCTGGGAAAGATACGGCGTGTGCATGTGAACTAGAGTAAGACACAAGGAGGTAGGACCTGAGTGTGCAGAGCTGGCCTTCCAGAAGAGAACCTTGGGGGGTTTCTGAGTGAGGTGGGGATGCAAACACAACCAGTGGGAAGTGGGCCAAAACATTCCCAGGAGTCCTCTCTGGAGAGAAATTACTGGTGACTTTTTTATTTGGGTGTTCATTAAACTTTTTTTCCCAAAATTGCTTTAATGTGTATGAGAATCAAAACACTGATCTTTTGTGGCAGAAAGAGAAAATTCCTTGGGAAAACTGTGATATGCAAGTAAGTTGGTAGCCTCAGGACAAAGCATGTCAGGCAGGGAAATCTAGAAGTGGGTGTTCCCACTCTGGAGATGGGCTAAAAACGGCGGCCCAGTCAGAGGGAACAGGAGACCCTGCCGCTGTGGGCCAGTAAGTCCTTTTGGGCCTCAGTGGTAGAGCCTGGCCTGCACCTTGGGCTTCTAGCTCCAGAGGTGACATTTGTGGGCTCTGGAGCTCCTGGCTCCGTCTGCGTGAGAGGGGTCTGCTGGCTTTGTCTCAAAGGCCAGCTGCCAAGGGAAGCCAGTCAGACACTGGCGAATGAATGTTTTTTAAGGGATGTTATGTGCACTTCTGGGTGAGCTGACCAAGAAAAGAATTCCCTAAAAGTTGCCAGGAAAGTGACCCCCTTCTCTGCTGTGTTGGCTGTTCATCTTCTTGAATGGAGGTATTTTGTTTTGACCTATTCTCGTGTTGTATTTAGTGGAAAAAGGAGATTTCGGAGTTCTGCCCATCCCAGAGAGTAGGAATCCTCTTGTATTTCAAGGAGGATAAGATGCACTCGTTCTAGAACAAGGCAGGGCCTCCGACAGTGCTCAGGGCCGGGCGGGCCGAGTTCCAGGGGCCTTGCAGTCCCTGCTCCAGAAGCTCCAGTTCAGAAAGCTGTGGTTTATGTGGTGAAGAGTCTCTGTTTCCCCATCTGTCACACGGGGATTAATTAATAGGGCCTTACTAGTGGGGTGGTTATGAAGATTCAGCCTCTGTGAAGTGCTTACAACAGAAGCTGGCACGTAGTAAGCCCTCGATAAACATTAACTTCATTCTTGCTGTCGCTGTGCTTGGCCCTTTGTAAAAGAGAGAGCATTTGCCTCTCACAGTAACCCTGCTGTGAATGGGCTCCAGGTCAGGTTGTAGAAGGTAACAGGGTCCTCAAGCCCAGCTCTGTGGAGCCCCAGAACTGGAGTTCTTTCATCGCACCAGCTGCCTGTCCGTCAGGAAGCCAGTGCTGCTTTAAGATAAGACTTGCCGCAGCCGGCTGCTCCAGCACGCCTGGATTTCCTCTGCGTGACTCAGCCCCTTCCGGGGGTGCTGGAGGTCAGGTACTTCGGCGACCCAGCTCCTGCACCCGGCTCTCTCATCTGCTTTCCTCCTATTGTTCCCCACTTCCAGCAGCCTAGGTGTGTCCTAGATTTGCAGAGCGGCAAGCCTTTTTCGCAGGTGTCCTGGTTCACCATGAACGATGACACTTAGGGCGCCTAGAATGTTTCCCAAGGGAACTCACCTCCAGAAAGGCCTCGGGAGCCCATCTGTCCCTCAGCCCAAACCCAAGGGGACCAGTCTTCATGTTTTATCTCAAAATCAACCCTAAGCTTGCCACATTCACTCTTTTTGTTAAAGTTCTTTTTAATTATGGTAACATATGTATAAAATAAGATTTGCCATTTTTAAAGTGTATGATTCAGTCTGCCTTCACTCTTGACTTGAGGAGCTTTAAATGCTTAAGAGAAATTGCTTGGGAAGGAACCCCCACCCCAGATGAAGTAAGAAGTGTTCACCTTAGAGTCTAACATGTTTGGCTAAAAATGTAATTTAAAAATACATGGGGCGCCTGGGTGGCTCAGT
Organism: Ursus maritimus; assembly: GCF_017311325.1. Taxonomy (NCBI): domain Eukaryota; kingdom Metazoa; phylum Chordata; class Mammalia; order Carnivora; family Ursidae; genus Ursus; species Ursus maritimus. Next base: position 4,290,270 of record NW_024424452.1, on the reverse strand, counting down.
CGGTTAAGCATCTGCCTTCAGCTCAGGTCATGATCCCAGGGTCCTGGGATCGAGTCCCACATCAGGCTCCCTGCTCAGCGGGGAGCCTGCTTCTCCCTCTGCCTCTGCCTGCCGCTCCCCCCCCCCGCCCCACTTGTGTGCACGCACTTTCTCTCTCTCTGGCAAATAAATAAATTAAATCTTTTTTAAAAAATACATATATTGAAAAGCGTTTTCGTTGTTAGTTTCTAAAGTGTCCTGTGACTCCAGTCAGTCGGAGGAAGTTGAAATCTGAACCATCTGACCCTTATTCTAGATGCAACTGACAATTTACTCAGTGGCCGTAATTAATACAGTCAGGAAGCCCAGTACCTGCCCCATGAAGAAGCCACAGAGGCAAATGTTGGGGGCATCTCCCAGTCTTTACCACTTTTTCTTGAAGCTTCTCATCTTTCTAAAATCTTTATTTCTGGGACACCTGGGTGGCTCAGTTGCTTAAGCATCTGACTTCGGCTCAGGTCATGATCCCAGGGTCCTGGGATCAAGTCCCATATCGGGCTCCCTGCTCAGCGGGGAGCCTGCTTCTCCCTCTGCCTCCTGCTCCCCCTGCTTGTGCTGCATCCTCTCTCTTCTGACATAAATAAAATCTTTTAAAAATAAAAGCTAACACTTTAGGGTCACGTGAGTGGCACCGTTGGTTGTCTGCCTTCGGCTGGGGTCATGATCTCAGGGTCCTGAGATTGAGCGCCAAGTCGAGCCCCTGGGTCAGCAGGGAGTCTGCTTCTCCCTCTTCCTCTGCCCCTCCCCCCTGCTCATGTGCTCTCGCTCTCAAATAAAATCTTTAAAAAAAAAGTCTTTATTTCTCCCGTTTTCCATGACCTTCCTGCCTTTAATAGTGCGTGCTCTGTGCCAAGTCCTTTACATACTTGAGTTCATTTCGTCCTTACAGCAGCCCATTTTACAGATGAGGTATTGAGACTGAGATGTTCAAGTCACTTAGTGGGAGCTACCTGCTCTCCCACCTGATAGTTTTCTGGATCGCTTCCTTTTTTTTTTTTTTAAGATTAAAAATCTTTTTTTCCTGGACCTTCCCACTGGCACCAAAATGAAGAGGTTTGTCAGCTTCTGTAGATAATCGGTAGCATGTCTTTACATTCTCACAGAGACCTTCAGACTGTGCCCACCAAACTGTGCTGAGTTAGCGAAGCCCTTTGCGTCAGTTGGCTTAGTGGTTCTTTGTAGAGGAATCTGTTCCCTCCTTTGGAATGTTCACAGAGAGGCTAGATGACCATGTCTTGGGGTTTTTAATAGAGAATTTGCATGTCTTGCATTTGTGTGTCTGGGAGACAGACATGGCGTCCTCGAGGGTTCCTCTCAGCACCTGGTAGCTCTCTCTCCTCTTCCTTCTGCTTTGCTCTGAACACCTGGCAGGGTGAGGCTGAGAAAGACTTGTGTGTTAAGAATTTCCAAATGTCAGGGGGCGCCTGGGTGGCACAGCGGTTAAGCGTCTGCCTTCGGCTCAGGGCGGGATCTCAGCGTTATGGGATCGAGCCCCACATCAGGCTCCTCCGCTAGGAGCCTGCTTCTTCCTCTCCCACTCCCCCTGCTTGTGTTCCCTCTCTCGCTGGCTGTCTCTATCTCTGTCGAATAAATAAATAAAATCTTTAAAAAAAAAAAAAAAAGAATTTCCAAATGTCAGAAAGAATGCGGAAAAAACCTAGAAACCATTGTTAGGTCTGTCATTTGGTGCCTGAGGGTGGGAGAACGTCAGTGAATTTAACAGGGCCTCCCGCTATTGCCCACAGAGCCCACAGCCTGCAGTGACTCTGTCCTAAGATTTTTTTTATCTACCAAAGGGAGTATGTTACATAACTATTTACTCATGACTTTTAGACTCCTTGTTGATCAGAAGTTTAACCAGTAAACTCAGAACCGTGTCTAGCACTAGGAGGTGTCCAATACACGCTGATTAAAAGCTGTTCCTGGGGCGCCTGGGTGGCACAGCGGTTGGGCGTCTGCCTTCAGCTCAGGGCGTGATCCTGGCGTTATGGGATCGAGCCCCACATCAGGCTCCTCCGCTATGAGCCTGCTTCTTCCTCTCCCACTCCCCCTGCTTGTGTTCCCTCTCTCGCTGGCTGTCTCTCTCTCTCTGTCAAATAAATAAATAAAATCTTTAAAAAAAAAAAAAAAAAAGCTGTTCCTGACTCTTGAGTCCTCAAGGTTCATAAGTGTATGGTGAAATCCCTGACTGCAGTCTTGGCAGTGACATTAATAACGTGCTAAGTAAACATGCACACTGTCCATCACTCAGGTGGGACCACCACGCTCTCCGCTGGTCCAGGGAGGGTGCTCTCTCCAGCTCACATGCCTTTTCTATGGTCCTCCATTCACATCTCACAAGTTCCCTGGGTGCCATCAGTTGGTCAGAGCCTCAGATCAACGTGAAAAATCCAGAGCTATCACTGAAACCATTCCAGCCTGGGACACACCTGGCCATGTGGGGAGGCTCCAATGCCTCGTCTAGGAAACACCTCCTTGAGTACTGGACTGTCTCTGCCCTCCTGCCCCCATACTGCGAACCAGTGCCCTCCTCACACTTCTCCCCAGCTTGACTGCTGCTGACTCCTGGAGAAGCAGCTGGAAGACCCCAGGAAACAAGCCTGCCTGTCGTTAAGTTCAAATCCACGCAGTTGGTGATGTTCTTCTCCCGTCACCTCGCTCTTGGAACTGCTGTGTTCTTCCTCCCACACACGGGCCCCCACCCCGACCGCCATTCTGCTGGCAGGACACAGCTCCTTCTACAGCCTACCAGCTGTCTAGAAGCTAAAGGCCAGCTTCAGGGCTCAGCTGGCCTGAGTAGGCCTTTGTCCACCTGAGGTCAGAGAATCGGCAAGACTCTGCTGGGCTTTGCACAAAAGGGTGCCGTGCTCAGAGTTTGTAGACTCTGGATCTGAAACTCCTCAAGCCCTGCCCACCCCAGACCCACCCCCTTCCCAAACCCTTGGGTTATCAGTCTGCCCACCCCGAGCTGCAGAAGGTCCTCTCTCTGCTTGCTTTACAGCTGAGTGAACAAAGCAGGCTCTTGCCCCTCCCCCACGTGGCCACCACTGTGTACAACCCCACTCCTCAGCCATGGCCTTTCAGATGGGCTTCCTTGTGGGAGCCTCATCCACTGAAGAAGCAAGGAGACCCTCAGGGTCTGGGAATGAGTAGTCTGCTGACTGGTAGCAAGCTGGCCTCCCCCAGGTCCCATTGGGGTCTCAGCACCACATGGAGCTGGTTGGAGCAAGCTCACCATCTTGTTACTTTTCTCCTAGGAAGATGATGAGAAGCTAATCGAGGAGATCCAGAAGGAGGCTGAAGAGGAGCAGAAGAGAAAGAATGGAGGCAAGCGCTCCCCCAGCACGGGGCCCCGTGCCTGGCGCACTCCATATGTGGGGCGGGGGGCGGGTTTCATGGCTAGCCCTCCACTCAGCCGGGGACTGGCCAGGCATCCATCCAGCTCCACATGGGAGAGGCTATGAAGCGTAGGAGAGTTTCAACATCCCCCTGATGGTCAGGAGGTCCCAAGGGATGGTTTGAACTTACGAGGCAGACAGAACCCACACTGGACAGTAGGCCCACCCTGGCCTCTCTTGATGTCACAAAGGAATGAAATGGAGTTTCTGGGAGTGGCCTTCCAGGCTCTGGCTCTGAAAGAAAGTCTTTCATGGAATCCACCACCTTCCAGGGTGATCACTGAGTTAATACTTGGTCTGGACAGCTGAGGGGGGTTGGTATGCACACACACGGTAATCGGCCTCACTGTGGCCTGGCCACCCCTCCTATGTCCATAGGTAAGAATGATGCTGAACGTGAGACATTCGTGGCTTGGCCCCATGTTCTAGGCTCTCAGCTTGGGGCAGGTGGGACTGAGGTCAGGATATGCAGCCCAAGTCCCAGCCCACATGCAAGCACAGTGGGTTTTGTTTTCTCTACTAAATCCCATCTCCTGTTCAGAAAACACCTTCAAACGCATCGGGCCCCCTTTGGAGAAGCCTCCAGAGAAAGTCCAGAGGATCGAAGCTCTGCCAAGGCCCGTCCCGCAGAATCTGCACCAGCCACAGATCCCCCCCTATGCCTTCGTGCACCCGCCCTTCCCCCTGCCTCCCGTCCGGCCCATGTTCAACAACTTCCCTCTCAACATGGGCCCCGTCCCAGCACCCTATGTGCCCCCTCTGCCCAATGTGCGCGTCAACTACGACTTTGCTCCCGTCCACGTGCCGCTGGAGCACAACCTGCCTATGCACTTTGGCCCGCAGCCACGGCATCGCTTCTGACAGCTCTGTGTCCTGCCTCCTCCCCAGAGCCCCGCTGCTGAGCAGCCCAGCCTGTGCAGGGCGGGGGGGGGGGGGGGGGGGGGGGGG